>NW_011888971.1:646443-654637 GCF_000151845.1 Pteropus vampyrus | reverse complement strand
AGGGCATTATTCTACCTACCTCACTCATTTTTCGCTCAGAATAAATGTACTGGCCGACGATTATCATAAGTACTAAGTAATATATTCAGTAAGCGAATAAAGTCAGAAAGAAAGAGAATGTGTGAAGATGTTGAACTTTGGTCAACTTAGTAAAGTGGCTGGAAACTCAGGGAAGAAAAGGAGAAGTGGACGCAGTAGAAAAAACGCTTTTCCAGCTCTGTCTCTGTCTCTCTGTCTCTGTCTCTCTGTCTCTCCGTCTCTGTCTCTGTCTCTCTGTCTCTTCTCTGTCTCTGTCTCTGTCTCTCTGTCTCTGTCTCTCTGTCTCTGTCTCTGTCTCTCTGTCTCTGTCTCTGTCTCTCTGTCTCTCTGTCTCTGTCTCTGTCTCTTCTCTGTCTCTTCTCTGTCTCTCTGTCTCTCTGTCTCTGTCTCTCTCTGTCTCTCTGTCTCTGTCTCTGTCTCTCTGTCTCTCTGTCTCATTCTCTCTCTCAGATCTGAGAATCCCCTTAAAGCACAGGAAGCAGTACACTAGGTTTAAGTGGCAAATCTATTGAGTGAGAAACATCAAACATGGAGAAGACAGATAAGGACAGGGCAGGAACAGATACGGCAGGAAAAATTCCCAGAGACAAACTGTAGCAAGTCGAAATCAGTTTTATTTAATTTTTCAAACCTCTTTTGATACGAATAGAAAATTCGGGCTCCATAGCCACAGAAAAACCCAAGTTCATGTGTGATCTTTAATTACAAAATGAGTTTAGAAGCTGTGTTACCGATTTCGTCAGGAAGACAGCACATAAGGAACCTGGAGGCCACCGTCTCGCTGCCTCTCGCTTGCCTCTCACTCTAATCACCCAATGATTTTTAAAAATAAAAATTAATTAATACAAAGCTAAAGAAAAGTTCTCGAGGAAAGACAGGGGGTATGAATTCATCGTGAGTAAATACAGCGTTTTACCAAAAACGAAACCTTTTAGAGTCACTGTCCCTTCTCCCCAGGCTCTATAAAGAAGTCAGAAACCAACTTATTACACCCGAGTCCGTTTCAGCAGGGGGACGCAAACCTTTTCCAAGGCTGGGAGAGGTGTCCTGACGTGTGAAGTCGGAGGTCCTGAGTGCCCTCGGGCAGGCTCATGACTTCTCTCTTTCCTCACCGGAAACTTGGGGTCATGCGAAGATCTGCACTGCATCCGTCCGTCCCTCGGG
The DNA here is from genome assembly GCF_000151845.1 of Pteropus vampyrus. Classification (NCBI taxonomy): domain Eukaryota; kingdom Metazoa; phylum Chordata; class Mammalia; order Chiroptera; family Pteropodidae; genus Pteropus; species Pteropus vampyrus. Next base: position 653,434 of record NW_011888971.1, on the reverse strand, counting down.
TCAGGGGACACGAGAGAAGTAGGAAACGGTGTGAGATGCTGTGTGAGGGCTCCCCAGAGACACGAAAACGATGGCGTGCACAGAGAAAGAGATGAGAGGAGGTTTATCATAGCAGTGGGTTCGCAGGGTAGGAGACCAAGAAGTGCCACCACCTGGTGTCTGCAAGCTGGAGAACCAGGTGTCACTCAGTCCAAAAGCCTCGGAACTAGGGAAACACGTAGCTGAGTCCCGACCAGAGAGCCCAGAGCCCAGGGCGTCAGTCCCGGTGTGACTCTGAAGGCTGGAGAGCCAAGAGCATAGAGATCAGAATGGGGAGAAGACATCCTGCTCCAGCAGGGTGAGCTCCCCACTTCCCTGCTCCATTCCCAGGCTCTCAGTGGGGTGGGGGTGGGGATGGTGCCCACCCCACTCCTTCATTCACTCTACTGATTCAACTGCTAATCTCTTTAGGAAACAACCTCAGGGACACACCCAGGAATAGCCAGCCCCCCGGGCATCCTTTAACTCCCTCAAGCTGACACATAAAATTAACCATCGAAGACGCAAACTATTATACAAATGTATTGTTCATCTTCCGACACGCAATACAGCTTCATACCTGCATCCATGCAGCCTCCCCACCTTCAGCCTCCTATTTGTGTGCAGCACTGGGCACCTTTCTTAATGCCTCCTAAGTTTAACTGAGAAGGATTCTCCAGGAAGGGAAAGGATCAGTCGCACCCTCCACGTTCAATCCCTCCCCCACCTGCTGGCAGCATTTCCTGTTCCCCAATTACTGAAAAATCAACTTTCCGTATTCTGGCCCCAGCAAACCAGAAGGACACTAAGAGGAAATAAATATTTACAAACAAGGACAGTAGGGCTAATTATGCGTTATAACATCATTAAGTATATTTTCTTCTAAACATTAAATATTTTGCAAGTAACTAGTAGCCGTGAAAATGTGAAATACGTCGATGCACCGTGTAATGCTGGAGTTGCACACGCACGTAAAAATCATGACTTGATTTTTAAAAAAATCAGTACTTGATGCTCATTTAAGGAAATATGAGAATGCATCCATAATGATAGATCTAGGAAAGCCTTTCCCTCAGAGTCCCTAACCCATAATAATGTGATTTAGTTTTCATTTTCCTTGCTGTCTAAAAACCTTTTAAAATTTAATCTCTGTGGGTTTTCAGGCGATGAATTACTTGGGCAGCAAATTTGGATGAGGAAAGTGAGCTCCTTGTGTCTCCTGTTTAAATTTCATTTCCACCTGGACAGCCATGGACACCTGTCCCTTTCAATAACCACTGACATTTAATTACTGAGTCCCTCCAGTCACAGCTCTGAGTTTCCAGTCTGGGCTACAGTAATGCTCTCCAGTGATGCCAGGGTCCTTTGAACTCTCACCGTTCCCAGAGGCAAGTGACTTCTTTTTGATGTCAGTGTGACAGCAAACCAGACGAGGGATGACCTGCTGCTCCTAAAGTCGGAAAATTACTTAATTACATATGTAGTGGGATTAAGGATTATAGGCGCTCACAAACCAACATTATCTATTTCGTTTCACTAGAAAACTCAAAAACTGAGATTTCGTCGTTCTGAACTAAAACGTTACCGGTAAAATTCATCAGTGTTTCAAAAGGTAGAGAGAATTTTTGTCCGCATCTTTTCAATCACTCAATAAACATAACTATTTGTATTTTCCCTTTGCCACAGACAGAACCAAGATGGATAATAATCTCTCTTCTGAGAAACAATTCTTCATGGCAATGTTTTAAAAGCAGGATGAGAGAAGTCTGAGATCTTAGATTATCAGGTAGCAAAGCCCCTAAACGTTGTTTGGAGCAGCCATGAGGACTTGGTGGCAAAGGCGTGAAACCCGCGGTTTATGACATATGTGTTGGACTCCATTTCTGTGCCTTGTGGAGGTTCCATGGTCTTCACTCTTAGAGACACAACGGACAACATCCAGACCACATATAAAGATAAAACTCTGAGCCTTGATCTGCAGCCACCAGCCCAAGAGCCCCAGCCACCATCTCCTTGACCAGCCCAGGCCACTGTGGCCTGCTCTCTGCAAGTCGCACCTGTGGAAGGCAGACCACCGCCCCTAGTGGCAGTGCAGGAAGCTAAGCAATAGCCCCTGGAACAACTGTCCCCAAGGGGCCAGGACTTGAGTAAAAACTGGCAGCTTCACTAATTTTTCCCCCATTTCCAACTTAGGACCAACCCGAGAAAGCCAAATGTGCTCCCCTCACCAATCACAGAGGACATCCCGCGGCTAGCTGGCCCTCTTCAAATTTCCACAGGCCAACAGCACTCCAAGCCTTCCTTGTTTTCCTCTACTTAATATTTGCCAAATGCAAGTGACGGTGACTGCCTCCTCGCCACGGCAAGCTCTGAGCGACCCGTCTGTCTTTGCTCTCATTGGGTTAGTCTGTCCTTGGCTGCCCAGAATTCCCTACTTCATGCAGGAGAATCCACTAAAGTCCAGTCACGTAGTAGCCTCTGAACACCCGCTTGTCCCCGAGTGTGGCCCATTAAAGCTCGCCCGTCCTCATGTCCAACTTCTTGGGACTTGAATAGGAACCAAATACAGTCTCATTCGTGACAAATGAGAGGCAGCTATCTCCTCAGAGAAACTGTGCAGAACCACTGGCACGAGCCAAAGAATCAAGTTGCTGACAATGGATTGACCCCAGTGAGGACATCCTGATAACCCATGAGGGAAGAGACCCCTCAGACCAGCCCCTGCCCCCATACTGGTCAGTTTCTGCACACCTGACCTCAACAGAGCCCAGACCTACGACAGGTACATTACCGAGGTCTCCATCTTTTAGGTCGTCGAATTATGTTTTAGGTTTTTCTACTTTGTCTCACCCCTGAAGAAGCACAGTGCTCCAAAGATTTAATTAAATTCCAGTAATATAGTTATTAGCAAACGTATGAGAAAATAATCAACTGAAAATTTAAAGAATAAGAACTAGTTTTGCTTATAAACATAGAAAACATTAAAATAAGGATAATATGAGTGAGAGGGAAGAAAAAGGGAAACACACTTATATTTGGTAAAAATTTTAATGTAACTGGGCAACACGTTCTAGGTGCCTAAAATTTTCTCACATTTTTTGGTCCAATAATTTTCTAAGGCAATTATGCGCGCCACTGCACCAGCAACGCACGGGGCTCTAGCAACTTTGTTCTCAAAAGTAAATCTTTCTGAGACTCCGTTTCTGAAAAGTTTACAAGACTTATACAAAGACGGCGGTAGAAGAGTAATTTGTAACAATGATGTGTAAATGCATCAAGTAAAAATTATTTTGCAAAACTATTTATGTAACACACAGAGACACATTCTTTGATAACATTACCAACCAATACTGCTACTGCATACCAACTCATTTAGAATAATAACTTTATAATAACCCGCCTTATGATAACCCACCAAGAAAAGGATATTTTAGCCCTATTTTGCATACTAATATAAACTAGGAAACTTGGCCGACAGTAGGTATTAACATATGTTCACTAATACTGTCTATATTCACTTACGTTGATCTATTTTAAGCTACGGTTTAAAAGTTAATGCTAATGAATCAGAATCTCTTATAAATACTTCCGTCAGTTGTTGTAATGAATTCAGATCGGTTAAATCAGCGATGATGCCATAGTTATTTAATGTAATAATTAACACTACTTACCTTCTTAACAAGAATTCAGAAGGAATCATATACATAAAAGAAATCCCCCTAAGTAATTATTGACCCTGACATTATTTTAACAAACTAGTAGTCATATAATTTGAACACTACTCTGATACTCATTTCCATTTTCCAGATAACCATATTATATATTTTTGATGATGTTAAATCCTTTTGTTTTGACTAAAATCCAAATTTCTCTTTCTTGGCATTTTTTTACATCTTAAGTGTATCTCATTTAATTTAGAGGTTTATAAAATAATTGATATAAAACAAATAGAACTCTTCAAAATATTGCTATCTTTTATACATATATCTATGCTTTTCATTAGCAGTCACAAAAATAATTTCAAGAGTTAAATGCTGTGACCTTCAAAAGTGATTTTATAGTTACTCCAAAGGAGCACGAAATAACCAAATAAGAACCCCGGGGGTCATGTGCCAGGAAGCGTCATGGTCCCTGCATGTCTGCAAACTGTGAAAAGTGCCTGAAGTTTGTATGTAAAGTCGTATTCAGGGCTGGGAACAGACAAACAGAAAGCCCCGAGCTCCACGTATCTCTAATGGCAACTGATAACAAATTGCTACTGTGCCCTTATCATAGACCGAAAAAATGAGAATTTAAATGATGACTCCGACACATTGTCTGAGCGAGCCAGTCATCAAATGCCACCGGGGACCAGCCGGAATTTAACCAAGCCAGGCCCTGTGTGGGGACAGAGAACGTTCGCAAAGGACTTACGAGGATGGCATTATCACCGTATCGGCAGGTGTGGCCTGACAGTGTCCTCACCCCACTGGGGAACTCTGTGTTCAGTGGCTGTCTTAAGCTCTCTGAGATTTTGTGTACAAGTCGGCTTGGTGCTTAGAAAACTAATGGTTGCACCGATATGACACTATCTGGTTAACATCGAACACTATTTGATTTTTTAAAAGGCTAGCTTTAGTTATAGCCACGAAAGTATTTACGAACACCTTTTTTTTTTTTTTCACAGAGTTCTCAAAATTGATTTTCTTCTATTATTGGTCTCTAAGAAACTAAATATCACATTCTCAAGTTTCAGTATGCTTCGTGTTATGGGTTTCACCAAATAAATATCAAGGTATATTTAAAAATGACACTCTCTGAATAAATATATATCCTGTTTCTATAATCATAAAAAGTCACTTTTATTACTCTGGGCCTGGTATTTCTTTTTTTCTAGTGAAAAGAATGGAACGAGATGATATCTAAATCTTTACTTGAGGGTTTTCAGATCTGGTTCTGTGAAAGAAAGAAAAAGTGGGCTGGTGGGGAGGGAAAAAGAAAAGAAGGAAGGAAGGAAGGAAAGAAAGAGAGAAAGAAGGAAGAGAGAGAATGAGTTTAATACCTGGTAGTTACAGACTATTTCTAAATATTAAATTTTAATTTGCTCAATGAAAGAAAGTAGTTGATTCTATACCTTCATAATTTTTTTCAGAGCTCTTAATTTAATGCATTTGCATAAAATGAGGTGAGAAATACTGGCTAAACTCCCTTGTACTTTTCATATTCCTTAAGGAAGCTTTACGACAGTCAGATTAGAAGCCCCCAGGACAGATGTTAACATTACATAGTGAGGACACACATAGAAAGACTGGTTCATCATCATCTACTTGTCATAACACCGTCGGGAGGTTTAAGAAAAAAAAAAAACAGGCAATAATTTTAAAGCAATACTCCTAATAGTGCCGCAATATCTTAAGCCTCACACTCTGTTTGACTTACCCTCAAATCCTCTTTCCAATTAAACATGCTGATAGTTGGAATGAAATGAAACCCTTAGAGAATGACACATGCTTTTGCCTTGAACGTATTTTAAATGCAAACATCCCAGATCTACCAGTTGCCACGAATGCTTTCCTAAGATCAAAGACGTCACACATGTGACGGAAGAGATGTAGGTCCGTAAAGCTGCTGTGGGAAACTCAATAGGAAATTGAGCAATGACCAGAAGGACGTACAGACTGGAGAGTGGCCAGCGGCGAAGTTCACAGATGATGTCTCTCCTTTGGGGACCTACTGGAGAGTTCAAAGTAGCACAGCCAGCGGCAACGATTTATGCTTCCCGCCCTTTTATTCTAGCCCACAGAAATGGTTCCTCGTTTACTTATTATTATTTTTGGTCTTCCTGGCATCCATACATCTTTTTCTGGTAATAACATTTAAATTATTTCCGTCGTGGGTATTTACTGTTTTTGCCAGCCCGATCTTCATCCTGACTTTGATAATCACACCTCAGTTTCCCCATGAGGAAGAAGCTCTCCTTGGGATGAACTACTGTCCCCACTTTTCATGGCACTGAGGGGGTTCCTAAGATGCTGGACTTAAAACTAGGTAATTACCAGTCAAATTGGGAAGAATTGGTAGCCTATTCCCTCAGATCATGCCTGCGGGGGGTGCGGGTATCTTTCAAATTGCCCTCCCCACTCCCACCCACACCCCAGGAGGTAGCATGTGACCCAAACGAGGCCAATCAGAATCTCTGTCCTGGAAATCGAATCTTGATTAGGGGAGAGACTCAATAATAAAGTTATTTGAAGCTGCACACTGCGGGGCGTGTCTGTCGGGCCTTACTTTCCCACGATGCCTCTGGTCTCTGGTTCTTGTTCTGAGGGTTGATCATTCAGCCACCCTGACTCGGTTCCACTAATTTCTCCTTCGCTTGAGTTAACCAAGGTGGGGGCACTGGCAGAGGCAAGACTAAGTGGAGGTAGCTTTTCATTCCATGCTGATCCCAAGGATGGGACAGGAGAGCCTGCTATGGGACAGCCCAGCATTATGTGACATTGGTTTCTGTTGTGTCTTGGGACACACACCAAGTACCTGTGGTGGTTGCATTTTAAGGGGCTTGGTAGGAAACTGTTAACTTCTTGGAAAAAAAATTGGTAAAAGAGGAAAATATGACTTTGCTGAGAGAGGGTCTTTTCACCAGGACCAGCAATCTTGGATTCCAGGGTGGCCACGGAGAAAACTCTTCAACTAAAATCGGTGCCCACGGAGGCACAGGGGCAGGTGACAGATCACCCAGGCGCCTTTCCCTGTCCTGCTCCAGCTGTTTTCTCTGCCCCTTGCCAGGGCGACCGAGGCAAGAAGGTGAGGTTGGTGACAGTTCGCTCATAAGCTTTTCCCAGTTGATTATGATAATTTCCCCTCGGTCTCTTTAAGCTTCCGTAGAGATTTTTGGTGTGGTTTCAATGATAAGACTCAGGCAGAAATCAATTAGCAAACAATGTAAATCAATTATAAAATAAGACAAGATGACCCACTGATAAATTGTGTG
>NW_011888971.1:633690-646393 GCF_000151845.1 Pteropus vampyrus | reverse complement strand
TGGCAGAGGCAAGACTAAGTGGAGGTAGCTTTTCATTCCATGCTGATCCCAAGGATGGAACAGGAGAGCCTGCTATGGGACAGCCCAGCATTATGTGACATTGGTTTCTGTTGTGTCTTGGGACACACACCAAGTACCTGTGGTGGTTGCATTTTAAGGGGCTTGGTAGGAAACTGTTAACTTCTTGGAAAAAAATTGGTAAAAGAGGAAAATATGACTTTGCTGAGAGAGGGTCTTTTCACCAGGACCAGCAATCTTGGATTCCAGGGTGGCCACGGAGAAAACTCTTCAACTAAAATCGGTGCCCGCGGAGGCCCAGGGGCAGGTGACAGATCACCCAGGCGCCTTTCCCTGTCCTGCTCCAGCTGTTTTCTCTGCCCCTTGCCAGGGCGACCGAGGCAAGAAGGTGAGGTTGGTGACAGTTCGCTCATAAGCTTTTCCCAGTTGATTATGATAATTTCCCCTCGGTCTCTTTAAGCTTCCGTAGAGATTTTTGGTGTGGTTTCAATGATAAGACTCAGGCAGAAATCAATTAGCAAACAATGTAAATCAATTATAAAATAAGACAAGATGACCCACTGATAAATTGTGTGGATGATAGCAAAAGCCAGAGGATTTTAGAATAATCATGAGTCAGTGTGCATGAGAACATTTGCAAGGCTATGCGAATCAGACAAAGTCATAAATTTCATTAGGATAAGAGTCCAAAAGATGCATCTCCAGGGCATGGATTTCTGGCACACTCTGCACTGAGTGAAAATGGGAAGCATTTATTCATTCGCATCGTAGGAGAGCCTCAGCTAGTGGGCCTTGCATGCTCATGGCCGCTGTTCCGGCACAAAAATTGTTAAGCTTGTTTGTAGACAGAATGGGAGAAAACTCTGTCCAAGTCTCTGGGTCATCGTGTCCTTGTGTCACTGGTCTCTTGGAGTAGGCTTTATCTTTCAGTCCTTACACTGTGCTTTTCAAGAGGACACGGCCCCATCTATCACCATGATTTTATAAAACGTGAACAACATCATAAGGACTACCCACTACGCTGTGCACACCAAATTTCCAAACGGAAATTTAGAGCTGATGCCCAGCCTGGGCAGTCTAGGAAAGGGGCCATGGCAGTGACCTACACAAGTCCCAGGTTACGTGGACAACCTCGATTCAATCCCAGCACTGCCACGGGTTGGGCAGACTGTTCCTTCTCTCAGGGTCTCAATGCTTAAATATAAAATAATTGCAAAATCTATCGAATATAGTCCTATTACTATTAAATACTTGTATAATCATCAAATGGTTACGTTACTGTGCAAATGCTAAAAGTGATGCTCAGAGGAATTACAGGATTTGCAGGAGGCCCTGCTCTACCTGAGGGGACAGACTCAGGGCTGTCCCCTCCCCCGGCTGTGTGAGGAGAAATAGGAGCAGGGAAGGACCAGTGCTCTGCGGAGCTGACGGCTCGGAGCCCGCATGCCCATTGCCATGTCCCCTCAATGGGAACAGTGAGTGTTAAGGAGGATATAAAGTTGGTAAAACCCTCTGTGACTCAAAAATAACATAAAATTTGTGACTTCATGCTGAGAGCTGCTCTGTGCTAGGTGAGGGAATAAAATTCAAAAGTATTTGTAGTTAAGACCAGGTTTTAACCCCATTTGAACATCTGTGGTTGGCTCCTTTTTACTCTGCAAGTTTGATCTAAGTTCCAGAATTTTACTTGCTTTCATATGGCCGCAGTAAATTTATTGAAATGTTTGAGCTAAAAATGTCTTTGAAGAAGATCATTTATGTATAAAAAAAGAGACAGATTACCTACTGAGGCTACACAGTATAACCTCGATAAGCTATTACAAGAATCCTAAAGATCAAAATTCTCTAGATCCAGCAGTACAGAAATCATTTTCTTGGGCCAAACCCCCTACAAAGCTCCCAGGATGCAATGCTTCCCCTCCCGGGGGTGGTATCTCGGGAGTGGCTGAGGCTGTGCCTACAGTGATCTGCCTGGGTAGAAAAGTGACCCAGGCTCAAAATAGGCCCTTGTCATGGTGTTGGAGGATAGGAATGTCTGGATTTATCCTAGAGCCTGATCCACAGAAGAGTGAGAGAAAGACAGAGCCCTGTGTCCACCCATCAAAGGCCCTTACACGTTCCCCAACAGCTTGTCACGTCAGCACAGGGACAGCACTGCTTGAGGAGACCGCTCGGGTCCAGAGCTGGCCAGGGACGTTGGCTCGGTGGGCATACCAGTTTGCCGAGGCACTGCACGGCAGGCTTTTATGTGCATGATCTCATGGAGTCATAGTTAAATGTCAATGACCCCACTGTTTAGGAGCTACAGGCAGAATCCTGTGATGGCTCCGACATTCTCACCCCATCAGGTACAAGCCATGCATAATCCCCTCCCTCTGAGTGCAGAACAGGTGAAGATGACGAGGTATCACTCTCCTTGTATGGCAAAGGTGAAGACACTTTGCAGATGCAATGACAGTCCTTAATCAGTTGCCTCTGAGTTAATCGAAAGGGCGATTACTCCGGGTGGGCCTGGCCCAATCGATTGATCCCTTCCGTTGAGGGTCTGGAGGCAAGAGGGAAGAATCAGCGGCAACTGTATTTACCCTGCTAGCCTGGATGAACAAAATCGCTAAGACCGACCAAAGCAACATGACAAGAAAACATTTCAAAAAAATGCAGTGAGTACTTTATGTGATGAATTTGAAATATCCAGGAAATAAATTTTATAAGGAAATATGTCTATCATTTATCTTCTATGTATGTATGTATGTATGTACGTACATATCTATCTATCTATCTATCATCTATCAATCATCTATCTGTCTTATTTTGATCTCCATATATTTGTATACATGTATACTCAATGGTGTCAAAATCTGAATGCCTACTTAGTAGCCATGGAAGGAATTAAAAATATTATCAAAGATACTTGACTTGGGTTTCTACGAAGCTTTTAAGAAACAAATGATTATTAATTTAATTAAATGAGGATGAAGACAAATTTATAAAATTTTATAAAGCTAATGCACACGATCTGATCCCCAAACCTAAAAGACAACCACCAAAAGGTAAAGTAATAGATCATTTTCCATTATGCATATAGATTCCAGATTTGAAAATAACATATTAGCAAATCTAATTTAAGAGTATAATAAATGATTCGACACCATAATTAAGTCAAAATTGTGTTTGTATCATAAGGAAGGAGTCCTACTCTTTTTTTGATGTTTGACTGACGACAGCTTCCCTCTTCCCCTCCACAGCACGCCTGGGCAAGGTGATAAGAAAGCCTGGGTGCTCCCTCTTTTGATGCCTGCTAGCAGGATGTTCAATCACGCAAACCCCGTCCATGATAGGGAACCCCCGGATCCCACACTCTGACCACCGTAAAAGCCCCAGGAAATTTCCCTTTTCTTGTTCTCTCAAGCCATTTCAAACTTAAAAACAAACAAACAAACAAAAAAAACATCTGCCATTTTGTCTTCATAAAAACCTCAATTATGTAAGCAATATACCTTTTCATCCCCTGCGCGCGGGTGTATGTACGTGCACATGCTTGCAAGCATGTGTGATCATCAGTCTCGACGTCTAAACCAAATCGAGGGTGTGGGTCCATCCTGGCTGTGCTAAGTGGTCGGGACAGTTTGTAACACAGAGATATTTCAATATTGGCAACTCTATTGATAGGATCCATCCAACAAATGCTTTCTTCCCAATCATTCCTTACAAGGACATTTGAACAACAAAAAAAGGCATTAACTTCCAATTTATGGACAGATGTCTTTATTATTTTACTAAAACAACATTTGCTTGTGTTTTTATGAATTTACTCGCAGCCTCCAAAGGCTTGACGTTCTCCAAAGGATCAAGTAGTTTAAAAATTCTCGTTCTCCGAGGCCAACCTCAACCTCACTTAGCGACTAGAACTTTTGGTGACTGAATTTTCCAAATAGTACCTAGTACACTTGACATGTCTTCTTAATTCAGAGCATCATAAAGAAGATGGAAAATCTACCATAATTCCATTTCCCACAGATCAGCTCAATATTTTTCTAGGTGTAATCAAACTTACATTTGTTTAAGTAAGACTGTATTAAACACACTTGTTCTTTCCATCTAATACTATGTTATATTGATACCAATTATGGACAAGCATATCTCTGTTTAGTTACTCCAGTGTACTGACATCCATGCCCAGTGTTCAACTGATTGAAAAATATGCAGAATGTGCCCGCACATAAATGAGCACCTTTGAGTACCCATGCTGTGTTGAAACAAGTAATGTCTCAGGCATAGAGAGTAGAATGCAAAGAGTTAGTAGCTACCGACAAATAAAATTAAGCTGACATATGATATATTTTGAAACACACAAGGGAGAGCGGTACCACAGAATGAAAATCCACATGTCAGGCATGGGATCGCTGCTACACCTACGTTACGCATTTTAACGAGTGGGCAATGTATGCCGGACAGGAAAGGTGTACAGTACTACGCGATAGAAGTCTTCTGGGCTGTCATCAGAGCACCTGTGTGGGATTCTGGCAGATCTGGGTTTTCAGCTGTGTTCTGGAGAAGCAGAAGTTCAAGCACATGCATACGCCCATGATGCATTTCTTTCCTTGATTGTGGGGATGGCATCACGGGTGTATGCGTGTGTCCAGACTCACCAAATTGTTCACACTAGCCAGGTTTATGACCAGCTCTCTACCCAGCATCTGCCTTCTAATGCAGAACCCTTCTAAACTTGACATTTTAACAGCTCAGCCCTTTCTGTCCTGACAAGTTCCATTCTCATCCTGCTCATTTTCCTGTTTGGTGGTTTTGAAGCCTCAGTCGAGAGAACTCTTGCCGCTTTGCCTGGCAAAAGCATTTAAAAACGTCTGCTTTAATTTATTTTAATGCCTTTCGTGGTGGTCCTTTGTGACTTCTCTTACCCCTGATGGCTGTCGTTTTTCTTCTCTCAAAGTACTCATGGGTCACTGATCATAACCTGGACAGGGGGTGAGCAAGGTTAAGACCTGCCATGCTCAGGTGTGATTAGACAGCTTCTGCTCTCTTCTCGGAAGCTGGTAATGAAGGATTGGAAGACATTCGCCTCAGGAAAAGTCAGAAATGAGTGGGCAAACACGGATGCAAATCTCATTTAAAGGATTCGACACCATATGAGGATTCGTGGCTGAAAGTCTCTAGGATCACCACAGCAATATCTATAAAAATATTCTGCTTGACATTGCGCACCAAAGATAATAGTCATTGACTATTTAGAAAGTTAATTTAAAAAATGGTGGTCCTTTCACTTAAGAACATCAGACACGCCATCTTTTGTTCAAAGGGCGAAGGTCAAGAGGGACCAGGGAACTCAGTGAAATCTCTCTGTGAGTAGCAAGCCCACATGGGGCTTTGCTTGGCTCTCCTGTTGTGATGTATGCATTGTGTCTACACAATCTCTGAAGGGGATTTCATCATGTATGTAGCAAACATTTATCGGGGCTCACCAGGAGCTACACACCATCTGAAGAGCTGCCTTTCAGCAGAAATCTCACGGAGTGCCTACATTCCATGCAAGGAGGCAAAAAGAAAATCATCACGTCCGGAAACAGGAAAATAACAGTTCTGAGCTCCGAAGATCAAGAGTTAGCCTTGTATTTTGCAGTTAATATGATATAGCTAGTTATTTATTTTTGAAAACTAACTTTATGAAAGATGTCAATGCTTACTAATAAGCTAGATGAATTCATTTTAACTAGAGTTATTCTCTCTTATTAATTATCAGAAGCTTAGTGAACTCCAAGACAAGCAGCTTATACATTTTGGAGAATCGACACATTTCCGTGTGACAAAGATTCTGGCAAGCCTGCACTCTAACCTTGATGTCACAAGTCAACAGTTCTAGTCTTTAAAACAGTTGTTTTTTTTTTTTTAATACTAAAACTAACCTTACAATATTATGAAAAATTTCTTGAGCTTTTTAGTAACAAATTTAGAGTGAAATGCAACATTATAATAACAAGCTACATGGCTGCATGGATAAGGAAAATGTGACACACACGCAGACACACACATACACACAAGAATATTATTAGCCAAAAAAAAGAATGAAACTTGCCATTTGTGACCACATGGATGGACCTTGAGGGCATTATGCTAAGTGAAATAAGTCAAACAGAGAAAGACAAACACCATAGGTCTAAATCTAAAACAAAATCTAAAACCTTTTTTTTAAAAACCAAGGTCGTGGATACCGAGAACAAATTGGTGGTTATCAAAGGCACAGAATAGGTGAAATGGGTGAAATGAGTCGAATGGGACAAAGTTCCTGTTATAAAATAAACGTGTCACAGATGTACAGCGTGGTGACTCTAGACAGCGAATAACACTGTATTTCATACTGGAAAGTTGCTAAGAGAGTCCGTCTTAAAAGTTCTGATCACAAGAAAAACACATTTGTAACCACGCGTGGTGATGCACGTTAACTAGACACGTCAGCGATCGTTTTGCAACAGATACCAATAGTGAGTCATTATATTATACACCTGAAACTAATATAATGTCATCCGTCAATTGTATCTCGAAAAAGCAAATATTGCTTTTAACCAAAAAGCCTGAAATAAAAACAGGGTATGTTTTTAAATAAGATAAAAATTTAAAAGTAATTATTAACAAAAACATCAAAAAAACAAGATACGTAGCAAGTAAGAGAATTAATTTTTTTTTTGTGATGAGAACCGATACATGCATAGTCTCTGTATTTCCTTATCGATCTATACCAATTTAATGTTTAACTCAACATTTTATATTCTAAAAGCTCTTACATTGGTTTCTCTTCTTCCAGTCCCCATTCTCGTGATGAAATGCTTCATAAATAAAAATAATTTGTGGAAAGTACATACACAACTAACATAATAACACAGCCAGTGCTCCCAGGCCATCCGCCCAGATGGAAAATCCCCACCTGGAAGGACCTCTGTGCTCCTTCTCGACCCTCGTGCCCCAGGAGGGAGCCACCATCCTGAATTTTGGGATTTTCACCTCGTCTTTTTTTTAATGGTCAGTACACGGTCATCACATAGTATCACCTGTGTCAGTTTATGTAGCTAAACAAAAAGTTTTCGAGCTTCACCTCCACAACCTTCTGGGACCCCATTCCCTCTGTACTACAATGGTGAGGTTACTCCTGTTGGCATGTATGCCTAGAACCTCTCTACAGAATTTATGACATGAAGAAATGACTCCGATTTATTTTTCCTACTTTACTGGTCTTACTGTGGTTGTTTCCTGTTTTTGTTTGTTTTCGCTTTCCCAGCGCCGGTGTGAACATGTCGAGCACGTGTCCTTGCGCAGGGGTGCAGCGCCCCCCAGGGGATCTGCCTGGGACCGAGACGGCCGGGTTAGAGACTCTGCACCTCTTCACCTGGACAAGGTAACGCTGAACCATGAAATAAGCGGCGGCACTAACGACACCTGTGGTTATGCACAATCTCATTGGGGTTCTTACCCCAACCCCCTCATCCACCACTGGAAGTTACTGGATCTTTCATTTGTTTCCAGTGATTGGTAACGAGATGGAATCTTCTTATAAGAATGGCTTTAATTCATCTTTAAAGAGGTTTGGGATTTATTCAAATACTTAATATTTTAGTCTACGATATTTCCTAAAACGAGATCTTGATAGCTTCTATTCCTGGTTTCTCTCGACTTTTTTTTAAAACGACTGCTACCTGTTTCCAATTTCAATGAGAATTTCAAACAAGTTTGGGTGGAAGATATTGAGGTCTTATAATTTATTTGTGGGATGCTGAGAATTAAGGAAACAGTGATGTGGTGAAGAACATTAGGTGGCTACTTTATGCGGAGAACCTCTCCGAGGAAGTCACATTGAACTTAAGGGCCAAACTAGGAAGAGCTGATCTTGGGATTTCTGGGGAAGCAGCGTGGGAATGAGAGCTACTGGGAGCAAACGTCTTAAGCAAGCAGTAAATCTGGGGACTTGAGGTTCTAAATGGAGAGCACCGTGGCAGGGGCCTCATGAGCAAAAATGGAAGTGGCTGGAGTTTGAGAGACTCATTTTAGTTCTTCAGGTTTCAGCTCCGATGTCACCTCCTTGGAGTCAAGACCCACCCAAACTGTTTCTGTCAGAAAACTTCTGCGGTTATATTGTTTGCCATTTACTGACTCGTTTACGATCTGTTCGCTCCCCACCGCTGTTCGGGCAGCGACTGAGTCGGCTGTGTTCACCACTGTGCCTGGCCCCTGAGCCTAATTCAGTACCTGGCACACGGCGGTTGCTCAGTAACTCCTCCCCGAATGAAGGAACGTGATGGGAGCCTGTTGTGTCTGTTTCTCCTGTGTGTTCAGTTGCGGAAAGCTGGGGATGAGTTCCTTCAAGGAGGCTTGATTTTCAAGTCTTGTAGTTGTTTGGAGGGGCCTCAACAGATGCCCCTGTGAGCTTCCCATTTGGCACACCCCTGGAGTTGGTGATGAGTGGCCAGGACCCAAAGCAGAGGAAATGTCCAGGTAGGGAGACAACAGAATGAGCTGAGTCTGGGCATCTTGGAGGACGTCGGCCTCAAGCGCCATTGCTGATGACAGCCACTGCCGGGGCCACCAGTCACAGCCCTCTGAGGCCCCAGAGGTCTCCCTCGTGGTGGGCAGCCCTCAGGAGAAAGAGGTCTGCGCTGGTTATCTATTGGCAGGCCCCGTGGTGAAGGACAGGCAAACCGTGCCAGGCAGTTAAGCCATGAAGAGGCAGCCAAGGGAAAGAAGCTTATGCTAATTATTCAAGTCTACATGTTTCTGCACATGAGCAAGTCACTTACTGGCTCTTGGTCTCAATGTTCTTATCTGGTAAATAAGAACATTGGGGCCGCGGATAGATTTTGTCTGTCTCTTTCCACTTGAGATTCTAGAATTGAAGGGAAGCCCCTAAACAGAGCTCTGGTGTGCTAAAATGCCAAGGTACATGCTTCCAGAAACTAATATAGTATTAACATTTAACGTGGTCCTGGCATGGAGGCGCGCAGGCAGCGCGGAGCGGTGGGAGGTGGGGCGCAGGCAGCTGGTCCCCGCCGGGAGGAGGTGGGAGCCCTGTGGCCTGCTTTATTGTTGTTAATGCTTAAGGGGTGTGGACAAATGTAGGATACACAATGGAATGTAACGAATACAAGTGGGCGACTCTGACAAAAAATAGCACTTTTCTTCTGTTTTTCAAGATAAAGAAAATGCTACATGGTAAAGATTTCACATATTTTTGTAGTGGAAATTTCTGACCAGGAGGATTCTTTTTTACATATTTAATGTGCTTTCACATTATCAGATAACGAATTTAAATTACGTATTGCACTTTGCTGAGAAAAAAAAATCTATTTGCCTGTCAGTGATATATATTCTTGGTATTTGTCAGGCAGCTTCTTGTGGACAAATGATAACAGAATCAGACAGGCAAAATCAAATTAAATAATTCCACCACTTAATTGCAATGACTTTATAGTAGATTAGAATCAAGAAGCACATTAGCAGAAACATTAAATTATGATGCAAACTGCATTTTATTTAATATCCATTTTTGAATACTCTACAACATTCGGTTGTAGAGATCCCAAAATAACATCAGCTAGGCTGGTTTGGGATAAACAAAAATAATAAATGTGCCTGTTCTTATTCTTTCCACTTAAATGTATATCAAATTAAGTTTCCATTTGACCTACTCTATTAGTAAATGTATAAATCTAGAGCTAGCTCCCATGAGAAGCCATTAAGTTGGATTATTTTCTGTGAAATGTAGATTTGAGGTAAGGAAGACAAGAGACCATCAGCATCTGGTCCTCACAGGGGCTGACAGGTAAATGTGAGCTCATTCCAGGCAAAGACACACCTGCCAAGTCCATGGCCACCAGTGTGAAGGGGCCATGCCGGACTTCATTTTAGGCCATTCTGTTGTTTTGTTGTCTTATTTGTAGTTATATTATTGCTATTCTTTTTAGTTCCTCATAATAGCTTTCTTTTGAAGTCCTTTGCAATGTAAGAGCATGGGTTTATGCATGTGTGTCTAGGTATTCAATTGAGTGTGTGTGAGTGTGTGTGTGTATATAGGGCTTGGAATTGTGTACATAAGACTGTATGTGTGTGGCTATGCATGTGTACCGTTTATTTAGAATTTCCATCATAAAATCTATGCATGAATGACATTTTAATGTTTAACTGTTAATTATACTTCAAAATTCCTTGCTCTTTGCAGAAAATATACAACCTTGAAAGCAGATGGGGCTCAGCCACTGAGGCATATTAGGCTGGCCCTGGTGGAATGCCATTGATTTGTGACTTTCATAGTTAGTGGATTGCAGATTGATTTTTGATCAAACACGGTTATTAAAAATCATAGTCAATCCATTCATTCTTCAACAATAACTTAGTTCCAAATGTTCAATCCCATTAATGCTAAGGACATAGCCATAGGATCTAGAGAGAAGCCACAGTGGGAATCCTTCGTAAAGTGGAAGAGAAATATAGATACATCTGATTTTTAAACATATTCTCACAAAATCTTTTTCTAGTCATTGGCCATCTGAAATCAGAAATAGGGAATTATAATTAATGTACTTCATCACTAGTCTTGAGGAATGCAGCCCTGTGGGATTGGCTTCATTGACTTGGAAGAAGAATGATTATCTGGCCATCCACTCGGTGTCAAGAGAGGGACTTCAGCCTGGGGGATCGGAGTCCAGCAGACGGATGTGAAGACCCTCAGTGCACCTGGACACAAATGCACATGGCGATAGGAAGGTCGAAGTGACATTTTCTAGTTCTGTCTCTGTAGTTGAGGGAGGCGAGGCGAGTTTTCTCATCCATTAAATGGAGATAATTATGCCCATTTTTCAAGAATTTGCCTTGACCAGATGAATAGCAACTATTGGTGTGTGTGCTGGAAGTTAATAGCCTGCAATAAGGACGGATCACAGAGCAGTAGACCTAAACGTAAGGCGAGAGGTAGTGGGCCAAGGATGATGGGCAGCGGGTAGGCACAGCTAAGCCACATCTGGGAGAAAGAGAAAGAGTTACATATGGAAGAGACCCCCGGCTTCCACTCCCATGCCAGCCACCGTGCACTCCCGCCGTAGGAGATGACACAGGCGGACTGACCCAGCGAGGTGTAGCTGGTACCTGTCTGAGCATTAGAGTGGAGGTCAGGCACCTGACAGGTTTCCATCAATTTGCAACCAATGATATTGTAACAAAAGAGGGCTGCTTCACGACAAATTTTGCTTGCAGAATAGTAAGACATTTTAAAATAGTGTACTCACGTAAATTAAGCCTACGGAATTGACATAGAAGTAACTTAAGACAAATCAAGGCAAACTTCATTTAGAGCACTAGTTCCTTCTCACACAAGGAGTCTGGACATTTTCTAACCCAAAGCGGGCTGACGTTCCCCCCTCCCTGGTTCTGGAGACGGGCCGGGCTCCTCCAGCCTGCACTGTGGTCCTCCTAACGTCCTTGATGGAGCAGCCATCTTTCTTACTGCTCTAGGGGTGCTGGGGTTTACGGACGCCTGAGATCACTCACTATTTGGTTGTTTTCCAGGATGCAAGCTGTTTTGCTACCAGCCTCATTTCTTCTTGTTTTTCTGTATGGTTCTCCGTGGTGAATTATTTGATGAGGGTCTGTGTCACTCACACAGAGTGAGACTCTGCATTTTTCAAGGCAAATAAAAGGGGATTTATGCCTTCAAGTCGGTCGACCAGCGAAGGCAGGCAGACCGACAAACAGGTTTTCAAACACGTGACCACGACACGTGCAGAAGGTGCTGCAATGTGACCGGGACGTGACCCCATCTAAGGCCGGGGTGGAAAGGGTCTGGGGTCTGCGACCCTCGATCGGCCTGAAAGGTGAGGTGAGGTTGCCCAGGTGAAGGGAGGCGGGTGACCAGGCAAGGGGAGCACCCCCGCTAGGACAGCGTCGCGTGTCCTAGAAATGGGGTTCTTCTCATTCTCCCTGCCCCACACGAAAAACCCAAGGGAGCTCATCACTTGCAGAGACAATGCAGAACTGGCATAACTTCTCACGCTCCCCTGTGCGGCAAACTGTCTCTCTAGCAAAAACAACAACACACCAGACTTCCGAGCTTGCCAGCTTCTGTGGTTTAAACGCCTCCTCCACGGCTGATTTCAAGTGGCCCATGGCTTAACAACTGGCTTGCGAAATTCCTCAACATCTCATGACCAGTGCTGAGCGGTTATCCGCCAACCCCGGCCCATCGCTGCGCCCAAGACAGCCGCCTCCTGCTCAGAGAAGCAAGCCCCCCATCCCTGGCATGGATGACTCAGCTCCTTCTCTTCAGAACACCCCGGGGTCCTCTGAGTGCTGGCCCTTCCGGGGACATCACCCTAGCAGTCCCCTGGGGGCCGCGGGGCCGCGGAGGCGGCCGGGATGCTGTGCAGGGCTGGCGACGGCAGAGGGCGCACAGCTGCGGCGCCGTGACGCACGGCGGGACCCTCTCCCCTGCTTCGACCTGAGGACGCAGGACGCAGGTGCGAATTGGAGTGAAAGGGGAGGGTGCCAAGACGGGAAGGAGAGGCAGGAAGGTAGGACGCCAAGCCGGCTGCCCCCCCCACCCCCCGTTCCTCTCTGGAGTCTGGAAGGTGCGGGAGGGACGCCGTGGTGGCCTTCCTGGAGGGCGCGTGTGCGGGGGTCTGCGGGCACAATGTGA
>NW_011888971.1:618727-631245 GCF_000151845.1 Pteropus vampyrus | reverse complement strand
GCCAAATTTGCTCATTAAGAATTCCATCAAGTGTTAGGTCTAGCAAAGTCAGAGGACAATGCATCCAAATGAGAAGAGCGTTTCCGAATCAAAATCCATATTGAGAGGGAAAATCTTTCATGTCTCATGATTCACGGCCCTGCTGGCAGGTGCTGGGCTCTCCTGAAATGACACCCAGGAGCACTGAGCAAACAGGATGCTAAATATCAGTTCCAAATGGCCGAGGCCTCATCAAAGGAATATGTGACCATAAGAAGCGTCTGCCAAGTGGATGATAATGACCAGGAGCACGGTTACCCGTTCCACACCAGTAACACTGACCGGAAGTTCAGCTCCTTTCTGAGTCTGATTAGAAGTTTGCCTTCTGAATCTATGAGCAGATTTCATCTGGTTTCCCCCATGAAATTCTAGAAAGAATCCAGAGCTAGCTTTTAGGTAAATTTTCAAAACAAGAAACTGTATCCTGGTACTTCGTGTGTTGACTTTCTTCCCCTGGCTCGCTCCACTCTCTCTGGCAAACCCTCCGTCGAGGCTCTGCTTGTACTGCAGCTCTGGTCCTGCTGATGAAAAATGCAACCTCCAGGGCTGGGAAACGCTCAACGACAGTGAAATTTACTAAAAATCTCCAGTTCCTACTGTAACCTTTGGAAATCACGCGCACGGCAATGGCCTTTGGTTAATTATAAGACGACAGAGCTGAAGGAGTAAAGGATTCAGGGAATCGAGAAACTGAGGGTTCGGGGGAGGGCAGCACAGCGTCCTCAGGAACCCTGGAATCTCGCCAAGGCGGTGGCCGCTGGGGCGAGGCCAGCCCTGACACTCAAACGTGACATTCCTTAGAAGCAGAAACATCAGTTCCAACAGTCAGCCTCCCATCTGAGATGACCAATGGGACGGAGCAGAAAGTAAGTGGCGTGTTATCTCATTCACAACGGCTCGGGGGTTTCGGCCTCACGTTTTCATCGCTCAGAGGTGGGCGTGGTTCTTGGCAGCCTCTTTCCCAGGGGTGACGGCCATTCTGAATTCCTGCAAGATTATCACTGCAGTTCAAGAAAAGAAGGGCAGGGGCGGGGGAAAGACCTCAGCGTGTGGAGTATTTAAATTTGAACTTGAATCTGTAAGTTTAAATCTCCCAGACCTGGATCTGTACTATTTGAGTTTTCATCAAGCAGAAAGACTCTTTCAGCTTTTCTGTAACCCTTGTTTCCTCAGGAGAATCATAGTTGCTTAGGTTAATGTTAAATTCTCAACCGGAGGAAGATTAGAGTCGATCTTAACTGCGATTCATAATTTATCTGGCGTGTGCACTCGAGTTCGCGGGGTGCGGGGTGCTGGAAACACTCTGAATGCCATGCACATTGTGCGTGAACACTTTGTCTCCTCGTTTCTTTCTCTCTCTCCCCCCACATCCGATATGACAAACTTTTGTTAGAGGGAGAGAATCAGATATAAATACGTAGGAATATATAAGCGCGTCAGCATGAACCGTGAATTATTTCACGATGACGGAGGTTGCAATGGTGGCCGCCTGCACCACTGGGAAGCTACGGCCAGGCTAAAGGGACAACGCGCAGAGGAATCCGCAGATGTCTGACACATGCACAAATACTTTGCAGTTTAGAATCAGATATACGGTTTGATTTTTACACGTTAAATATACTTTTTTTTTTAATATCAGAATATTTTTAGAAGGGCGTGATTTTTTTTGTAGACGTATTTTTTGCAACTGTCATTTTGAATGTCCCCGGGCCCCATCAAAATGCTAATTGAATAAGGTTTTCTCTCCTCACTTAATTGCCTGTCGGAAGGGTACCTGGGTTTTAACATTAATGTTCAAGGCTTTTGACTTCCCGGGTCTTGATTGCTCTGTGTGCATCGATGAACCTGGGAAACGATCGCTGACGGTCATATCTTTTTGCCTTTTTATAACATTGGTTAATCAAGATAAATTGTACTTTTTGGCTAATCTCCTAACACTTGCTTTGGAAATGTTATTCATTCAAAAATAGGATTCTTTCATCTCCCACAAAATTAAGCAGACCATAAGCCTGAGGCTTCTGCTGGAAAACTCACAGTGCTTTGTATTTCTAATTTATTTAAAAAGACACGGTTGAGCCCGTGCCGAATGCAGTACTACGTGTCAGGACAGACACGGTCACATGGTCGCGGCCCGTTCCTATCCTTCAGCTACCCGCACTACACCTGTTCCCCGTGCAGGATGTCTCACCCAACCCACCGTCATCTCTTTCAGCGAGGGATTTCCTGCTGCTTCCACCTAGGCTGAGAGCTCATTCAGAGACAGAAACGCAGCCGTCTTCACTCTTCCTGGCCGTCGGCCTCGCAGGTCGGTGGGCTGCACTGCGGTGCTCTCCACCGTCTGGGCTCCAGGGCATGGCAGAAAGGAGGATTCGGATGAGGAACATGCCTTCTGTCCTGCTTGCAAAATACCGATTTTACAACAGGAAGTGGCTGAGTCTAACAGAGGGAAAACTACTTGATCTGGCTTTCCACGTGTGTTGGAAGCAGAAGCAATCGCAACACAGGGCAAGAAGGGACAGTGTGGCTACAGGCAGTGACCCCGCCTGGACCGGAAGGCCCTCTGCCGGCCACCGACTCGGGTGGCTGGGTCTGCTGCACGGTGCCCGTTCATGAAACCCTGTCCCCAGGACGCCCTCCTGGGGAGGAAGGGCCCTGTCGGTCCGGTCCGTTGCCTGAGGCTCAGGAAGCTCCACAGGATCCTGGTCGCTGCCACAGCCCCCTGCACATGGGGGACTGCATTCCAGGGGCGTTCGTTCCCTTGAGAGCACTTCCCTTATTGTTCACAGAAAGCTATCCAGCAAGCTGCTCCCCCAAAGAGAGGAGTCGGGGGTCCAGAGAGTATGGGACATCTGAACTCGTGGGCTGCCTCGCAGAAGTTGAAAGCCTATTAGTTGATCCTGTCTTCTGACGAAAGTCATAACAGGTAACCTGTTATGCTTTAATGATTTTCCAAATGTGCTTCAGATTTGGGGGGGCGGCGGTACTTATTAACGTCCTGGGGAAGAGGGATTGTATAGAAATGCTGTGGTTGCCGAGGCGGCCACTTCAAAGACAGCTGTCTCTCCAATAATCACACCCCAGACACAGGACAGGATAAAGAGCCAGGCCAGAGCCACACCGCACCCCACTCTGCTTGAGAGATCTCGGCTGATTTCTGTCACTGGCCATTTGAGCTGCTCGTTTTTTCTCTTTCCGAGCTTTCATTCCTGCTCTTATATTTTAAATTCACCAGTACAGAGCGAGCCTGGGACCCCAATAAAAAGTGGAAGCCGAGGCCCGCTCTCCGTCGCTCCACTCGTGACCTTGCCGTGTGGCCCCAGATGGGCCGTGTGATTTCCAGGACCTGTTAGTAAAAATACCTTTTTTTTCCCCAAGATTTCTCACGGTCATTGCTGAGGGTGTCTTGCAAACAGAGAAAGAAGCATAAGGCCAGGCCAGCCACAGCGGGTCATCAACAGGCTGAGAGCGGCACATAAGAGGGTTCACTGTGCCACCTCCCGGAGTACTTCACCCGCTACCGAGGACCCGTGGCCGAAAAGATTCTCAGAATCAAGCACCCCAGACAGACACCTTTTTACCAAAATAAAATGGATTTTATTTCCCTCTCTGTTTAAACTGCTAAGAAGGTCAGAGTAATATTCCCAACCCGCCTTTAATAAACTGTTTCTGTGCTGACCTTACCTGGGGGCTTAATCCTGCTTTGACTTTTCCTAGTGTGCATTTTTATAAAAACAAACAAACAAACAAACAAACACCTTTTCCTTTAATCGATGCCTAATTTCCTTAGAAGTGATTCGCTAATGCGCTCACAAAGGAAATGAGAGAGAAAACAGACTCAGGGAGGTACCCTGAGGGCCGACGGTGACCGGGGACAGTAACACGTGGAGCGATGTCCTTCCCTTCGCTCCTCTTCTGCAGCCACTCAGCTGGCCACGCCCGTCCAGGTCCCCTCGGAGCAGAGAGGGCAGAGTCCCCAGGACCATTTTGGTGGGGGCAGAAGGCCACGCGGTGGAACACTCAAGAATTTCAAAACTGTCCTGTGGGGACCAGCTCCGGGGACACTCGCAGCACCGCTCTGCAAACCACAGAGTCTGGACGTTGTCGCCACGTGAACTGGGTTCGCCGCGATGTTCTGGAAATGAAGGACGTTAGAAACTTGCCGGGGAAGGTCAAACGGTTTTCAAAGAAATCAGCCAGCGGCGCATGGGCGCAGCTGCTACGGCCGGCGACTCCGGCACCCGCGCGCCCGGACCGCAAGCGGCGCGGGACGCAGCGACGCGACATGCGCGGCCGATGTCCCCGCGCACGCGGAAAAGGCGAAGGGACGGAGCTCCTCGCTGAGCATCGTCTGGGGCGGTACAACGCGGACACCGACCTACGCATGGTCCCCAGGGGCTGCTCAAGTAAACAGGTGACGTCCGTGAAACGCGGCGGTCCGAAGGGGACTTCTGCCAGGTACGCGTTTCTGTTTGTGAGCTGTGAGCCACGTGAGTGCGTCATCCAAACAAAAAGGAAATGTGAAGTCATGAGGCAGTGTCCCCCAAGAAGAAGAAAAAGGCGACCTACTTACGTGACGAAAGCCCGTTCACTCCGGCATCACCGTACACGTAAAGCGTAGTTTACTTCAAAATATTTGAGATAGACTGGGAAATCCTTTTTTGAGACAACATTTCCCACTGGATTAATCAAAATATGAACGGTAACTACACCGAGATTTACAGGGTTGCAATCCCAACGCTTCTTTTCTATTGCATTTTCCTCTTTCTCGATATCAATTAAAAATACAGAACCTTTACCAACTATCTGGAGTGACTTCGAGCCAGAGGATCATTAAAGAGAGATATATGACCGGTCATAAGTTTAGAGTATTAAGTTATGTAAATACCAAAATTTACGGCATAACTATTGAGTGGAAAATTTAAGTTTGGGGCATAACTGTAATGACATTTGCAAAGTTTACAATGCCACTGGGAAGAATATAAAAATAAATAAACGTCTTACATATCTGTGAGGAAATACTGAAAATAAAAAAAAGAAATGACAAATATTAACAATTTGACCCTACATGTATCATTATGAAATGGCATTCAAATAATATCAAACCGTAATTAAACAGTTCTGAGAAAATGTGAGTAAAATTTAAGACAGGATTTTTGAACAGTTGCTGCTAACCTTCATACATTGCATTTTCAGAATAATGAGGTTTTAAAGATTATTGGAATATCCGTGCTCTAAAAATAAATTAGGCATGAAGAAACCTAACCCTGTTATATTTAAATCCGGAGACAGCAGGGTAGTAATTTGCAGGAGGCATTAGCGTGATCATTTAATTACCCACAAAGAGAGAACAGAGCGAGGAAGCCAGGAGGAAGCCCCAGTATTAAAAATGGAGGAAGAGAAGCTTGCAAAGAAGATTCAGAAAGAGCATTCAGAGAAAAGAAAGCACAAGATCAAGAGGGGATAGAGTCCTTGTCATCTGGATGCTCAGAGACAAAAGTGTTTTGGAAGGAAAATTAGGTCATGTGAGTCCAGTTCTGCAGTGGGCTCAGGACAAATAAGTGGCCACATTCAGCGGCGTTGGACAGTGCAGTTGTTCTAGTGCCCCGGGCAAGCCCAGCTTCCTGCAGTAACGGGGCGTGTGCTCCACTGTCAGGACCGAGGAGCGAATGATGAGAAGGAAAGGGGACAGTGCGTGTGGCTCTGAGCATCTGAAAACCGCAGAGAAGGCTTTGGGCGCTGGCGGATTGCAAGGACCCTTTTCTGAGACCGGAAATGCGCGCGAACCCCCGGACAGGCCGGAGCGAGCAGACTGATGCAGAGCTGGGGCCCTGAACGCGATGAGGTCCCCACCGGGGCAGGAGTGCGTGTCACAAGTCTAACGTGCGGGCGGTCCATGGTCCCAAGCAGATCCGCTGTTTGGGCTCCAGCATATTCCACGGATTCCTTCTCTGAGCGGGAGGAAGGGATGATGACAGCAGGTGCCAGAAACGGCGGAATTAACGAGGCCGGGGCAGCTCCGCAGTTCGTGTGGGACGTTCTTGGAACGCCACGCACTTCCTAGGTGAAGCTGACGAGCTGGTTCCCTGAAGCGGGTGTGATCGTGCATGAAGTGCAAAGCAGTGACCGGACCCTAGAGCAGTTCTGAGCGGGGCGCGGTGCACAGCGCTGTCCGCCAGCGCTCACGGTCTAGAGTGGGCGGGGGCGGCGCGTGCAGACTCGGCTGACCCGCACACGGGGCTGTGAAAACCACGGAGGGCGGAGGGTCCGATAGACCGACAGCTGAATGGCCATCCATGCGGTGAAACCTGCGGTCCAGGTGGATGAAGAAGCGAAGCCGGGAGGAGGCCAGAGAAAGGACAGCGCCGAGGACTGGACATCTCCGTGAGGGCGGGAGAGGGGGCGGGGCTGGGAGTATGGAAGGCTCTGGTTCGGGAGCGAGCACCATAACATTACTCAGCTACGCGGGACGTGGTTTCCTGGGCTGAATCCTGGAACCAAAAAAGGGCATTCGCGGAAAAACTGGTGAAGTCCAAATAAAGTCTGGATTTTAATGAGCAGTGACGCACCGATGTTACCTTCTTAGGTTTGGCAAATGTGGCATGGTTCTCTGGGATGTTAACATTGCGGAAAACTGGGTGACAGGTATACTGGAACTCTCTGTACAATCTCGACAACTTTTCTGTAAGTTTCAAATTATTCCAAAATAAAAAGCGTTATTTACAAAACTTTTGTCAAATTGCCCAGTAAAACAAATAACTAAAAACGCTGACATACGGGCGCACGTCCCAGCCTGGTCACATGATCTGGATCGTCCTTTGTTGCCACATTTCACCTCTCACCAACTTGAGAGTGACCGCACTCCTCGGAAACAAGGCCCAGCCCGAATGATTTCGTTCTCACCACTGGCTTCTGTGCCAAGTAAAACTCCTCTAACGGTTCTGAACCCCACGGGCAGCAGTAGCGGGGGGCTGTGGGAGACCCTCCCATCCCTCGCTTCCTGAGTGCGGTCCACGCGCCTTGTGCATCGTGATGATGTCGATTCGGAGCTGATCCCATGTGACCTGCTGCGCTCCACGGAAATCACGGCTCGGTCACAAAAGGCACTGAAGCCTTTCATAGCATTCGCTGTCTGCAGTCACCACTCCGGGGTAGACCAGACACTCCGCTGCAAAGACACTCAAGCAGCCCCACAAGACGGCTCTGGGGAGAGCAGTGGAGGTCCCTGGCCAGTGGAGGGTGGCTGCTCACGGCAAGGTCAGGGGGACACATGGAAGAGGAAGCTCCAGCCCCGGTCAAACCTTCAGATGACGTCGCCCGAGCCAGCATCTGACCAGGACTTAATGGAAGACTCTGAGTCAGAATCACTGTGCCAAGCTGTTCCTGAATTCTTGACCAACAGAAACTTCAAGATATTGAATAATTATTGTTCTTTTAAGATGTGAATTTGGGGTGGTTTTGTTACACAGGAATAGGAAACTGACACAGATTTCGGTACAGACACGCAAAGTGCTGGGATAAACATTCTAAAACGCGCGATGGGCGGGGAGACCCGGGGTGGACGGGAGCTGGAAGTCTCTGGAAGTCTCGATGAAATCCTGAGGCTTGAGGAGATGGTCAGCAGAGCCTGGCGGCCTGAGAAGGCGGTCAGCGCGGGTTCGACGTAATGTGAGGAAGATAGAGAAAAGGGGTCCCATTTGTAAAGTGGCAGAAATTTAGCAATGTGCTCTCCTATATAAGATAGAAACAAACAAACAAACAAACAGTACTTAGGTAGCGCGATCCATCCAGAGAAGTTTCCAGGCACTGTGTTGACGGTGCTGCTGGCTTCCTTCAGTGACCAAGAGCAGAATGTAAGACAAGAGAGGACGGTAATAGAAAAATAAACCTGTCAGAGGTAAAGGAACCAGGGCCTGTTGGGTTCAGATAGAAAACTCTTTCGCATCACTAGGCTCGCAGACAGTGCACGAGCTTAGGATAAAGGCCTCCGTGACCGTAAGCATAGTTGTGTCAGTCCCCCTGGCCCCAAGTAGCATGAGGACAAGGCAGTCCAGCCCAGCCGGATGCCTGCACTCAGGGTGGACTGCATCACGGGAGAGGAACACTGGGCTTAGGAAACCCAGCTTTTGTGTGTGGAAGACAGAAAGCTTGCCTGTCCTTGGTCCGGAGGAAGACATTATCTTTATCTTACTGCATAATAAGCTTTAGAGGGAGACACCACATTTCAAGGCTATAAACCAACCTGTCCCTTCCTCTAGAGGAAGAAACTGTGTCTTCTGTGGATGTTCCTTACACAAACATCCTTGAAGACAGAGTCTGAAACAAGGGAAAGTCAGTGCCTCTGCTCGCAAGATGTACAGAAATATCAGAGACCCAGGAAGCATCGTCTCCCAGCAAAGCGTAAGCGCACCTGGCGTATGAGGCAGACACGGAGCATCGAGGGCAGAAGGTGCGCTATGGGAGCTGGAACCCAGCGCAATTCCAATGAGCTCTGCCTCCTGCTGCTTGTGCTATTGTGTAGTTGTCTCCCACCTTCATTCAGGTGGTAAGATGTGCCTTCTAAGGCCAGGTTATAAAAGGCATTGCAGCTTCTGCTTCGGGCCTTTGCGAGTGAGCATCACGCCACGAGGACACTCGAGACGCCCGCACTGAGAGAAGCTGGTCTCCTGGCCAACAGCCAGCCCCCACTTGCTGTCCTTGCAAGAAAGCCGCCTTGACATTGGGCCCTCCACCCTATCTAAGCCATCAGGTGCCATCTGACTGCAACCTCCTTAGAGACCTGAACCTAAACCGTCCCATGGATAACTAATATGATGACGGTCTAGAAGAAGCCGGGCTGTGATTGTCAGCTAGGAGCAGAACTCATTGCTATGGCCCACATGTGGGACCTGGAGGCAGAGGTGCTATTAGACCTCCTCTGTTAAACCTTCTGCCTCCTGTGGGATTTTTGCCTTGTAGTGACCACCAGGCCTACAGGAATTCACTATGCATAAGCCAGCTCATCTCATTCTTGGATCATTCTAGTAACTAGAAAGCCTTTTTTTTTATTGAGTCAATATGCGATTCTCTATAATTATTGTGACTTGATTCCAATGTTGTCAAAATCCACAAAAATAAATCTGAGTTTTCTAAACATTAAACTAAGTCAATCGCATTGTGCACAAGAGACTTCATCTCAAGAATGTATTGTTTTTGCCATGAATTAGGTTATATATACATAATATCATTGGACTTTCTTGCTTTCTTTTATTACAGCAATAATTTTCTGGCATTGCATTTTCTGCTAACAAACTAAGATGCGTGAGACAATTCCAATAAATTCAGGTGGTCTAGTTTATCCAATTTGAATCTACATAGCATACATTTTGCTAAGTAATGATAGTCTCTTAAATCTAGAAGAACTGTGTGCTTATTGAACTCGGGGAAGCCGGTCTACCTTCAGCCAGGTTTTTCTGTTTCCTTGGTGTACTTAGAAGAAGTCACTTTAATAGTTCAGATGTTTTACTGCACATGTTAGAGCCTCAAAGAAATCCAATGAAGCGTTTGAGTGAGTGGTTTGCTTCTTACCAGAATCAAGCCCATTGCTCTCTGGCTTGTTTTTGATTACGAATCAAACCCCCTCAGTGGGCGACACTGGGCATAGCATTTGCACTGTGGCTCAGTGAGCAGTCCTGGCAATAAATGTGACTCTATCTTAAAGGCGATGACAGCGACGTTTAATTGAATTAGAATCACACACGTGATTTCCATCGATAATTAGTATGTTGCTGGGTCAATAAGGTAGCTGGATTGTGATCAATATTACATCATAAAAAGTAATTGCTTAGTAATTTCAATACCATTAAAAAAAAAAAAAAACCTGAAATGGATTACGATCTTTTATTTCCCTAAGGAGCCACGTCAGCATCTTGCCAAAGGGATGAAGTTGTACTTGGAAATGAATGCTTCGTGCTTCACTCAGGACCACAGAGAAAATTAATAAAACTGTGAGTACAACCGTCATCTTCTGGAATGTGGTCAGGTGCTCAGGCAACAGAGTCACACTTTTCCAGTGATAGTCCTGATTCTGTCAGGCTCAGTAGGGGCAGGGGAACAATCCAGGCAGAGAGCAGGTATGAAGGTACCGGGAGATGGAGAGTGATGCTGGGCTTTCAGGAAGTAGAAGGTACCGGGACACCTGGGGGGAAGTGAGTAAATCATCGAGTGGTGAGAGATGAAGCAGAAGCAGTAGATAAATGTCACCGAGAAGGCCAAGTACATGATGTAAATGATTTAGAGTTTTATTTCCGGAAGAAGCTACTCCATAGAAATGAGAGAATGATCAGATTGATTGTTTGTTTGTTGTTTTGCTTTTAAAATGTTGTTTTAGTTGCCGTATGAAATATAACTTTGAGAGGAGCCAGCCTGGAAACAGGAAGGACAGTTAGGTGAAAACTGCATTAATCCAGGTGAGAGTTGATGGCGGTCTGGGCCAGGGTGACGGCGGTGCAGGACAGGAAATGATGCATCCGGGAAGTAGGAAGCACAATGAATCGACAGGGCTGGTGAGAGCAAGCATCGGGTGGCATTCAGGCTGATTCTGAATCATCTGGCGTTAGAATTTGGGTGGACGATGAAGCCATTTATCTTTTTCGCTTGAATACCTGGTGTGAATGTATTTGTTTAGTTGTCATTTGTGTTAATCAGTGAGGCAGAGATAGGTTTCATTCTAATAAGCACTATCAACCTGGCCCCTTTTAACCACGTCGCCACTTCACCCCATTCTTTCCAGAGAGTACACAAAAAGTTATTCAGGAATTTGCAGTTTAATGCCGTTATTAAATCTCACCTCGTGGGAGTAAATATCCCCTACATTTAGATACGTTTACGTTCATTACCATTCCTCGTCCTCTTCTGCCCAATTACAGTGAGCTTCCGAGGAACAGCAAGGTGTGTGCGGTGTGACCTGCATCTTCTCACTTCTCACGGAGCAGAGATGGATTGTGGGAGGCGAAGGAGTGTGCTTGTGTGACTGTATCTGTACCCGGGTGGGCACAGGAGGTGAGTCTGCATCGCCCTTCAATTAATCAATATTGTTTCTGACTGTGGAACTAATAAGATCATAAAACGATTTGTTTCCGCACGGTCTGCTGGCTTCACGTGAGGGCTGTATGATGACCACACCCCACCTCGGTATATGCGATCTCCTCTCGGCTTTCATTTTCTCCTTTCAGACTCAAAAATATGGTGCACACAGGAC
Organism: Pteropus vampyrus; assembly: GCF_000151845.1. NCBI lineage: Eukaryota > Metazoa > Chordata > Mammalia > Chiroptera > Pteropodidae > Pteropus > Pteropus vampyrus. The sequence goes on along the minus strand of NW_011888971.1, from coordinate 619,970 downwards.
GGGAGCCATGGTTTATTTTCCTAGCCCCCACAGCAGTGCCTAGCCCTGCCCTCCTAGATGAGTCTGTTAATGCCTCTGTCACAACCACAGTTAATATCCAAACAAAGACTATTTTTGTCAACATCAAGAGTACTTAACGAGAGACAGACGGACAGACAGACAGACACACACACAGAATCAATATGTACACGTTTTAATTTTCCAAATTCTATTTTATGGTTAATAAATTTGGAATCGTAAACAACTTTAATTGACTCTTTTCTGTAGACCATCATACTTTTAATTGAGAAAATGCTATTTCTCTAAGTGCTTTAGTACCAGCTAACCTGAGAGGAAAATCTGTTAAATGAAGGATATTCTCAACAACGAAGTACTTCATAGTGAAATGTGTAAGCGTTCCCACGTACTGAGTCATCAGTTCTCCAGAGTACTAGCCCTTGTCTGCATGATCCTTTTGAAAGTTTTGTCAAATTTCAATGCTAAAAATTTACAGGTATTTTAATATCGTGCTGTTGTGGCACTGAGTATCAATTAAAAATGGGAGCTCTATCAAAAGGCTCTTCCCACAAAGTGAGATTTTCTAAAGTGCAATTATAAATTTAAACATTAAGCTGTGTATACTTGAATTCTTATCGTATGTTTTAGTTTCTCCTTTGCTTTTGTAGGAATAAATGTTTTTTTGTTTTGTTTGTTTGTTTGTTTGTTTTTTGCATGCAATCCTTATTTTTACTAACCAGAAATCTTTTAAAGGTTTAAAAGCTGATTTTTTTGTCCACCATTTATTTTATATTTGACTAAATATATCCAATATTTAACAACATCAAAACCTAGAGGACTTCTTTTTTCATGTAAAAAATGTTTGATGTCACTGTAAGACATATGATTTATTTACATAGTTAAATGACAGCCAAGGAACGAGCTGGATGTACAACTTGGCACAAGTTTGGCTCGACCATCTCAATTTATTTTCATACAGCCATTAATGACACTTCTTTTAAAATGAAAAATCCAAGATAAATGCCAAGCTGGACAAATTGATTGGACAAGAGGGAAAATGAGGCAGAAGGGATCAAAGGCCACTCTGTTTCGACTTGAGAAGATGCCACCATATATGGCCACTGCTGCCTCTCAGATATGAAACAACCTAACTTATTAGCGAAGCAGAAGTCCTCACTTCCTTCTTCCTGGGCCATACTACAGAACGTGGATTAGACTAATCTCAGTAGGTTCTCCCTAAAATCTG
>NW_011888971.1:616757-618677 GCF_000151845.1 Pteropus vampyrus | reverse complement strand
TCAATGCTAAAAATTTACAGGTATTTTAATATCGTGCTGTTGTGGCACTGAGTATCAATTAAAAATGGGAGCTCTATCAAAAGGCTCTTCCCACAAAGTGAGATTTTCTAAAGTGCAATTATAAATTTAAACATTAAGCTGTGTATACTTGAATTCTTATCGTATGTTTTAGTTTCTCCTTTGCTTTTGTAGGAATAAATGTTTTTTTGTTTTGTTTGTTTGTTTGTTTGTTTTTTGCATGCAATCCTTATTTTTACTAACCAGAAATCTTTTAAAGGTTTAAAAGCTGATTTTTTTGTCCACCATTTATTTTATATTTGACTAAATATATCCAATATTTAACAACATCAAAACCTAGAGGACTTCTTTTTTCATGTAAAAAATGTTTGATGTCACTGTAAGACATATGATTTATTTACATAGTTAAATGACAGCCAAGGAACGAGCTGGATGTACAACTTGGCACAAGTTTGGCTCGACCATCTCAATTTATTTTCATACAGCCATTAATGACACTTCTTTTAAAATGAAAAATCCAAGATAAATGCCAAGCTGGACAAATTGATTGGACAAGAGGGAAAATGAGGCAGAAGGGATCAAAGGCCACTCTGTTTCGACTTGAGAAGATGCCACCATATATGGCCACTGCTGCCTCTCAGATATGAAACAACCTAACTTATTAGCGAAGCAGAAGTCCTCACTTCCTTCTTCCTGGGCCATACTACAGAACGTGGATTAGACTAATCTCAGTAGGTTCTCCCTAAAATCTGTAAGACAATGCGAAGTTGCTTCTTCCTAAAATCGATAAGATAATGTGACGTCACTTTATTCCTTTTTAATTTTTTAATTTTTTTATATATTTTTTTCAGGAAAGGCAACCCTTAGTTGACCTCACAGATTGCAAGGACCTTGTCAGCTTACAATCCTTTATTTGTTTACGCCTACAGCACCAGGTCTTCCTAGGTGGTCTCCCATCCAAGTATTAACCAGGTCCGACCCTGCTTAGCTTCCGAGATCAGACAGAATCAGGCTTGTTCAGGGTGGCATGGCCGTAGACGCTTTTCTCCTTTTAATCATCTCAAATTCTTTCAGAAAATCATGAGAATGAAGAGACCCTTACACGTTATAAAAGAATCTGCTATCGTTGAAAACAAATCTAACGTAGCCCATCCATGGTTTCTAGTAAAGTACCTCAGAAAAGTGCTTCTGCCTTTGGAATTGGCAAAATAATACCAATTTTTCACAATTTCTTCCAAAAAATACAAGCAGAAAGAACACTTCCTAACTCACGAAGTATGGCCTTCCTCCGACAACAAAACTGGGTAAAAACATGGTGAGAAAAGAAAACCAAGGGGCAATATCTCTCATGAATTTAGACAAAATGTCAAAAAACGTTAGCAAATTTTATCCAACACCACTAAAAAGTATTGTACATCATGATCAAGTGAGATTTTTACCCCCAGGTATGCAAGGCTGGTTCAACGTGCAAAAATCAGTCAGTGTAATTCACCATATATAAAAAATAAAAATCATATGACCTTATCAGCTGATGAAGACAAAGCATATAACAAAATCCAATACCAACATGTGATAAAAACACTCAGTAAACTTGGACTAAAGAGGAATTTCCTCAACTAGTTAAAGAACGACAAAAAAAACATCTAGGTAACATTATGCCTAACGATAAGAAACTGAAAATTTCCCCGTAAAACTGGGAACGAGGCACTGTCCTCTGTTACTACTTCTATTCACTATCATGCTGGAAGTCTCACTAGAGGAATAAGACAAAAAAACAAACAAACAAACAAACAAAAAAACAAATAAAAGGCATATAGACTGGAAAGGAAGAAATTACTGTCTTTATTTACAGATGACATGATCATCTATGTTAAAAATCCCCAATAATCTACCAAAAAAAAA
>NW_011888971.1:611876-613432 GCF_000151845.1 Pteropus vampyrus | reverse complement strand
AAAAAATCTCTTTAAGTTCAACAAGAAAATAAACGACCCAATTAAACATAGCAAAAATATGAACAGACACCATACCGAAGAAGGTATACTGACGTTAGTTGTAAGAAAAGATGTTCGACATCATTCGTCATTAGTAAAATGCAAGTTAAAACAATAGTAAGGTAGGACTACACACGTATTATAATGGCTAAAGTTTTTTTAAAAAATTACGATATTAATTATTGGGCAAAAATGAAGAGAAACAGAAAATCTCATTAACAGCTGGTCAGAATGCAACATGGTACCACCGCTTTAGAAGACAGTGTGGTAGTTTTTTTACCAAACTAAGCATAGTCATGCCGCGTGATCTAGCTGTTATGCTGGTAGGTGTTTACCAATAGATTTGAAAGTTTATGTTCATACCAAACAACCCCATCAATATTTATATTAGCTTTATTCGTCATTGTCTCTAATTAGAAGGAACAAAGATGCCCTTCACCAGATGAAAGGATAAACGAATTATGGTACAGCCAAGCAAGGGAATAATATCCAGGAATAAAAAAGACAAGTTTCCAATTCATGCAATGATGTGGATGCATCTTAATGCATATTGTAAATTAAAAAAAAAAAAAGAACTAATTCGAAAGAAATACATACTATGTAATTCCACTTATGTGACATTCTGCAAAAAGCAAAACTCTATATAGAGATGTTAAACAGATCAGTGGTTGCCAGGAGTTTGGGGCTGGGGAAGGGTTGGTTAGGTAAAGCCCAAGGGGTTTTTAATACTGTGAAACTTTTTTATATTGGATTTTAATGCTGGATACATGACACTGTGCATCTGTCTGTACCTGTCGAACTTAATAATACAGGGTAAACCTTAATGTATGTAAATTTTAAAAAACTACCTTAGGAGGTCAGGGGACCCCAGGCTGGAATGTAGACTGTGACAAAAGAATCTACCGTGTACAAATATGCAGTACAACCTCACTGATGGCGGTGAGGGTAGAAGGCGCTGACCCCCGTAACGCTGGGAATTCGTGGGGTCCACTAGAGTAAACAAAGGCAAAGGGAATGCACATGAGCCCTGAACTCTAGTTGGTAAGATTGCTCCCTATAGGTTAAAAATTGTGTGACCATTATACACATGTACTGTAATTGAACGACTGGTGTTAAACAGGTAAATAAATGGCAGATGGTGGCAGCCAGGTTTCTAACTGTCCGAGTAGAAGGTCACAGCCAACGGGCGAAGGTATGAGAGATCCATACGGTAGTGGATTAGAGCTGGAGGCATCAGTATGACGCGTGTCCAGATTTTATATATAAATAAATACTTACAGATACAGAGATGTTTACAGATAAGGGCACAGACACAGGTTAGTACACACACATATATTTCCTTGCTCTATTTGCTGATGAGGCCTGCAAGCAGTAGCAACGAACATACCTGTCACCCAGATCTTGCTTTCTGATACCATTCTTCAATAAAAATAACCAGGAACACTTGAAAAAATTGCTGATTTTAGAACGGGGACAGGAAATAGACTAGATAATCGGGAGCATCTTATAGTGCCAGA
>NW_011888971.1:609888-611826 GCF_000151845.1 Pteropus vampyrus | reverse complement strand
CCCTAATAACTGAGTGTAGCAAGGTCACAAGATATAAATCCAATATACAAAAGCCAACTGATTTCCAGCAATTAATAATTAAAATTGAAAACTTTTTAAAAAGCAATACCACTTACAAGTTTGCCAAAAAAAACTAAGATATAATTCTAACAAAATATGTGCAGAATCTATACATCGAGAACTATAAAACACCAATAAAAAATCAAAGAAGATCTAAATAAATGGAGATATATTTTGAGTTCAAAGGCAAGAATATTTGATATTGTGAAGATGTCAGTTTTTTCCAACTTTACAGATTCAACGTCATCTCAAACTCCCCTTGAGATTTTGGATACATATTGAAAAACTGATTCTAAACTTTACATGGAAGAATAAAAGACCCAGAATAGCCAAAGGATGCTGGAGAACTCACACGATCCAACTGCAAGACCTAGTGTAAACCTACAATAGTCAAGGTAGCATGGGAGTGTAAAGAATCAACACATATCAAAGGAATAGATGAGCAGTCCTGGATATCGAACCACACAAATATAGTCCACTGCTCCTTCACAAGGATGCAAAAGCAATTTAATGGAGAAAAGAGAATCTTTTAAACCCATATATGTAGACAAATAAGCAAACAAACAAAAAAGCACTAGACATCGATCTTATACCCCAAAAATTTAACTCAAAATGTGTCAAAGAACCAAAAATAAGATACGAAGGTATAAAATTTCTAGAAGAAAATATAGGATAAAATCCTGGCCACCTCACTTTTGTGGATGAGCTTTTGGATACAACAAAGGACCAATCATGAAAGGTAAATTTGGTAAGCTGGAAGTTACTAAAGTTGAAAACTTCTGCTTAGTGAAAATTACTATTAGGAAAATAAAATAGCTAGCCACAGACTGTGAGAAAATATTTGTAAAAATCATATTTGAGAAAAAGGCCTGTGCCCCAAATATACACACACACACAAAAAATCTCTTTAAGTTCAACAAGAAAATAAACGACCCAATTAAACATAGCAAAAATATGAACAGACACCATACCGAAGAAGGTATACTGACGTTAGTTGTAAGAAAAGATGTTCGACATCATTCGTCATTAGTAAAATGCAAGTTAAAACAATAGTAAGGTAGGACTACACACGTATTATAATGGCTAAAGTTTTTTTAAAAAATTACGATATTAATTATTGGGCAAAAATGAAGAGAAACAGAAAATCTCATTAACAGCTGGTCAGAATGCAACATGGTACCACCGCTTTAGAAGACAGTGTGGTAGTTTTTTTACCAAACTAAGCATAGTCATGCCGCGTGATCTAGCTGTTATGCTGGTAGGTGTTTACCAATAGATTTGAAAGTTTATGTTCATACCAAACAACCCCATCAATATTTATATTAGCTTTATTCGTCATTGTCTCTAATTAGAAGGAACAAAGATGCCCTTCACCAGATGAAAGGATAAACGAATTATGGTACAGCCAAGCAAGGGAATAATATCCAGGAATAAAAAAGACAAGTTTCCAATTCATGCAATGATGTGGATGCATCTTAATGCATATTGTAAATTAAAAAAAAAAAAAGAACTAATTCGAAAGAAATACATACTATGTAATTCCACTTATGTGACATTCTGCAAAAAGCAAAACTCTATATAGAGATGTTAAACAGATCAGTGGTTGCCAGGAGTTTGGGGCTGGGGAAGGGTTGGTTAGGTAAAGCCCAAGGGGTTTTTAATACTGTGAAACTTTTTTATATTGGATTTTAATGCTGGATACATGACACTGTGCATCTGTCTGTACCTGTCGAACTTAATAATACAGGGTAAACCTTAATGTATGTAAATTTTAAAAAACTACCTTAGGAGGTCAGGGGACCCCAGGCTGGAATGTAGACTGTGACAAAAGAATCTACCGTGTACAAATATGCAGTACAACCTCACTGATGGCGGTGA
>NW_011888971.1:605596-609008 GCF_000151845.1 Pteropus vampyrus | reverse complement strand
CCTTCTTGTCATTTGCCCACTCCAGAATGCAGTCTCCAGACAGAAATCCCCTTTGCTTATTTAGTAGTCCTCCAAGTGGAGGGGTGTGATCAATCTTAAATTTTCAGTCACTTCTATGTAATATCTTGTTTGGTTATGTCACCTGGTTAATTTACATTAATATCTCTCAAATTACACTTGATAATGTGAACTATAAGGAAAAGCAAGTTGAGGCAGTAATTCATTTCCACTATGTAACAATGAACTGGAAACAGTAATTTATTCCAAGAGCAGTAGCTGAGAAAATGACTAAGGTTTCAAATTCATAACAGAGGCTACTATATGACAGGTGTTAGAAGCCAGAGGCTTAAGTCGCCCAGCCTTTCATGCTGTAGGTATTTAAAACGTTTGTGTCGAATTGCATAGCTTGCTGAGGTCATGCACGTCTGCCACTTTGATGCTACAAAGCTACAAACTATCTTTAAGAGTGATCTCATTTTACAAAATAGAAATTCAACCTACAAGGGTTGTACTTTGTCAAGGTATCAGACCTGTGGTTTCCAGAACACAGGTGTTATTTTGACCACCATTTGTAGCTTGGCTCTGCTTGGCTTCAAGGCATAATCCTAATATCTATCCGTAATAAGATTCTGAGCTGGTGCTAGCTGGTGGCTAAATCCTCGAAGCTCAAAAAATTCCCAAATAATCTATGGGAATAGAACTAGTATACATTTTCCAATCCTATAAAACTACAATATTTCTTTTCTTTCAATATAGCTTTTCTTTATTGGTTCTTAAAATTTTAGATCCTTTATGGCACAACACAGATAGAGAAATCCCCCGTTTATATGGCATATACAAGCCATATTCAAGCCACTGAGAACGACGTAACTGTCATTACCTCCTCAAGAAGTTTTGTTTTCTTGGTGGGACAGAGACAGCAACTTCAAGAAGAGACCGTCCTACTGTCATTGGAATCAGTGTAGAGTATTCTAATGACTATTAAGGTTTTTTTTCAAAGTAACAAAATATTTCGATACATCAGTTAAAAGACTGGGATTTAAGAACTGCTTAACGAAGCTTTCATTGAAAAGTCGTTTGTAAAATGTTTTGCAAAAATGTAATCTCATGTGTGTTTACTATCATGACAGCAACTAAATGAGAAAGAGAATTTGATTAAGAACTGTCTCGGTCTGGTTTAAGACCAAAGCTTTCTGTCCTAGAATCATTAACCAAGAACCAAAGTTCCGATTATGGTCCCTTCTCCCTTTCATTCTCAGGCGGAAGTAGAAAGAGATGCCAGAATGCAAAGATTTCACTCTATTTTTTTTGTGTGAAGATAGTGATATAATTTCCAATCTAAAAAGACTCCTGTGAGGGTCAGATTTTAGCACCAAGTTTAAATTTTCTTTTGGGAGGGGGAGGGTCCTTAGAACTTTTCTAAAAGCTTTAGTTCTTTTTCGTACTTTAACTGTGTGTGCATGACATGTAATTTTGCCAAGAACTCCTAAGGGTGCATAATATTAAATTTGTTTATTATAAACGACATCACCAAAAGCAAAACTCTTCAGCACCAGCCCTGGTTTATAACCCTGGCAATGCCCAGAGATCTTTGAACGTGCTGACGCTGAGCAAGATGAAAGGCTGACTCCATACCATGACAGATCTTTGGGGAACTGGTGGAATTATTTTGAGGTAGTTCTCAACAGGAAAATTACCCGAGGAGTTTTATTTTGAAGACTGAATTTGATGGCACATAGTCAAAAATGAATTACCCCATCCCAAGGCATATCTGCCAATTCTTTCATTCTGTGTGCTTCGATGATACTGAGTATTCTTCATATCCAATCGCATTTATTTTCTCATCGTGCAAAATTTCCCCCCTTCTACGGGTGAGAAAAGTGAAGCTTAAGGAAGATAATGGCTTTGCCCACATTTATGTTCTTGACAAATGTCCGACGATAGACTCTGTCCTTGGTTGTATCTTAGTTATTGTGTTTTAGTCATTAACTGTAAAATACAGACATGTCATAAAACATAAGGGAAAAAAGCATAATGATAGATGGAAAAAACTGGCCATTCCCACCCAGTTCAGTGTAGAAACAACTTGGCTAAATATTAAATAACCTATGAATAACCTATGATATTAAATAACCTATGAATAACGTATGATATTAAACAACCTATGAATAACCTATGATATTAAATAACCTATTTTCACCACCAAGACTATGGCTAGGTAAAGATTTCTTAAGTTTCAAGTCCCCAAAATAAGACTATTCCATCTTAGCCGGAAAAAAAATGAACCATTCAATCCATTCAATTCTATCCCTCTGTTCTGCTTCAATGCCACCGAGTACTCCTCTCATTATCAATAATCCCACCGGCCTAAGAATCCTCACCAATTGTCTATTGATAATATCGTCATAAGAATTAATGTAATAGCAATGCTTTCTTGTTCATACATCGTGTGTGTGAAGATTTGAATACGTTTACTCTGAGCCTTGGCACCTTAATTTTTAAGAGGGGGCTAGTGTTTCCTGCCCTGCTGTTTCCCTGGGGAGAATTTCCGGTGTGGAAGAACACCTGCAAGAGTTCCAGCCCAGGGAAGAGGATTCGTAAACAGAGGTGGCCATCACTGGGGTCGTTTTTGCGTCATTAGGCATCTCAGCCATCTACTTCTGTTCCCTGTGGAGCCTTCGACGTAAGTATAAGGGTAATAGATGTTTACCAGTGGGGGCTCCACACACGCTCATTACCGGATTAATCATCAAGAACAGAGGCTGAAGGATAAAAACCGCCAGAAGCTTCTGGCAGAAGCTGCACTCTCTGTTCCATCTCTAACCTCTTCTGTCTTAGCTTGACGTCTGTGCCTCCCGAATGTGGCACGTGGCCTCTTCTGCCCAGCAAGAGTGATCGCAGAATCGTCTGCACCAGAGGAAGCTTTCACTAGCAGACTCCAAAGACATAAAACAAAACCCGAGTTTAGATGATTACTGAGATGTGCGCCATTTCAATTATCATGTGAAGCCATGAGAGATTAAATTAAAACTATACCCAAACGCGATCTATCTTGGAGACTTAGTGACTCGAGATCAGTATTCCAAAAGAGAGGAGAGATTCATCCTTGACCTAAGTGAAATTTAATGAGCAAGCCTGAAAGGAGAGTGGAGGGGAAGAAGGTGACAAAGGAAACGTACCCAGCAGGCTGGAGAACACTAATCGCAGAAGCAGAGGTCCCACGCGACAGAGCAGGCTGGCCCGTGGGTCAGAAACCAAGGTGGAGGCAGGGGCGCGCGAGTCATCCAGTGCCCCGCCCCTGGAAGGACGTAGAGACAGAGCCTCATCCCCCCAAACCTGAAGTGCCTGAGTCCCAGAGTGGACCTACTACGTGCAGCAGCAACATGGAAGGAGCAGAAAAGCTTTTGCAGTA
>NW_011888971.1:600157-604966 GCF_000151845.1 Pteropus vampyrus | reverse complement strand
CTGTTCCATCTCTAACCTCTTCTGTCTTGGCTTGACGTCTGTGCCTCCCGAATGTGACACGTGGCCTCTTCTGCCCAGCAAGAGTGATCGCAGAATCGTCTGCACCAGAGGAAGCTTTCACTAGCAGACTCCAAAGACATAAAACAAAACCCGAGTTTAGATGATTACTGAGATGTGTGCCGTTTCAATTATCATGCGAAGCCATGAGAGATTAAATTAAAACTATACCCAAACGCCATCTATCTTGGGGACTTAGTGACTCGAGATCAGTATTCCAAAAGAGAGGAGAGATTCATCCTTGACCTAAGTGAAATTTAACGAGCAAGCCTGAAAGGAGAGTGGAGGGGAAGAAGGTGACAAAGGAAACGTACCCAGCAGGCTGGAGAACACTAATCGCAGAGGCAGAGGTCCCACGCGACAGAGCAGGCTGGCCCGTGAGTCAGAAACCAAGGTGGAGGCAGGGGCGCGCAAGTCATCCAGTGCCCCGCCCCTGGAAGGACGTAGAGACGGAGCCTCATCCCCCCAAACCTGAAGTGCCTGAGTCCCAGAGTGGACCTACTACGTGCAGCAGCAACATGGAAGGAGCAGAAAAGCTTTTGCAGTATTTCCAAAGCTGACAGGTCACTAGGTGGCACCACTGGGGGTTGGGGAGAAGCATCGTCCCCCTGTTCTTAAAGGGGCAACAGAAGCAGGACAGCAGTGTGGAGTTCTGAAGCCAGACCCAGGCTCCTCCACCTCCTTCGGGTGTCTGCCTTGATGCCACCCGCCTCATCTGTCACAGCCTAGACACGGTGCTGTGTTGGCAGATGTTTCCATTGCTGAGAGGCTTTGTCGAGAGACCACTGTCTTGCCAGACGACTGTGGGCTGAGCACCAGGCAGATCGTGCTAACACATGAGGGAGGTACCACAGACAGAGCGATGACCAAGGAGAAACCCCTCCGGCCACTTCCGGCAGAGCCCCTAAATGAATGCACTTTACTTTGGTTTCTACGGGAACAGTTAGTTCGCTCACCCCAACTAATCAAGCCTGGAGGGAGCGTCTCAAAAAATTTTTTTAAGATGGCGAGAAACCACAGTGACGATTTAGCCATTTACAACTGGGTGAGAGCTGGTGGCATTGTTAATTTTCTCAGAACAGGCTTGTGATGGGTACACTCATTCGAGAGAACAAAATGTAAGTTACAAAGTTGTCTGGTGAGCAGAAATAGTTAGACTGTTTAGTGACTAGTTAGTGACTTCCTAGGGGACATGTCCATCAACCCAGGAAAATAGAACCAGATCATCAGAAAAAAATTTCTAGAGGCAAATCGTCATTTCTTTGGAATAGTCCAGGTATATCCGAGAACACCTCCTTGTCCAAAATCTATTCAACTTGCCACATAAATTACAGCAAATACGGTAAGCTATTAAGAATTGTGGCAGACACACTCTAAGGTAACGCTCGAGGGGTCATGCCCTTAGGTAGACTGCTCCTCTTGAGTGTGGCAGACACTGTCACTTGGTTCTAAGCAATAGCATATGACAAATGTGACAGACGCTACTCTTTTGATTAGGCTACATTATCTGGCAAAATAAGAGTTTCTTTAAGTTACACTTTAAAGGCAAAAGTGGGATTTCGCAGATAATTAAGATCACAAATTAGCTGATTTTTTTGAGTTAGGCAAAAGGAAGACTATCTTGAGTCAGTCTTGCTTAATCGGGTGAAGGTCCTTCAAAGAGAACTAAGAACTTATGAGATAATAGAAGCTTTCTTCCTGGTCTGGAAGGAGGATGCTGCAGTCACTTTGGGCGGGGAGGGCCATGTGGCAGAGAATGGTGGGTGGGCTCTAGGACCTAAGGGAAGCCTCCTCTCGACAACCAGAGAGAAGCTAGGTCCCTCAGCCACATAGTCCCAGGAGATGAGTTCTGCCAATCTGAATGCCATGAACAGGGATTTTTCCCCAGCCACGCCTCTGATGAGACGAAGTTCAGCAGACACAACTGCAGCCTGGAGAGAGCCATGTGAACCGTGACAACTTTGTGGTGGCTAGTTATGCGTTCTTAGAAGACTAATACAAGACACTACAACCCTGTAAAACCATCTCGGTTCCTGAATTACAGGACACCCTGGTTCTGGCAGCAGACGGGAAACTACCTCTCGGGCAAGTTTCTTCTACCGCTGGCTGATTTCTTTCGACAAGTGCTGGATTCCAACGGCTCCCGTTGCAGGAGTGAGCTTTCCATACCCATGGGGCCCCCACACCTAGAAGCACCTGTTGACGGTCAGGCCTGTGCTGAAGTCGAGATAAACTTCACCGAAAACGTCCAGAATGAAAACAGTAACTGCACTGCTCAGAGACCCTTAGCTTCCTGCTCGTTTGCGGCACTATCGCTTACTTATTATTTATTTATAAATGTATTGGGGCGACGCTGATTAATACAATCATATAGGTTTCAAGTGTACAATTCAATAACATGTCATCCGTATATTGCATTGTGTGCTCACCACCCAGAGTCAAATCTCCTTCGTCACCATATATTTGATCCCCTTTATCCTTAGCGACCTCCTGTTTTGCATTTAGATGAGGCACGAATTAATTCTGAAATGCTACGATGAACAAAATGCAGTAATGACAATCTCAAAGTAGCAGAGCAGCTCCCTGTAGGGATGATATGCGGGTCATCACACGCACTTGAACCCAGCAATTACCGGTCCCCAAACAGCAGGTCCTTCATCGCTGACTCCTGCTAGAAACCCTGAAGGCGGGAAGGACCAGAAGCAACAGTGTCAAGATGCACACACTCTTCATAATTGAATTGTCCAAATGAATCACTATCTCGTGCTTCATCTTTAAACATTAACTAGCCTTAGAAGCATCCTTAGGGGTTTCTTGGGATGGACGTAAGTTATATTTCCTGTGTAAATAATCCTGAGAAAAACTCCATAACTGGAGGTCAAATTAATCTTGACCAGTAGAGACAATTCTAGTCATCAGTGGTAGATGAGCTGCGGGGTTCAAATGACCATATTAACCCAAAAAAAACACATACTGGCCTACCCGACATCTCCCAATAAATAGTACCCCTCTACTCACCTCTCCCTATCTTGAGTAAGATGAGAATTTTTTAAAAATCAAGATAGTAGTTAAAACATAACCCGTTATTATTGATAAGGGCTAAGTTGGAGGATCTAGCTTCTGGGAGAACTCACTGAATCCCCAGATTAGACACGTGTTCCCATCTAGTCTCAGCAGTGGACTGGGCTGGCCCAAGCTGGCCGGTCCCAAGGTGGAGAAGGACAGAGCTGAGCATGCGCAGTCACGCTCTCAAATCGACCAACTGCAGGAGCCACTCCTCCACGTGAGGCAGGATGCTGAAGAGGTGGTCACAGGCCTACAGTATCTACATCCTCCGCAGGAAGGACGCCCATCGCTAGCGGTCCACATCTGTTTAGATCCCGTTGAATAAAAGCTCTCTTAGAAAACTGAGCCTTAAACTTATTACTAAATGGAGAGACTCCGTATCCATTTAGAGAACTGAGTGAAAGATATCACCATGCGTCTCGTGTCATAAATCGAAGCCAAGGGAGATAATAAAGGACGATACGAGAGATTTGTCACAAATGAATTATGTATGGTGTGTAGTCAGAGGGAGGCACTGCACTTCTTAGCCAAAAATCTGAAGTTAATCATCCGAGGCAGAGAACACAGTGGCAGTTATGTCTTTAGAGAATACAGAAAATGGTGAGTGCACTGCTAAACTGTGTCTGGGAGAAATACCAGCCTCGTGCTGTGTAAACATGTAAGTCACGTTGACACCGCCTTGTCTGTCGGATTGCCAAAGAAGCACCAGGTCACCACGCTGAGAGCAAATTTCTTCCTCTGGACCTGGCCCCAGAACCTTCCACATCACAGAACACCAGGGACTGACACTTCTCCCAGAAAACAGCACCGTCTGCCTCCAACCCTCCTGTCAGTCCTCGTCCCCATGGAAAGTTCTAGAATTTCTGTACAGGAGGAGCTTAGGGCAGCAATCTGGAGGAAGGAGAGGCCAGGGGCACTTATCTGAAAACATCTTTTTAATTTTTCTTATAGAGTATGTAAAAATCCCCTGGGCTCCATCTCTCCACACCTTCCTCCCTCCACCCCCTGGGAACCACTGATCCTTGTACTGTCTCCATAGTTTTGTCTTTTCCAGAATGTCATATAGTTGATATCCCGCAGTTTCCAGCCTTCTCAGATTGGCTTCTTTCACTTAGTAGGAAGCATTTAAGGTTCTCCTGTGTCTTTTCATGGCTTCATATCTCATGTCCATTTAGTGCTGAATAATATTCCACAGTCTGGAGGTACCACAGTGTATTTATCCATCACCTACTGAAGAACATTTTAGTTGCTTCTAAGTCTTGGCGATATGAATAAAGCTGCTATAAACATCCATGTGCAGGTTTTTGTGGAAACCGATTTAAGTTTAAATGTAAATTTACATGATTGTGTTTTAATGTTTCCTCTGGCATTTTCTGTAACTTGTGGATGTGGTACAAGAGCCCAGAAGTAGATTCGTGATTTGTACACAATTCAGAACACCTGTTTATGCAATTGCTGTACCTTTGGGAACACGACAATTAATTTTAAAATTATCTTCCTCATTCATAACAGGTTCATCCAAAGCTTACGTGAATTTTTTTTGCCATCAACTGTGACAACCTTTCAATTTAATTTCTACTTTTAGGTCCGTAGGTCTTCTTGAAGATTTCTAAAAAGTCCCCAGTACATTTTGCCGCAATATTCATTTGTATGCTTTTATTTTGTGACAATTTACTGTCAAAATCT
>NW_011888971.1:599521-600107 GCF_000151845.1 Pteropus vampyrus | reverse complement strand
GTACATTTTGCCGCAATATTCATTTGTATGCTTTTATTTTGTGACAATTTACTGTCAAAATCTCCTGCAGTTCCTATATCTGGCTGGAAGCCACCGCTTCTGCCGCCCCCTTACAGGCCTATGTACATATCTTTCCTGTTCCTGTCTCTTTGCTCAGCTAATGGTTCCTCTCTCCTGTCGTCTGTTCTTTTTCTACGCAGTACGGACTTGTGGCACGGTCTCTGCATGCTGTCTGTTCAAGTGCCCCCCAAGCGAAAGGTGGGTTCTCATTCTCTCAGCCCAGAAACGAGGGGTCTGGGGGCTGGGACTGCAGAGGTCTCCTTGGCTCTGCTGCCTCTGTCCTCATGGCAGCTCAGCACACTGGTCCCTTTCCCTCCGTCCCTTCTGAAACTCTAGTGCTCTGCGGTTGCCCAGCACCGAGGTTTAAACGTTGTTTCATAGTTACTCTTCCCAGGGGATGAGCAGTTCTGCTTACTCAAGGCGGCCAGGTATGAGAGCCCCGTCTCCTTTCCCTCCTCACAGGCAGTGTACCTGACGGACGCTCCCGTGCACACGATGTCTGCCACCTCTTCACCAAGCAATGCCC
>NW_011888971.1:596744-598856 GCF_000151845.1 Pteropus vampyrus | reverse complement strand
TTACAGGCCTATGTACATATCTTTCCTGTTCCTGTCTCTTTGCTCAGCTAATGGTTCCTCTCTCCTGTCGTCTGTTCTTTTTCTATGCAGTACGGACTTGTGGCACGGTCTCTGCATGCTGTCTGTTCAAGTGCCCCCCAAGCGAAAAGTGGGTTCTCATTCTCTCAGCCCAGAAATGAGGGGTCTGGGAGCTGGGACTGCAGAGGTCTCCTCGGCTCTGCTGCCTCTGTCCTCATGGCAGCTCAGCACACTGGTCCCTTTCCCTCCGTCCCTTCTGAAACTCTAGTGCTCAGCGGTTGCCCAGCACCGAGGTTTAAACGTTGTTTCATAGTTACTCTTCCCAGGGGATGAGCAGTTCTGCTTACTCAAGGCTGCCAGGTGTGAGAGCCCCGTCTCCTTTCCCTCCTCACAGGCAGTGTACCTGACGGACGCTCCCGTGCACACGATGTCTGCCACCTCTTCACCAAGCAATGCCCTTGGCACTTCTATGCTTGGCCCCGCTGGTCCCACTGCCCAGAGGCCCTTGCCTTTTCTCCTCGTGAAGACCCAGGCGGCATTCCGCCTCCTCTGCAAAACCTTTCTCGAGCGCTCCGGTGTCTTCCCCTTCCGCCTCTCACGGCACCTACAAAGGTGTCTGTGCATCGCCGACGTTTACCGTGATTATTTGCTCACGCATCTGCCACTTTCAAATTATCAATGGACTCTATGATGATTTTGGCAAGAACTGCAGAAGTTCTATATTTTATCACAAATGTTCTCTGCCTGGGACTAGTCGTAGTACAGACTGTTTTTTTTTCCTTCTACCCCATCTCCGAGTCTGACAACTCAATTCTGCTTCCATAATTTCATCTCATCTCTTGTTTACTCTCCTTCACTCTCGTCGCCATGATAAACTACAATAACATCTTCGGATTTTCATGAGGGCTTTGAACTTATTCTCTTTGCAAATAAATATTTGAGGCGAAATCCGAGAACTTACAAATCAAAGTTGAACCTTCAATTGGGTGATAAAAGGTATCTAAGCTTTGAAAGAGGAGACTAAAAGAAAAGAGAGATGTGTGCATTTAAGTTTGTGTGTATTTGCATATAAATTACAATGTAGAAATTAATCGTATCGGCTCACAAGAGTAATTCTGGTGAGGCAGAAGCCAAAACAGATGAAAACAGGTTACCCAGCGCTCCATCACGCTTTAAAAAAAAATTGTCTTCTAGCTCCTTATCCTTCCCCTTCCCTTTACTTAAACAGAAGGAGGAGAGGTAGAGTTAAGACACCAGGTTACCAGCTTAGGGAAGGGAAGAGACTGATTACAAAGAAGAAGCAAAAACCAGAGAGTAAAGGGAAATGCTGTTCTATGTCTTGCATATTTACCATTTCAAAATCTTCAACCCATTAAAGGTGGCCCTTCCTACAATAAACAAGAAATCTCCTTGTGTCTTTTTATTCTTATGTTATTCCATGTGCAGAACAAGCCCAAGGTGATTTGTGGGGGATAGTTAAAGGGGGTTGGCTGTTGGCCGACACTAATTCTCTTTACCAAGTGAAGCGAGGAGAAAATGTTGCTGCTGATAATCACTTCAGGAGTCTGGCCGAGCTCCTTGGAAGTTCGGAAACCTGGGGAAATTTGGGGCAAACATGAAAGGCGATTGTCATTGACTTACAATATCGCTTGACTTCGCTAATTAATGTACGTGAACCTGTGTAGCCCTTGGCCTTTCGGGAACTGAAAGCGGGAGAAATACGTTGGCTCCTCCATTCCTTCTCTTCTTCAGTCTCCCGGGAGTGCTTCCCATTGGACAAAGGGGAAGGGAAGCTGGATGGCAAGGGGATGCCCTGTGGCACACAGTAGAGCAAGAGAGAAAGGTGAGATCGGAAAGAGAGAGGCGTGTGACCAGCATGACGTCTCACACGTTTATGTCCGTGCTCGGGGAAGCACGAGCTTCGTTATCAGCAAGCCCACTTCCCAGTCACGGAGAAAGGACAAGATGAAGACAGGTCTGCTGTGAAGCACAAAAGCGTCCGCCATTTTTTTTTGCATGTTACAGGTTATTAAAGTGATATATTCTTGTCTCAAAAGTTTTACAATATTTTGAAGAAAAGGACCTCCTATGGGC
>NW_011888971.1:593947-596694 GCF_000151845.1 Pteropus vampyrus | reverse complement strand
AATCTCCTTGTGTCTTTTTATTCTTATGTTATTCCATGTGCAGAACAAGCCCAAGGTGATTTGTGGGGGATAGTTAAAGGGGGTTGGCTGTTGGCCGACACTAATTCTCTTTACCAAGTGAAGCGAGGAGAAAATGTTGCTGCTGATAATCACTTGAGGAGTCTGGCCGAGCTCCTTGGAAGTTCGGAAACCTGGGGAAATTTGGGGCAAACATGAAAGGTGATTGTCATTGACTTACAATATCTCTTGACTTCGCTAATTAATGTACGTGAACCTGTGTAGCCCTTGGCCTTTCGGGAAGGCTGGAAGTCCAAGACTGAAATGTTGGCAGGCTTTCCCAGTCACGCCGGGATCAGAGTCCACTCTAATGGCCTCATTTGACCTTAATCACCTCTGAAAAGACCCATCTCCAAATACAGTCGCACTCCGAGGTCCTGGGATGAGGACTTCAACACATGAATTTGGGGGTGGGGGATACAATTCAGCCCATAGGAGGTCCTTTTCTTCAAAATATTGTAAAACTTTTGAGACAAGAATATATCACTTTAATAACCTGTAACATGCAAAAAAAAATGGCGGGCGCTTTTGTGCTTCACAGCAGACCTGTCTTCATCTTGAATGAAAGAAATATGTTGTTTAAACTCTCCAGTCTGTAATGTTTCGTTACAGCAGCCCCAGCAAACTGATACACTCTCTTTTTTTTTTTTTTTGATGCCCTCTCCTTCTTTTTCTTTTTCTTTTTTTTTAAGTTGATTTGTTTTCCTTACAGCCCCACCCCTTTCCACAGGACTGAGACAGGACGACGACAGCAATTATTATGTGGACAGACACACCTGGGGAGCAGATGTCACACTGCTCAGCCCTCCTTGAGAAAAATCAAAGCTCTTGGGAATACGCTTCCTGGCCGAGCGCTCAGAACATCTGAAATTCAGATTCAATCTGCTAATCCTGCCACGTTAGTGTCTGTGTGGGCACGGGGTGATGACCAGCGATGGCGGGCCAGCGACTACATTCACAGAACTCTTATTGAGGACATTTGAGAGATGGCCATCTCTAGGTCCCTATGCCTCGTCTCCCTGCTGCCATATGTCCTCTTGGACTGTCCTTCTTAGAACTTGCCACCTCGACTCAACTTCAAAAAGTATTCCTTAAAAAGTACCTTTTCTGTTCAGTTGTGTCAAACTATTCAGTTTGATTGCAAGGGTGCACGCCCTGCGTGCCGGCTGGGAAGATAAGATGGAGAAAATATATAGTGTAACTGCATTACATGAGTGATCTCACAGTATTCCGGGAGGGAAATAGCCTTGGAGTTTAAAAATCTTAGCTGAGACCCCAGAGGGAATAAGGAAGCTGCTGGGAGCAGACCCTAGAACCCTTCGCTCCCTTAACGGCAGTTATTAGAACGTGCCTCCTGGTGGTGACTCATTGAGGTTCATAGGCCCCCCATATGCACACTACACACAAACACAGGTCCGTCAGTAAGGACAGCCTTCCAAACAGTCAAGTTCGCTTGTCCGAAGTCTGTTGACATGTTGGAATCTTTAAGAGCACACGCTTTCATTGTCGAATTGAAGCAGTAAGGTGAAACAGGAAAAGGTATCGATTTAAATATGGAAATATAAAATGACTAACAATGGACTCGGCGAACTTACTAAGATGGACTAAACTGATTTAAAGCAATATATGCATAGCCTATTTTCTGTTTTGGTGGAAAAGTGATGTCTGTGGAAAGAATTATAATTTTTCAAGATTTTATTATGAATTGTTTTAAAAACACAGAAAATTAAAAGATGTTTTCAATGAATACCCAAATATCTACCACCTATCTTTTATCATTATCATTTTATATACTTGCTTTATCACACGTCTATGTCACTATTGATATATTCATCAGAATCCTGTTTTTGAAACGCTCCTAAGTTAATTGCAGACATCAGTACACAACTGCGAAGTATTTAAACATTTATCCTGCTAACTAGATATTTGTTTACAGATATTACATAAAATTTATACACGATAAAACACACAAGTAATAAATTTACTTTGGATGAGTTTTTTCCCAAATGTAAATCTATAACGCTAACCCCTATCACAATAGAGAATACGCATCGCACCAAAGAAGGATTTCTCGATATTTCTGCTCCATCTAACTTGGCAAACGTTGTTCAGATGTGTGTCCTACTCAGTTTTGCTTGTGCACAACTTCATATAAGTGGAATGGGACCTTTTGTCATTCCTCTTACACACTTGTGCCTATTTATGGTGGGATGATACCAAAATTTGTTCTCCATTCATCTACTGATGGAGACCAGTGACGTTTTCCAGTTTTTAACCATTACAAGGAAAGCTGCTATGGACGGTCTCTGTTCCGGGGATAATTTTCTCTCTGAAGCCTCGTTGGTTTGAATTTCAGCCTTGTTTGATTAGTGTTTCTATGGCACGTCTATTTTTTTATCTTCTTCTCTTTTACTTACGTGTATCTTCATGTTGGAGGTGAATTTTTTATAGATGGCACATAGTCGGGTCATTCATTTGTTTAATTCATTCTGACAATTTCTGTGTGTCTAGACGATTTATTTTTAATGTAGTTATTAGCATGCTAGCATTTAGGTCTGCTATTTTATTATTTGTTTGGATCATTGACTTTTAATTAGATTTTGTTGGTTTACACAGAACCTATAGTAATAGAGTTAAAGTGTGCGAAAACGCTAAATGAATATCTTTTATAGATCTTAAAATACATACTT
>NW_011888971.1:588888-593897 GCF_000151845.1 Pteropus vampyrus | reverse complement strand
AGCTTCGTTATCAGCAAGCCCACTTCCCAGTCACGGAGAAAGGACAAGATGAAGACAGGTCTGCTGTGAAGCACAAAAGCGTCCGCCATTTTTTTTTGCATGTTACAGGTTATTAAAGTGATATATTCTTGTCTCAAAAGTTTTACAATATTTTGAAGAAAAGGACCTCCTATGGGCTGAATTGTATCCCCCACCCCCAAATTCACGTGTTGAAGTCCTCACCCCAGGACCTCGGAGTGCGACTGTATTTGGAGATGGGTCTTTTCAGAGGTGATTAAGGTCAAATGAGGCCATTAGAGTGGACTCTGATCCCAGCGTGACTGGGAATCTCACAAAAGAGGAAATGTGGCCGTAGACACGCACAGAGGGAAGACCATGTGAAGATACAGGGAGAAGACAGCCATCATAAAGCCAGCGACGGAGGACTCAGTAGAATCCAAGCCTGCCAACATTTCAGTCTTGGACTTCCAGCCTCTAGAACTGTGGGTAAAGAAATATGTTGTTTAAACTCTCCAGTCTGTAATGTTTCGTTACAGCAGCCCCAGCAAACTGATACACTCTTTTTTTTTTTTTTTTTGACGCCCTCTCCTTCTTTTTCTTTTTCTTTTTTTTTTAAGTTGATTTGTTTTCCTTACAGCCCCACCCCTTTCCACAGGACTGAGACAGGACGACGACAGCAATTATTACGTGGACAGACACACCTGGGGAGCAGATGTCACACTGCTCAGCCCTCCTTGAGAAAAATCAAAGCTCTTGGGAATACGCTTCCTGGCCGAGCGCTCAGAACATCTGAAATTCAGATTCAATCTGCTAATCCTGCCACGTTAGTGTCTGTGTGGGCACGGGGTGATGACCAGCGATGGCGGGCCAGCGACTACATTCACAGAACTCTTATTGAGGACATTTGAGAGATGGCCATCTCTAGGTCCCTATGCCTCGTCTCCCTGCTGCCATATGTCCTCTTGGACTGTCCTTCTTAGAACTTGCCACCTCGACTCAACTTCAAAAAGTATTCCTTAAAAAGTACCTTTTCTGTTCAGTTGTGTCAAACTATTCAGTTTGATTGCAAGGGTGCACGCCCTGCGTGCCGGCTGGGAAGATAAGATGGAGAAAATATATAGTGTAACTGCATTACATGAGTGATCTCACAGTATTCCGGGAGGGAAATAGCCTTGGAGTTTAAAAATCTTAGCTGAGACCCCAGAGGGAATAAGGAAGCTGCTGGGAGCAGACCCTAGAACCCTTCGCTCCCTTAACGGCAGTTATTAGAACGTGCCTCCTGGTGGTGACTCATTGAGGTTCATAGGCCCCCCATATGCACACTACACACAAACACAGGTCCGTCAGTAAGGACAGCCTTCCAAACAGTCAAGTTCGCTTGTCCGAAGTCTGTTGACATGTTGGAATCTTTAAGAGCACACGCTTTCATTGTCGAATTGAAGCAGTAAGGTGAAACAGGAAAAGGTATCGATTTAAATATGGAAATATAAAATGACTAACAATGGACTCGGCGAACTTACTAAGATGGACTAAACTGATTTAAAGCAATATATGCATAGCCTATTTTCTGTTTTGGTGGAAAAGTGATGTCTGTGGAAAGAATTATAATTTTTCAAGATTTTATTATGAATTGTTTTAAAAACACAGAAAATTAAAAGATGTTTTCAATGAATACCCAAATATCTACCACCTATCTTTTATCATTATCATTTTATATACTTGCTTTATCACACGTCTATGTCACTATTGATATATTCATCAGAATCCTGTTTTTGAAACGCTCCTAAGTTAATTGCAGACATCAGTACACAACTGCGAAGTATTTAAACATTTATCCTGCTAACTAGATATTTGTTTACAGATATTACGTAAAATTTATACACGATAAAACACACAAGTAATAAATTTACTTTGGATGAGTTTTTTCCCAAATGTAAATCTATAACACTAACCCCTATCACAATGGAGAGTACGCATCGCACCAAAGAAGGATTTCTCGATATTTCTGCTCCATCTAACTTGGCAAACGTTGTTCAGATGTGTGTCCTAGTCAGTTTTGCTTGTGCACAACTTCGTATAAGTGGAATGGGACCTTTTGTCATTCCTCTTACACACTTGTGCCTATTTATGGTGGGATGATACCAAAATTTGTTCTCCATTCATCTACTGATGGAGACCAGTGATGTTTTCCAGTTTTTAACCATTACAAGGAAAGCTGCTATGGACGGTCTCTGTTCCGGGGATAATTTTTTCTCTGAAGCCTCGTTGGTTTGAATTTCAGCCTTTGTTTGATTAGTGTTTCTATGGCAGGTCTATTTTTTTATCCTCTTCTCTTTTACTTACGTGTATCTTCATGTTGGAGGTGAGTTTTTTATAGACGGCACATAGTCAGGTCATTCATTTGTTTAATTCATTCTGACAATTTCTGTGTGTCTAGACAATTTATTTTTAATGTAGTTATTAGCATGCTAGCATTTAGGTCTGCTATTTTATTATTTGTTTGGATCATTGACTTTTAATTAGATTTTGTTGGTTTACACAGAACCTATAGTAATAGAGTTAAAGTGTGCGAAAACGCTAAATGAATATCTTTTATAGATCTTAAAATACATACTTTAAAAATAGAACAAAAGCATATGGTAATGATTGAAATTTGAATAAAATATTAAGAGAACCTGGTTGACTGCTAACGAGTACGGAGTTTGTGAGATGCACTCATATTGCTGAATATCGCAGTAATTCAGTCATTTCCATTGGTATAGGATATGTTATGTAAAAACATCAAAATGTATATATCCATTCGACTGTGGATGGGCATTTTAGATATTTCTAATTTGAGAGACGTAGCTATCCTCCAAAATTACTGCTTCCTTAAGGTTCTTGATGTATTCAGGCCAGAGGCCACTCTCGGTTCCTCGCCAGGTCATCCTCTCCATCAGCACGAGCAAGCCAGGAGAGCCAGACAGACGTGGCCAGCAAGGCAGGTCACTGTCATTTACAATCTAACTTTGAAAGTGACGTTCCGTGGTTTTTGCAGTACGCTGTGTGCTAGGTCTAAGCCACACTCAAGGGGAGTGCGTTGCATGATGGACGGCTACGAGGAGATGGAGCTCTTCGGAGCCATGCCAAAGGTGCCCACATTCCCTTTAGATTGTAAGTCAAAGAATGGAGAAAGGGGTGAACAGGGTTAAGAAGTACAAATTAGTAGTTGACAGATGGTCATGGGGATAAGGAGCACGGCATAGGGAACGCAGTCAGCAGTAATGTACTGGCTAGGTGGAGAGCCAGAGGAGAGAAAGAGCAGTTAGGGGAACCGTTTTGTAAGCCATATAAATGTCTAACCAATGTACTATATTCTAGAAACTAATAAAAAAAAAAGCCATTAAGCGTAAGATGTGCTATTTTATGTACCACTCAGAAAGCAAAACTGCTACCAGCCATATTTTAAGACATGACTATAGGATCACCTTAATTTGAAATGTTAAAATGTGAAGAAAATATGCCTTTTAGATTCAATAAAACATAGTACCTGGGTATGGCAGTGACAATCTCGGCAGCTCGCTGTGAAGCAAATGTTTAATTTCCTTATACCATTAGAGGTGGCACTTCAATCACGTAAGCCAGGGGTGTCAATATCAAATCCCTACGATGTGGTGATTAGTTCATAGAATTGTTTATTAAGACACCACCCCATGCAAGTGAACGTCAGTGTTAATGTTACGATTTTCCCCATCAGTCACAGAAGTGGCCACACAAAGCACACGAAGATTTCTAATTTCCCGTGACAACAAACTTGATCCCATCTACTGGGATATTAATCCTTCAGCTAAAGGACTCGGAAAGTGTGTGTGTGTGGATGTGTGTGTGTGTATGTGTATGTGTGCGCGCACGTACGATCTTTGAAAAATGAAGCATAAAATTATTGCAATAATTTGAGAATGAGAAAAATGATATTCAAAGAATATTACATGTAGTTATGAAAACATATTCTAAATTACATACTCACTAAAGATTCTTTTTATTATTGTGCTTTTTTCAATAAGGAATCAAGATATGATTTTTGTCTACATTTTATGCTTTGGAAAGTGATGATCCAAATATGAAAAATGCATACAGAAAAGTGAGGGATTGTTTAAATAAATTGTTCGATATCCATACAATGGAATGCTATGCAGTAATTTAAAATATTGTTGCAAAATAATGTTTGACAGCGTAGAAAAAAAATGTTCATCATGTTTTATTGAGTAGAAAATGTGGCAAAATAGTCTGTACATAATATTCGCATTTAAAATATAAGGCATTTATATATACATAAAGATATGAATGAAAATATAAAATATGAATACTGAGTTTTCTAATTTTGGAAATTAGGATTAATTTTTGTTCTTTATTTTGAATATGGAAAAAATTTAATATGTATTTTACATTTATAACTTTGAAAAATAGATTAACTTACTAAAAAGATTCATTAGCAATGTTCCATAAATGATGAAGACATAGCCAATAAGATTAATATGTAAAAAGTAAATCAATGTTTATGACTCATTTGCCATTTTAATTTTTAAAAGGATTCTCTATTTGAAATAGTGATGTAATGTAGAAATTATTATGACTAAATTTTATTTAAATGTATCTCTAGAATCCAGATATTTCCTTATAAATTGTGAAATTATATTGTGCATAAATCTTATGTTTCCTGTGCAGTTCAAATTTTTTCTGCTTTTGTATTTTGAGGTATGCATTTATCATATCTGGAAATTCAATTTGGTTTAGAACTGAGTAAACGAACCAGCCATTTATAGAAGAGAAAATTTTCATATCTAATTAACATATGTGCAGATATCCAACTCTAAGTCACTAAGGACATAAATTCAATTGACAAATGATTCTCATCCGTCATTTTGGTGAAATTTTAAAGGTCCGACACCAGAGCATTTGCCGAGGATGCAGCGAACGGCAGGAGGAGTATAAATCGGCACTACCGTGGGGGCAGACGAGTAAAGACATTC
>NW_011888971.1:585942-587678 GCF_000151845.1 Pteropus vampyrus | reverse complement strand
GATCTCAGCATAATTATGACAGAAGCAAATTTGGAAAGTCGAGGAAGGAGAGTATGTATGGGAAAGGAGAGGTCGGCGGGGAGGGTGCAGGAGATTCGGCGAAGCTCATCTTCCACAGTGAGAAGCCAACAGATTCCGAGGAAAACTGAAGAATAAAGTAGCAGCGATATAAGTGTAGTTCTTAGTGATACGGAAATAAACACCAAAATAAGCAGCTAAAAGAGTTGAACGATTTGCCTTCGGGAAGTGTGGAATGGGGTATATATTGTGGTGGAGAGCCCCCGGCACTGGTAATAAACTTTTTAAGAATTATTGAGTTTTTAAATTAAGTGCGGTATAACTATTTTAAATATTAAAAGTAAATTTAAATGTTAAAGAGAAATCGTAATAAAATGTCAAATAAATTTTAAATATTAAAATACATTTAAAATAAATACGAGTAAAATTAAAAACAAATGTCAAGGTTTCATGTATAATTTTTAACTAGTAATAATAAATTATGACAATAACCCGGCCTGAAAGTGCACATTCACGCAGGCCTCACACGTATGACTGGTGGTGTATCGTGACACAAAGGTATAAGCGCAGTGGCTCCAGGGGGACGTGGACGGGGAGCACTGTGGTAGGGAAGAGGGGACGCTGTGTGTCTTTACCCACTGAGCTGGTTCGTAGGACCGTTTTCTAACCTGTGTCCCGATTGGAGAGTGGAGAGACTGGCAGTCTCTGGACAGCCTGAGTGGCCGTGACTGCCCACGTGGGCACATGGCTGAGGCGGCCCCACTGCTGTCTCGAGAACATAGTCCCCTTACTGCCGAGCCTGGCACTTCCCCACGCACCTTTCCGCTGAAGACACATCATCTCTAGCGTGTGCTCTCAGTCCATGTAGGAGAGAGTCAGTAGTCCTTGGGCAAATTTACAGTGTCCCTCATGACGACCGGAGCTAGACCTTTGCGCTTCATCCTGATGGGCCACCAGGGCACAGCTATGACCCAAGTGGATGCTGATTTTCTGCCTACACTGCCACTCTGAGATGCAGGCACCTTTCCAGACACCACTTTTTCTTAACCAGGGGCTTCAGCTAAACTCTAACATGAACTGCCTGTGAAAAATGTCCACAAAGCTGTTGTGAATGCCCATGAACAACAAGCCCCTTACTGCTCTTATTCATGGAAATATGGTATTTGAAGCCCATTTATCAGAGTGCTCTCACTCGCGTGTCCCCTTTAAGCACGATTAAATGTCGCAGTCATCCGAAAGGACCATCCTTTCCCAGGAACCTTTCCAAGACATCCCCTAGACCGCCACTCACCTGCCTTCCTGCAGGGCAGGTAGCTGCACAGGTGAATGGCGCTCTCCACCTCGTCAGAGCTGGCACGAGGGCTGGGTAGGGGCGAGGCTGTCTCCGCCTGGTCAGGTGTAGAGGCACCAGGCCGCACGTCCACCACTTCTCAAGCCGTATGTGGGAGGAAGGATTCTCAGGGATCTGTCGTCCGTTGAACTTGACCTTTGGGAATAGACATACAAGCATTCAGGGCATTTTACCTGCTAGAACGCCACTCACCTAACGACACCCGAGTCCCCTCTGTTACTGACCAAAGACAGCAGGTGTCCTGAGAAACTGCCACCCTGCACTGAGCCAAATCGGGGACTTGCAGGGGTGAACGAACCCCCCTCACCCACCTCCTGGGCTGAGCAGGATTCCATGGGCACCGCCGTTTTTCTTTTTCTAAAAACGC
>NW_011888971.1:568455-585010 GCF_000151845.1 Pteropus vampyrus | reverse complement strand
GCTGCCTGCTTTTTAAATTCCATTTTTACTGCAGCTTAGTAAAGCAACATATGGACAATCTAAATGTAGACTATGAATTTAAAAAAATTTCACAATAAAGTTGCAAATCAAAATGATGTATTTAATAACATTTCCCATTAAATTTTCAGTTTTTTAAAGGGCTCCTTTCATTTGTAATATAGCTATTATCAGTTAATTCATTAGATTGCCGCAGAAAATCAAAATAACTTTTTCATGGCTAACGAAAAATAACAAGACGCCACAGCAGGGTGCACAGAGACTCAGCTCGTCCATTTTGGCATTCCAACACAGGTACACCCTGGCTGGCTGGACCCTGAGTCTGCCATATTGGGGTATTTTTTATGCCAATACATAACTGAATTTCTCCAGGGCACTCAAGCTGCTATATAGGTATTCAATGAAATATCTGAGATTGACTTGTTAGCAGTTGTATACTAAAAATGCGAATTCAGAACACAACCAAGAGGTTCTGTTCTTTCCTTAAATTCAGTGGATTTTAGAATGTAAGAAATAAGTCAGATTGAAAGTTCCCGAAGTAGTAAATTCAAAATGGCAGAAAACGGCCAGAATATTACAGAATAAATTACTTTACACTGTTCATAGAACACACCCTCATTCTGAGACCAGCCCTGTTAAAAAGGTACTTAGTTCTAACACAAACATCCTAAATCAATTGCGATGCCAAAGAGACTGTCAGTTATGGTTACTTTTAAATAATTTATAAAGAAAAGGGACATATATTTTAGGTGTACACCATGATGACTTGTAGACACAGCGACATGATCCCTGCAGCCAAGCGAGTTAACATATCGTCCCCTCACATAGGTGTGCATCTGCGTGTGTGTGTGTGTGGTGGGGGTGTGCATGTGTGTGGGTGTGTGTGCGCGTGCACGTGTGTGGGTGGCGAGGGCATCGGAAATCTACTTTGCCAGTGGAGGAAGAGCAGAGGTCCTTTGACAACGTGTGGCAGCTCCCACATGACTCAGCATTGCAACGCATGGGGGTGTTGTGGCATTTCAGCCTGTCTTTCCCAAATTTTAGTTTGCTTTTTTCTGTCACGTGGCAAGCTTTACTGCATCAATTCGAGATGGTTTCTGCAAACGTTGTGTGGGTATAAGTCATTCTGCACGTACCGCTGAGGGATTTTCAGGCCTTCAAACGGGTTGCGTCAGACCATCCGTCTCCCTGTGTGCGTGGTTATCTTCTGCTTCACGCATTGGGTGCATCGTCTGTGTGGGGAGCATGTTAATTGTACCAGAAAGTCACGCCCCATTGTGCCCCGCCAACCAGCACAGGACAGAGGTCGTGGTAGACGCACCACAATATTTAATGGCCGTGTGAATAAATAAATGAGTGGACAAATAAATGAATGAACACTAGTGAGAATTCTCGGATATCAAATGAATAACTTTCAGTTAGTTCTTGGAAAGAGACCTCTTTCCAGAACAAAAATCACACAGGAAAATGCACCTTCAAACAGAACTTTATGTCTATTATGTCTTAAACTGTGACTTTGGGAGGGAGTAAGTGCACGCGGCTCTTACAGTAGGCTGTAAAGAAATGTTTTTAAGTTTTAAGTTCTCTGAGTTTCTCATTCATGCTACTTGAATACTTCTTTTGTCAATTGGAAAACCAGGATATTTTCCTGAATCCTGCTGTCACCCAGTTAATAACAGTCACTGTTATCCCGAGCCCCTCGGAACTCTGTTCCGACTTGAGGTAAAGAGAATCAGGTCCCTGACATGGCCACAGGGTCTCAGAGTTGTGCAAATGTGCGTGCCTCAGTTTCTCTGCCCCTGCAGCAGAGAAGCGCGGGCCACAGTGCCAGGTCCTCCTGCAGCTGTAACACAGCAGCAGGCAGGCGCCCGGCATGGTCTTGGAATAAGGCTTTGGATGCTGAGCGTGCTGCCCCGACCCCCGAAGTCGGGGGCGACCCCGCAGTTTGGTGGACTGATCAAACCACTTGAAGTCATTGCTGTTACTTATGCATCAGAGGCCAGACTGCAAGGTTTGCCCTGACTCTTTCTCTCCATATTCACTTATATTAACGTCAATCTCCGCCCTCCGCCCCACCCCCACTCTGTTTTATCAACATGGTCCTCGCTCTGCTTCAGTCTCCCAGGTGGATGTATTGGACAGTATCTGGCTGAACACCTTCCAGGAGGGTTGGGGAAATGTGCAGATGTTTTGACTGTATTTGCAGGGTTTCTTCAAAAGGTTTGTCTCATCTGGATTCAAAGGAGAGGTCTCACATCAATCATGTAGGATCTAAGCTGTTAGTACTTTGGTCGGATGAGAATTAACAAAATCACGGATCTGAACTCAGAGCGCTGGAAGCCTGGATCCACAGCACTGTTTTCCAAGGACGCGGTGTGTATGGGGATCAGGAAGAAGAGAGACAACTGGTCTCCCTCTTCATGCTGCACACCCAACTCCTGTGCGGTCCTCTTCCCAAGTACCCCTGCTTCTCAGTGGCTCTCCTGTCTGATCGAACTAGATAATAACCAGCCTCTGGAAGAAAGTGGCCACTTTGGGGTCTCTTTACTTTTACCCTTGTTCCTGTGAAGTTTAAAAGATGAGCATTTTTCTAAGTCTTTGAGGATTTATACCAGAAGAGGAGTAAAAATCATGCCAAACAGTTCATGGAATCAGACTGAAATTTCTATGCTCAAGCACCACAGGAATTAAGAAGCAAAGTGTAACTCTGATTGAGGTCATCGTGCTTTTCAGATTCGCTCACTGCTTCCTCTGCGTCTGCCCCGCAAGGTGCTATCTCGATGGCCCTGAATTCGCTCTACTCTCTCGAGACTCTGCCTGAGGACTCACGAGAAAATCATCGGGTTCTCAAGAATGAAACGGGGCAACTGCTTTTCAGATCTAGAACTGGATAGTGGTGATGGTGTCATGACTTGGCGAATATAATAAACTCCACTGAATTGTGTTCTTTAGAAGAGTAATTTTATGATCTCTGAAATACATCGCAATTTTAAAAGGATATTAAATTGATCTCACAAAGTACAAAAGAACTTTAAGTTTTTTAAAAAATAAACTGAAATATATAAAAACATTATGGGGGCAGGGGAAAGACAGAGTAGCTCCCAGAAACATCAGACTCTTAACGGACAGGCAATTAAGGGGAAAATCACTAAGAGTCATCAAAAAGAAAGAGGCTAGTGGGTGCGCACCATGTCACCATGTCACCCTTAGTCCACAAGCTACTTTCCAGTCACAACCCTGTCGACCAGAGGGCTAAAATCCTCTTCGAATTCATGTCACTTTAGTCTCTGCTGGTTTAAAACTGTCTCATGTCCCAATTCTCAGTAGAGAGGAAGATCCCCAGAGAAAAGTCCTGGAAAATCCTCTTGGTTCTGGACCATGGGACAGTTTCCAGTGACAGAAGTCCCCTTCACTTTTCATATCCGTTTTCTTTATGCCTTGAAACGTCTCCCAGGACATCATAGTACAAATGCCAATGTCCCTCTAGCGGGCAGAGCATCAGCATGATCTTCTGCCTTAGAGCTCCAGACAAACTAGAAAAGCAGAAAAATCCTGGGCAGTATGAATTATAAATGCAACAACTCCAGTTAGGTGATATGTTCTGTCTCACACAAACTTCAGAAAAGGCTTAAAAAGGGGATGTGGACAAGATTTAGGGCAGTGGCTCTCACACTTGAGCAGGCAACAGAAACCCCAGATGGCTGAGATCCTCCCTGAGTTTCTGGCTCGGGGGGCTGGGGTACAGGCGGGGTTTGCTGGTGATGATGCTGCTTGTCTGGGAACCACATGCTGGAACCACTGGGTCGTAGAAGGAAGGACGTAAAAGTGAATGTTATTCCTTTCAAGGGGCAAGGGAGTGGGCAATATACTCTTTGTTAAATAAAGGACACATCATGCTTCTCTCTTCAGATTTTTTTTCCCCATTAGTTTCAGGGCTTATGGAGATTCTGAAACCAGCCCTAATGCTGAGTGTGATTTGTTCGCTAGATTGGTTTCTCCTCATTCTAGATCCCAGCTACGAAGAAGACAGCATTTCGGGGTCCCCTTCTCACTTCTGTTTTGGAGTTGTTTCGTCCTTATCTTTCAATAACACCGCTAAGTCACCATTTGGAGAGGCAAATGAGACATTCTTATGATGATGGGAATGTTTAGAATCTTGACTACGGGACTGATAGAGCAGTTACACATGTGATACAACTATATAGAACTATGTGCACATGCACAGACGCACACAAACAGACGAGCAAAACTGAGGAAATCCAGATAAGCTCAGGGATCTGCATAAGTGTGAATGCCTTGGTTGTGACAATCTTACACAACCGAGTTTCCAAGACGTTTACCGCTGAGAGAAACTGGGCGAAGAGTTCATGGAATGGCTATATTTCTTTCAATTGTATGGAAATCTACGATTATGTAAATAAAAATTTCAGTTTAAAACATGACCGTTCTTAAGACCGCTGGGCACATTTTCTAAATCACATAAACTTTTGCTTGTCCTTTTTAGGGCTATCAATACACTAGTATAATTCCCCAAGACTTTGTTTTTTGTAGGACAATAAAGCTTTACTCATTTTTAATTCAGAAAGTAATGTTATTACCATTACAATCATTTTTTGGCTTCTCTATCGGGTAAACAGAAACACACAGGTGTCTGCTAAGAATGAAAATGAATGGAAGGATTAAAGATTAGAAACAACAGAACTTTAATCTTTTAAAATTCCCTGCAGCTTATTCACTGGGTTTCTAGACTCTCTTGTTTCATTTCGAATTCCAAAGTCTGCCTCTGGGGCGTAAGCATCAGCAAGAAGACGGCACCTGGGCCCTGCGCGGTCCAGTGCGTTTCCGTGGAAGATCTCGCACCACAGTAGCCTCAGCAATTTGTTTCCTCCTTGGAAAGCAGATCTCGCGTTCATCAGTATTGATCTCCCTGTCTGGAATTTGGGGCCATACACTTTAATCACTGCTGGACATGTTGTCTTTTTGCGACTCAGAGCTGCTTTCTCTGGAGCCACTGCAATGAGAATTTCATCACCATATACGTCAGCAGACTCCGACAGTCATAACTTTAGGTTGTATGGGAAAAAGTGCTCCTTAGTTAGACTGCAACAATGGTTTATTGGTCTGGCTCGAAACGCATCCTGTTTCGACGATAGGAATGAAAAGCCAGTCGGGGAAGAACTGGGTTGGCCCCGGAGGAGAGCAGCCCAGGACAAGGGGAGACTCGAGCAATCTCAGCTTCCCAGGATGCCGGGAAGACTAGGGTCTGTGCGAGCCCCTAACTCTTTGTGGACAGACATCAGAATGCTACAGAGCAGTGGCAACAGGGTCACGCACAGTTTCCTGAACATGGGAATTTGGACGATAGTGGAGCTGGATGAGCCACCTGGGGACACGGCCGGCCTCGCCCCTGGCTGAGGCAGAAGCTGTGAGGCTACCCCAGAAGCTTGGGAGCCCTTCGCACGGAGAGCTGGGTACCCATCCACACCACTCTCCCATTCTACCGTGGCGATGGGGCTGAGTGGCTGGGGCAGCCAGCGCCCAGCCAAAAGACCGCAAAACTCCCAGCATCCCCTAAGACTAAATTCTGGATAATGAGTTAGAAGCAGGAAATTTTGCAACACATTAACCTCCTTAAAGGGGGATTGACAGCGAGGACTTTTCTCCCTTCCTTTTGTGCTCCGTGCTCCAAGTCAGCGCCCAGCATATGGCGATGTCCCCCGCGTAGCCAGCAATCCCAGGAATCCAGGGGTGGAAGCCAGTGGCTCCTCCCTGTTACTCCTCGAAATTTGCTAGCTTTTTTTTTTTTTTTTTGCTTTTGCTTCCCTTTGCTGTGACTTTAGGCTCTGCAGGCCTGGAGGTTTCTCCAGGGGACAGAAAGAACAGCGCCACTGAACCGGAAGCTGAGACTGCCACCTGGGCACTTTGGGGTCCTCAAGTCCGGGTCAAGAGGCAAAGAAGGGAGTCACCGTGGTGCTGGGGTTCTTGGTCCTGACTGCGCAGGGCAAGTGGGTGCTGCTACACGACGCGGGCAGAGCGGAGGAGGTCTGGAACGCGGGTCGGCGGGGCGCCTCTTCTTCACGCTCCCGTACTGTGATTGACGTCAGGGGAAAACATCACGATCCAATTCAGGTGGGACTGGTCATGACCCCACAGGAACGAGGCTGGTGCCACCCCAACCCACAAGGAGCCGTGACGAGCTGATTTGCTTAGAGAGGGAACACAGAATGCCCCCAGATTGCTCTACATGGTTGCAAAAGATAAATATAACTATAAAAATAAATTCCATACATACGAGAGAAAGAGAGAAAGTAAATGAGTCAAAAGCAACGATTCCTGAATTTGGGTAAAGGGCACATGGAAGTTCCTTGTGCTGCTCTTGCATGTTTTCCTGTAAATTTGAAATGACAGCGACATAAAAAAATTACAAAAATAAAAATATAAAACCGGTGGTTTTAAAGGAGGTATGGGGAGCCTTGCAAACTCACAGAAACATACTTGTTTTCTGTGGGAAATGAGTCGATCACGTTTTTAGTAGCTGTACATGTATAACCGAAAAACCTAATTGCTACTAAGCACGGGCAGGTGTTTCTTAAATCCGGCCCTCGCGGGACGAAATAGCCGTGATGGCCCCTCCCTCGTAATCACTGCGGAACCAGTCTTTCTGTTCTGTTCCACTGGCGCTGCTCGGTGGCGTCATTATCGGGAGATGAAGAATCTCTCTTTTAGTGACAGTGCGATCAGTTCGTGCATCGGGCGCTGTCCGCCCGGTCCATCCATCACGCAGGTAGCCGCCGACCGTCAGAACGCCGTCCGCCGTCACGTGCGGCGTCAGCTGCCTGCCTGC
Organism: Pteropus vampyrus; assembly: GCF_000151845.1. Lineage (NCBI taxonomy): Eukaryota > Metazoa > Chordata > Mammalia > Chiroptera > Pteropodidae > Pteropus > Pteropus vampyrus. The sequence continues at coordinate 578,148 of NW_011888971.1, read as the reverse complement.
CGTTTTCCTTAGAGGATTCAAAACGACGATTCTGTCGTTCCTCTGTGCTTATTTACTCCGTCCTTTGGGTATTAGCCATTTAAGGTCTTGGAATCAGCTTGGCTTATGCTAAGCGATACTAATTATTAGTTATTCAAGGTTCGATTTATGACTATGATCCCAGCCAACTGCCCCTAAAATGTCCGGATTGTATTCAGTGGAAGCCACTGGAAAAGTAACCTTTAGGAAGAGTGACATATACTAAATTTTTTTTTTAACAATTGAAAATAAAACAGAATGTGGATACTTAAAACTCTAGAAGATGAGTCGTTCTTTGTGATTTTTGTTTTGAAAGCTAACGTGAAAAAGAAATCTACCCTGATCCTATTAGAAATCCATAGCTGGAAGATTACTAAGATTAGGACTGCTGGGGCAATCAATAACTGGGTTTTATTAGGCTCATTAATTTTAGAAACTGATGAGCACATAATATCAAACATCTGTCCGGTTTTAGTTTCTTTGCCTCCTCTAGTCCTCGGTGAAATGAGGTGAAAATTCTAAGATAAAAGCAAATAGCTTATCTTGGAGGGCTGATTCCAACCACCTTGACGTTGCAAGTTCAAAACAAAAACAAAACCAAAAACACACAGAAGTTCCTGGAAACCTGAAGTAGCTGTATTGGAACTTTTACACTCTTGGCATTTGCTGTCTCTATAGCGAGGCTGGCTTCCCAGTATTCAGGGAACGTCACCTGGTACCACGGGGCTGGATTTCCAGAAGTTTCTAGAGCCAGCCGCTTTGGCTGCACACAGTGTTTCCTTTGAAGTTCTCGTAGCTGTATGTTTGCATCACTCTGTCCTCTGTGACGAGCATTAGGACTGTTAATTGTATCATGTATTCGAATATCGTTACTACCTGTGGGTTGGAGGATTTTAAACACGATATTGAGAGCAGCATATATGACGAGACATGTAAAAGACCTAAGACGAACTTTGAGTGAAATACGTCTACAAACCACATGGAATTTGACATTTTCTTCTGTCTGCATCATTTTGTACAGCCTTAGGTAGAGCTGGACTGGGAGACTGCCCGGATCACCAGCCAGGAAAGCCACAAGCACGCACTTGACGGAGGCCAGAAACGTCATCCTTGATTGGTTAAACAAAGATCAGGCACTTGACAATGAGCCCCTTAAATAAATACGTGCTGATGTGTTAAGGCCCAAAGTCTGGGAGGTGGATAACTCTGAACCCACGTCTTGATAACATGTCTTAGTCATAGTTCAGGAATCACAACACCTGCCTGAAAACCCCAGCTTTGCAGCTTCTTCCCGTGCGTGATCTTCAACGATGCCATAGTAGCCTAACGGGAGGCGTTTCCTCCCATTCTCTTTCAAACACAGTAACGTCGGGATGGGCCAAGCACTGACTCACTTTCCCAACATCCCTTGCTCCGCGTTGGCAGATTTAGCCAATAAAAATGCAAGAAGCCCTGTTAAATTGGAATGTCAGATAAACAATGCAAGGGATATCATTATAGCAAAAAAAAAAAAAAGTATTCACCATTTTTCTGAAATTCCAATTTAATTGGACATCCTGCATTTATCTGGCAATCTCCCTACAGGCACGTGACCCAATCCTGGCGAGTGGGAACAAGAGGGGAAATTCGCGGGGGGCTTTTAGAAAGGTTTTCCTCCCTGATCACAGTCGTCCGATGCCTACTCTCCCTTCCTTTCATAGGTTTATATGGTTTATAGCTGGGCCCACGGCCCCTAATATGGACTATGTTTTCCATACTCTCAGCTGGGTAGGATGCTAAGCAAAGAATCGCTGGAAGCTCCTGGAAATCTTCAAAAGACAGCATGCACAGACCTTCTCTTATGTGTTGGCTTTCTTCCCTCTGCTTGTATGAAAGCAGGTTTAGCTACTGGGTCCCCAGGGGCCACCGTGGACCGCGCGGGGCAAACCCCAGGGATAGCAGTGTATAATAAGAGAAGAAACCTGGGACTGTGAGCGACGAACGTGTGAGAACAGCCCTGTTCCGTCGATCTGATAGCAGTTTATCTTGTGTATTTAAGCCACAGTGAAATTTAGTTTCGATGCAGATGGCTGAGACTTACCCTTATTAATATGCTGATAAAGAGGAAAAAAAATTGGCCAACGCTCTTCTCTTCCGGACTTTTAATGTAGGTACGTGAGGACATGATGCTAAGAGATGTGTCAGCCATCTTGCAACCATGAGGAGCCATATCTGAGACGGAAATATCCTCACTGACATAAATAAATGTGACATAGCCCAGGAGGCAGTTACGCGGCAATGAACATCAGTGCTAGCCATCCGAGGGGCTCCCGAGAAGCATTTTTATGCCATCTGCTGCAGTGTCAGGAACAGCAGCTACGTGTTGAACATGGTAACATTGCTAAGTTGGAGATTATCTAAAGAACGTGTATAATTCTCAACCTTCCTTGCAGTGGGGCAGGGCCCTGGAGCTAGTATTGGACAATGGAACTTGAGCGTGAGCGTCATGCCTCCCTCTTGCTTCCTGGCTGGCGCAGGAAGACGTTCATGCTGAGTTCAGTCTCCAGCCCCTTCCCTCTGCCATTGGGATGAGAAGGCTGCGTGGGCCAGATGGCAGGGCCCCCACCGTGAGGCACGAGGCCTCCTGCCGGCCCACATGGAATATGTTCTGTCACTGAGAAATTAACTCTCGTGACATGGAGCCCGTGAGATGTTGGCGTTATTACAGCCCAATCCATACCTGGATGAATGTATTAGGTAACCCACATTGAGATTAATCGAAATGTTACCTGTGCTAAAGACTTTGAGTTTAAACAGTTTAGAAAACTGTAAATAATACAATAAAATCTCCTGGTCTTTTCATAAAATTAACCACGATTATGTTTCTAATGTCTTCTCCCCCCATCCCCCCCAAAAAATTATGCAAATACAAACGTACGTATCTCCTTTTCTGTTTTCAAAATTGCTAACAACAACAGAGAAGATCAAACTCAACACACTTCTGCATCTCGTTTTTACAATATTCTTGGATCTGGGCCATACAGCTACATGTCACTCTTTAAAAACACCTTGCATAGATAGTTCATTGCTCACCAGGTAATCGTGGGAATTTAAGATAAGACGGCATGCACCTCCACAGCAGCCCTGTAAAGCAGACTGCTGGGTGCAGATTTTCACTGCCCTGTGATGCACATCCCACGGGGACAATTGACTCCACATGTCTAGGACCAAGCCACGGCCCCAGAGAGGTGGCCAAGTGTCTGCCAGAGACTCTGGACCTGAAACAAATGTCTCTACATTTTGAATCAATTGTTTTCAATTATTTGTCTTAGCTCCTGGCAAATGTTTAGACATATTCTTACATAAATCTTGACCATTAAAAATTAATCAGTATAAATGGAGGACTAATAACTGGAACTGAGGTGGACTCTTTCATCAGGAAGTAGACAATTTTAGATGATTATACAGGGTTTTTGACATCAAGAAAGAAGGCGGCATTGGCTGGGAGATGCCCATCCCCCCCTTCCATGTCTCCATGTGACAGCACCGAGACACCATGCTCTGACTTCGACTGTTATAATGTGAACTGCAAAAGGCACATTATCTGGTTCACAGCTCCTCTAATAAGCCACGGACACGATCCAGATTGGGGGATGCTTCCTTCTGGCTTAAAAGAAGTGGCTAGAAACCAGGCTAGAGCGTGAGCGCTTCCTCAACGTTGGTGCTAGAGGGAAGGGTGTCTTGGCCAAGATGAAACAGCCACATGATTCTGGCATAAGAAGCAGATTTAAAACACTTTTTAGTTCCCGATGGGAGTTCCGAGGCCAGGGTGTCCCCGGGGGAACCTGAGCCGTGGGGAGCCCTGCGTGTTTTTACGGGTGCCTATGCAGAAGGTGAGAGCCAACAAAGCCTCGCGCCCAGACGCCCAGATGCCCAGGCCACATCCGAGATGAAGATGGGGCGCAGGCACATCCTCCTCCCGCTATGAAGAAGACGGCTGTCACCCAGACAGAGATTCCACAGCCGGGGCTCCCTCCGAGAGAAGCCGAGAGGAAGAGAGGCAGAGGAGGGGGACTCTGGCAGAGGAGGAACGGGGAACGGCAGGGTGGGTCCCCCACGGGGCTGGGGGGGTGGTGATTGGAAGCCGGTGCTGCTCCTCTGACTTCTCCCTACGGCGTGCAGCCACCTACCACTCCCTCCCCACGAAGCGCTGTCTGGACACGAAGCGCTTTCCTTCTGCATTTGCAGCAGGCCAGGTGCACGGAGCACAAAGCACGTCCCTGCACTGAGCGCTGAGCGTGGGAGAGGAAGAAGCGAGGTCGGGAGTGGAGAATAAGCACGGGGAGCGGAGGGGTTTTACCACTGGGAGTACTTGCAAAGCGCCCTTGTCAATCAAGTCTCTTTTTAGACAGAAGTATCATGCAGCTCGTGGCAGCATCTGAAATTCCGGAATTAGTCATCATTAGTCAGCGTTCTTCCCAGGCTAAGGCGTCGCACAGCAGGGACGGGTGATACCGTAGCCAGCAATCAAGCCTGTCCTGAGGTTATTTTGTCCGAATACAACCCTCCCAGCTCCCTGCCACTCAAGGCAGAACTCCCGAGAAAGCAAGACACAAGCTCCAGAGAGAGAGCCACTGCGTAGGTCTCTATGAGGTCGGGGTGGGAGGATGATGAGGACTGAGCAAGCCTGCCTCCTCGGGAGGTCACCGGGGCCTTGACTCTGTGAGCGTCAGCTACAGAGTTTGTGGGGCCACGCGAAGTGGAAACAGAGCCCCTTCCTTAAAAATTGTTAAGACTCAAGGCAGTAAAAGCAGAGCATTAAACCATCCTGGGGTCCTTCTGAGCATGGGGCCCTGGTGACCCCAAGACACGCCTGTAAAGAGATTCAAGGAAAGCTTGGGATGCTTTGTCAGAATATATGGGTGACAGATTAGCTTTGAAGAAACACAGAAACTAAACCAGAGCAAGCCTCACATGTCACACAAATACGCCATCTAGCTAGACCTAGCAGAGGCTGATCGCCATCAGTAATACTGCATTTTCCACCCCAATGTGAAAGGCGATCCAAGATATCTTAAACCATGCCAAGGTGCTCCTTACAATAATGGTAATCTCTAAGGGGAAAGTGCCTCATTAACCTAGTCACTTAGGGATGCTAAACTACAGGGCACATGAGGAAAGATGCAGGGAAATTTATAAAATTAAATAGCTATACATAATAGCATCTGGACTTTAATAGGCCACAAAGGTTGCAAGAGCCGAGCCCTTTTGTAGGCTATGTGTACAGGAGGCAGGGGGTTCTCAACAAGCCCAGCACCCCAAAGAAAAAAATTAATCCCCTGAAGAACGTTTAAAGGAAAAGATACAAAACTGTGGGCAATAAATTATTTTCAAACGGCAAGAGTCAAATACTAGCTAATTCAGTCATTTAAGCTTGACCCAGTATAGCTGTGTAAATGTGTAACTTACTCTGCTTCTGCGGTTGGCGTGTCCAGTGTTCTTCGGGCAAATGGCTTACACTGATGTGGATGAAAAGACAAAGGCCACGCGCTAACCTGACGAGTCGGGGGAGGCCAGCATGGCGGGCCCCACAAACTCAAGAGACCAAAAGTAACCACACAAGAAGGTCTGTACATAAAAATTTCTGACGAAAAGCAGGTCATGGCAGGTCGTCACATCCTGGCCTGTAGCTTTCTTGGCGAAGGTCAGTCTTTACCTTAGGCGAGCCTGTCTATTGTCTTTTTGCTTCTAAGATAACGCACCCTGGGAATGTTGGAGTCATCCCTTATTCCGGATCCCTCGGGGACACCCCAACACACCAGAATGGAGACCACGGAACCCCTCATGGTTGTCTAGTCCCCCACAAACCATTTCCATTGCTGCAAATGTTAATTATCCACTCTCCTGTGCCCACCCACGTAAAAGAAGTGCGTGTCCCTGTTCTACTTTTTATCCCATCCCAGAGATTCCCCCGCTGTGCCAGCTCCCGCCCCCTTGGTCTACCACCGACGACGACCCACCTCACGTCTCCTCCTTTGATTCTAATGCATCCAACAAGCCGCAAAACTGCCATTCTCGGGAGCGTTCTCGTAATGCGTTGAGATTTTGCTTCCTGGCAATCGTCGTCATTTGGGCTCAAAGAAACTCATTAAAATTCTGCACAGGTCTGGACGTTTCTTACGTCGACAATGATATGACATATAAAATCACTTGCTTATACAATTTCACTCCACCGCAGAGGTCTGGAGTGGGACCACAGCGTCCCCCAGGGACACCTGTACCTACGCCTCAGCTCCGCACCCTCGGCCAGGTTCAACGCCACGCGCGGGGAGCACACTCACTCAGACAGCGCCGGGGCCGATAGTTTTATCTCGTCTCTTTCTGCAAAATGGATCTGTTCATACTTCCTTTAGCTGAATGATTATGAAAATAAAGCATATGGAAAGTGCCGGAATGCTGTCTGACATGTGGGAATAAACCATAGCTGATCTTACCCAGAGCATTTTGCTTCGTTCCACTGCTTTATCCGCCAGTGTCTGGTAAGCTGACCAGACCTGCGTCCAGCAACAAAAAAGAGGGCAGCGTAACGAGAAACAAAAGAGACAAGATACTAGGCATATTTGCTTGTCATCTACCACTGAGACACCCTACTGTTCAGAGGACTATTTTTAGGACGTACTTGAGAAGTTGCCTGTTTTCTGTTTGTCGATGTCATCGAGAGAATGGGCACGTATCTGCACTGCATGATTTTAAATGGGGACCTTCAGGGAATCGGGTCTAATAAGTCTTTAATCCATCTCCTGTCTAGAAAAAAAGAAGCGTGCCTCACTGCCAGCGTTAACTTAATTTTACATAAACACGCTCATGGAGGCCGAAGCAAATCTGACGGGTTTACAATGTGAAAATAAAATACGAAAACTGTTCTTGGAGTTATTTCTAAACAGAACTCGTCTCTAATCCTAATGTAACAGAAATGTATATATAAATCGGGTTCATCGGATGAATCTTCAGCTAACGACTATTTGAGAACGATGCTAATATCACACGTAGGAATGCCATGTTTTCTAGGATTTGACATTTTCAGCGATCGAGAGTTACTATATTTTGCCAATGGAAATACTGCTACTAAAAACAGGATGCTCTAAATAGAATGATGTCATTTGTTTCCAAAGACTCTCAACATACTAGAGCGATGTGAAATAATATTAAAAGCGAGGTATTGGGTGGCAAACTTTGAGGGCGAGCTTAGGACTGTGATCCGCGAGTTATCTCGGGGTAGACGCTGCGGCCATAAGTGCCACTGGCGGGCGAGTATTCTCGGGGCAAACGGGAAGTGGGTTAAAGACATCTCCAGGACCAGGACACAGGTTCGGAGCTTGCTCTTAGCGCTTCCTGGCGTGAGGTCAATGATGCAGGAAAGAAGCAGCGTCCCCGGCTCGCTGGCTGCACCAGGAGCAGCTCACAGGTCTGACTGGACATCTCATTAAAACTCTCCCCAGCCCCTTGTTGGAAGAAATTGCGCCTTGCGTTACTTCCAAGAACTCTTGAAAGGAGTGAAAAATAGCATATGAAGCACAAATCGAAAACTGAGAAAAAATCCAGGCATTTGGCCTGACTATAGGAGGCGAGACTCGGCAGGTAACGGAGATGCTTTCTGTGCCCTCCACGCAGGCTCTCTGTATTCCTAATCGCCTTCCTAGCACTTACAGAGTTATCTGCTAAATTCTTAAAAATATATAAACTTATATTTACGCAGCACTTGGAATTTGTGTACTTTTGTAAACTGCAGACTTCTCTAGAAGCGTTGACAAATGCATGACACCCCTCCGCCCCCAGAAACAATGATGAGGGAAATTGCAAAGAACTTAAAGTACAGTCATATAGATATGTGCACATGTTTTTAGAATTCATTTGATATAGATTACACTGTTTTGAGCAATGCTTTACTTATGTTGCTTCTCAAACACTGTCAATTATTATTTTCGAGATTCGCAAAAGCAACACAAAAACATACTCATCAAGCAGTTACAGACCCACAGCTGTGAGATTTTCACCTGCTTGCTGAGCTCAGAGCACACATAAGCGGCTCTGAATGAAATTCTAGAAATCTTTGGGTTCCCAGGCAAGGGCTTGCCGTGACCTGGAGGGAGCGAGCTCCGATGCTTCCAGGCCGGCCAATGGGGCAGCTGGGCCAACTGCACCCCTGTATTAGTTGGCTCCACTCCTTCTAGCTGCAGTAGCAAAACCCCACGCACTGCTGGCTCATAAACAACAGAAATTTACTTTTCACGGTCCAGAAGGCCGGAAATCGGGGATCAAGGTGCCAGCAGATTCGGTGTCTAGTGAGGGCCCGCTTCCTGGCTCCGGGATGGCCCTTTTTTTTGCTGTGTTCTCACATGGCAGAAGGGACAAGGGCTCTCTCTAGGGTCTCTTTATCAAGGCACTAATCATGACCATGACCTAATCCCATCCCAAAGGCCTCACGTCCAACTCCCACGTCAGTGCCCCCAGGCATGTGCTCCTGGCTGGTAGCGCAACCCTTACGAGGTCCTCAAGCTCCTTCGGGCTTGATCGTCTGCCTCACAAGAGTTTGCATCCGAGCCTCACAGTCCAGGACGGCTGCAGTAGCCCCGGCCTTGATGTCTGCCTTCCATGCACTGGAGAGAAGACACTGTCTTTGTGACAGCAACCTCAGAAAGGCTCTTCCCCAGGATATGAACGCTCACACATGGGGCTGGGCAATGGGATTACAAAATAACAAGCTCTCTGCCCTCAGGAGATTGCAGCTTGGTGGCACGAATTCAGATATCTGCAGAACGGCAGGACAAGTATTTTTACGAACCAAGTGCTGAAGACTCGTCGGGAGAAATCACTCACGTTGAATCAGCGAGAAGTGCTGGCTCTGTGATCCTGAGCAACTTACTTAACCTCTTTGTGCCTGAGTTTCGACATCCGCAAAATGCTGAAAATAATAGCACTCACAGTCACTTTATGAGGACGCTGTGGCCATGATACCAGGCTCTTGTCACAGGAATATAAGTGGAATACGAGTACGAGTGCACGTGACCTGCTTTTGAGTTTCTGTCTACTTCTCCCTGGGTCCCAGACCCCTCTCTCCCGCTCTGTGTCTCATCCCTCTGGCCCGGTCTTTCACACAGTGGGTCGCTGAATAACGGTCCCCAAAGATATCCAGGTCCTAACCTCTGAACCTGTAAGGGTTAACTTACATGTTACAGGGAGCTTTGCAGATATGATCAAGCTAAGGATGTTGGGATGTGGAGATTAGTGCAGATTATCCAGGTGGGCCCAGCATCATCACAAGGCGGACATGTGATGATGGAGGCAAGGGTTTGGAGTACTATGAAGAGGGGTCACGAGATAAAGCATGCAGGAAGCCGGCAGAAGCTAGAAAAGTCAAGAAAGTGACTTTCCCCTTGAGCTTCTAGAAGAAAACAGCCCTTCTGACACGCTGACTTCAGCCCAGTGAAGCAGAGTTCAGACTTCTGGCCCCCAGCACTGCGAGAGAAGAAAAGTATGTTGTTCTAAGCCATCGTTTCTGGTAATTTGTCACAGCAGCCACAGATGTACTAATACACACGTTTTGCCAACGCATGGCACATTCAGGAAATAAATAAGCTGGTGTGGAAATACATCAAAGCGGAACAGAGTCCTGGCAAAGCTTCCTTATTGATCATT
>NW_011888971.1:564936-568215 GCF_000151845.1 Pteropus vampyrus | reverse complement strand
TGCCTCACAAGAGTTTGCATCCGAGCCTCACAGTCCAGGACGGCTGCAGTAGCCCCGGCCTTGATGTCTGCCTTCCATGCACTGGAGAGAAGACATTGTCTTTGTGATAGCAACCTCGGAAAGGCTCTTCCCCGGGATATGAACACTCACGCATGGGGGCTGGGCAATGGGATTACAAAATAACAAGCTCTCTGCCCTCAGGAGATTGCAGCTTGGTGGCACAAATTCAGATATCTGCAGAACGGCAGGACAAGTATTTTTACGAACCAAGTGCTGAAGACTCGTCGGGAGAAATCGCTCACGTTGAATCAGCGAGAAGTGCTGGCTCTGTGATCCTGAGCAACTTACTTAACCTCTTTGTGCCTGAGTTTCGACATCTGCAAAATGCTGAAAATAATAGCACTCACAGTCACTTTATGAGGACGCTGTGGCCATGATACCAGGCTCTTGTCACAGGAACATAAGTGGAATACGAGTACGAGTGCACGTGACCTGCTTTTGAGTTTCTGTCTACTTCTCCCTGGGTCCCAGACCCCTCTCTCCTGCTCTGTGTCTCATCCCTCTGGCCCGGTCTTTCACACGGTGGGTCGCTGAATAACGGTCCCCAAAGATATCCAGGTCCTAACCTCTGAACCTGTAAGGGTTAACTTACATGTTACAGGGAGCTTTGCAGATATGATCAAGCTAAGGATGTTGGGATGTGGAGATTAGTGCAGATTATCCAGGTGGGCCCAGCATCATCACAAGGCGGACATGTGATGATGGAGGCAAGGGTTTGGAATACTATGAAGAGGGGTCACGAGATAAAGCATGCAGGAAGCCGGCAGAAGCTAGAAAAGTCAAGAAAGTGACTTTCCCCTTGAGCTTCTAGAAGAAAACAGCCCTGCTGACACGCTGACTTCAGCCCAGTGAAGCAGAGTTCAGACTTCCGGCCCCCAGCACTGCGAGAGAACAAAAGTGTGTTGTTCTAAGCCATCATTTCTGGTAATTTGTCACAGCAGCCACAGACGTACTAATACACACGTTTTGCCAACGCATGGCACATTCAGGAAATAAATAAGCTGGTGTGGAAATACATCAAAGCGGAACAGAGTCCTGGCAAAGCTTCCTTATTGATCATTCTGGAAGGAGCTTCTGAGCACTGGCTGTGGTGACCGGTGCTCTGGTACAGAAACGACTGTGACAACCAACCACATCCTGATCAGAAGTCGTTAATAAAGTGCACACATGACTGTTCCATGAGGAGGACAGAGTGGCCACACAAACAAACAGACAAACAAACAAACAAACAGTTCAGAGCAGAAAAGCACACCGTTCAAAATAACACGGAGAGGTGACCCGTGGCTCGGCCTTTGAGATAGGGGACCAGAACCTTTGCCTACGTGGAACGAAGCTAGTCTGCCTAACAAACACGATGGACCAAAGGCGACGTGCAGCAAGGGGGGGCGGGGGCGGGGAGCAGCTTGGCAGGCAAGGGTGGGACAGGAAAGAGACAGAGGCTCTCGTCAGGGCGCTGCCGCTGGGCGATTCTCCTCAATGGGCGTGTGGTCCCTGGTGGCCACTTTGGAACTTGAGTGGGGAGGAGCCCAAGAATCCCAGAGCTGTCGGCCGCTGGTCCCTATCCTGACACCCCTATCACCGTGGAAAAGTTGGTGCCTTGAGGGCCTCATGCCTTCAGCCTGGGATTAACCAACAGGGTGTCCTCGGGTTTAAGCCACTGTCTGTTGGGTGTGGTGTTACCTGCAGCTGACCGTCCCTCCCTGTCATAGTCCCAATCCGAGAGCATTAAGATGTGCTGTTCTGGCGCTTGAACCTGAACCGCCCTGCAACCTCTGGACGGACATTGCGCTGAAGCGGTGAAGGGTCCCACTGGTTGGACCCTCCTGTACCATTACTTCTAGGAGAAACAGAGAGCATTTATTGATCGAATTAATTAATTGGCATTATGCTGTAATTCCCAACATCTCTATCAAAATCGCTCATCTCCCACTTGACTTCCAATCGTTACTCAAAGAAAATCTCCCTTTAATAAAGCCAAAACCAATTGATCAATGGCTGGTTATTTTTAGGGGTTTAAAAGCTTCTTTCAGGTCTTGGCATACGTAAATCGTAATTCAAGAACTCCATCTGTCATTTTTTTCTGAAATGGAGTTGATTCTACAGGCCAGAAATAATAAATAGTAGAACTTGAGATTCAATTTGCTAACTGGCCTCTTAACATTGCAATATTTCTATTCTTAGAACACTGTCTTCAAAAAAAGTAAAACACTATTTTCTTTTTTATATCTTGCTTTAGATACTACATTAAAAATCTCCCACTGACTCAAATGGGCAGCCAGGGCTGGACATCACCTCACAGTCCCGTACATCAGTGAGGCTAGCCATCGAGAACTGTCTAGAAGAAGCCCGGTACTACCAGGGGAGCCCACGTCGGAGTCAGAGGCCTAGTCCGGGTCACCTTCTGTAAGCCTGGCTTGGTGAATCACCGAGTAAAGTGCACAGTTGTGTAGAGTGAACAGCAACTGTAGAATTCATAAATTGGTATTATACTTTAATTTCCAACATCTCAATCAAAATCTTTTTTTCCCACTGGATTTCAAATAGATACTCAAAGAAAAACTCATTTTAATAAAGCCAAAACAAATTTATCGATGACTGGTTATTGATTAACGCATTATTCTTCCATCATTCCAAGAGTCAGAAGCCCTGAGATGACGTGACTGAAGCTGCCTGTCACTGAGTCTTAGAAACTGCTTGTTCAAAAAGTCAAAAGAAAAAAAAGAGTTCGGTTTTCTCTCTTAAATATACAAATAGCGAGTTTCTTAGATTGAGTTTATGCAAAAAGAAAGAAATTTGTGTCTATTTAGTCTTTCTAATATTTCTGTGCACAGTGTAAAAGCAGGTAAATCAATCCTGCTCTAATGTCAGATGTGAGGATTAAAATTATAAATATATGTATTCTATACACATAATACCTTAAAATGATGGAAATTTTTAAAATGGCATCATCACTATTCATTATCAACTGCAAACAGGGGCGTTGCGAAGTTCACATACTTGTTCCAACAAGCCCGCACAGAGGTGTAGAATGTCACATATCACTGCTGCTGTCTGGCCCTCCTCCGCTCCTCCGCCAGCCATGCCATCGTCCTGTGCCACCAGCCCTTACGCCCCGTTTCCTCTCTGTGGAATGCCCTGCTCCCTGCCTCTCCACCTCTGTCCCCTCTGCCTGATGAGTGCCCCGTGTTCTTCTCCTTACCTGTTTTCCCCTCCCTGGCC
>NW_011888971.1:555522-564266 GCF_000151845.1 Pteropus vampyrus | reverse complement strand
TCAATCCTGCTCTAATGTCAGATGTGAGGATTAAAATTATAAATATATGTATTCTATACACATAATACCTTAAAATGATGGAAATTTTTAAAATGACATCATCACTATTCATTATCAACTGCAAACAGGGCCCGTTGCGAAGTTCACATACTTGTTCCAACGAGCCCGCACAGAGGTGTAGAACGTCACATATCACTGCTGCTGTCTGGCCCTCCTCCGCTCCTCCGCCAGCCATCGTCCTGTGCCACCAGCCCTTACGCCCCGTTTCCTCTCTGCGGAATGCCCTGCTCCCTGCCTCTCCACCTCTGTCCCCTCTGCCTGATGAGTGCCCCGTGTTCTTCTCCTTACCTGTTTTCCCCTCCCTGGCCTTGTGCAGTCCCTCTGCGCCCTGTCCCTGGGCTCCCGTGCACTCTGCTTCTCTGTCCCTCCACTAGACTGTGAAGGTCAAAGATCCACGTGCCCTGTGTACCTTCTTCTTGGACTAGGGCAGAACGTAGGGCCCAGTTACTTCCTAGTTACTTATGGAAAGGACAAATGAATTCATGGCTTTTGATCAAGGGACACGCTGCTCTTCAATGGAAAGGGGTCCCACCGGGCTAGCTCTGGCCTTGGAAGAAAGAGAGACGGGTCCATCAGAAGTCTGTCCTCTTAGCTTTTCATTAGAATACACCACAGTCAGGACGCTGGCCGCAAAACAAATTTTGAATCTGTAGTTACAAGGTTGAAACAAATCTCATCATTTTATCGGAAATGATCTCTAGTAAATTTATTCCAAAGTGAGATCACTAAATTGAGGTTTACATTAAGGACAGATTTATAGGAAATATTGCCGAGAAGTTATTTCTGAGCTGGAATGGGCATGTAACCATTTTCTTTTTTCCTGTTATTTTTAAGAGACTGAAGGCCCTGATAATTTCTCTCAAAAGTTTGAATAAGTGGAGTTGCCAGGATTTGCTATAGTGTTCAGACTTCCTTTTCTATTGAAATTCTCTGGGAAAATTAGAACCAGATGGCTTTGTGAAGGTTGGGAAGTTCCAAACAGCCGTATTCTTCTAGGAGTAGGTACACCAGGATTTATTATGACTGTGGTTATTCTAAAAGCCAAATGATAACTAATAAGATTCTCTGGATAAAGTACTTCACTGTCAATGTCCCTTCCTGAGCGATCGTTTCAGAACCACCCTCATCTGTGAATCGATGACACATGAAACCCGAGCCCAAGAAAAACACCTGGTTTTCATTTAGTATTTTCACAGCACGCATTAGCGGCTAGGGCCAGACACCGTTGCAGAAATTTGCGTCTCTGGGGGAATGAAGCTCGCTATGGGGTGGGTCGTTTTTCTTTAAGCGGTTTCTCTCTGCCGGTCTCATATAGCAGTCGGCATCTGCTTTAATAATTACGCCTGACTCAAAATGCTTAAAAGCAGACGCAAGTTCTTTGAAATTGAATCCGAAAGAGGAACCATCAAGGCTATTGACTTCTGTGAAAAGCAGCAGAAAGAAAACAAATCTATTCTGTACAGGATAAAGGAAGATGGTCGCTGTGTTTAATGACTGTGCTTGCTTTTCCAACACTGCCTAAGAGAGTGACTTGTAACAGTTTTCTCCCTTCCGTTCTTCATGAGACAAAGCCCCTGGCTGCACACACCCCAACACACCGGGGACCGGCAGGGAGCAAAGTCCTTTGCGCTTAAGATCAGGAATCGCCCCATCTTGAAAGTGCACGGGGAAAACTTCCGGTGCATCACAAGAAATGGGCATTAAAAGGGGACATAGTTGCCAGAATAACTGTCGGGAAGAAAATGCATCTGGGCTGGGCGTCTCTGTTTTGTCGATTATTAGTACCGTTGTTGTTGCTGTTATTAGGAAGACGTGGGAACGTGATGGTCACGTGGAAGGAAAGGGTCAACACATTTAAGAGAAAAGAGGGGACTAAAATGACACATTTAACTCGTTCTTGGTGGCACTGGGCAGCTGTGCTCTCTGAGTTCCAGAAGTAGAGAGAAGGAACCCCTCTCCCCAGCAGCACCCAGGAAAGC
The DNA here is from genome assembly GCF_000151845.1 of Pteropus vampyrus. Lineage (NCBI taxonomy): Eukaryota > Metazoa > Chordata > Mammalia > Chiroptera > Pteropodidae > Pteropus > Pteropus vampyrus. Next base: position 562,227 of record NW_011888971.1, on the reverse strand, counting down.
TCCAGGCTCAATCACGGCCACGTGCGTGTGTTCGCGGTCCGGGCTGCAGCACGTACCTGTTTTCAGTCTCCCCCTGCCCCCTGCCCTCACCCCCGCCCCGGTCACATGGGCATGCGGAGTGATAAAAGTTAGCACTGCAGTATTTAGGGGCCCGGTACTGGAGTTCCTGCCTCCTTCATCCCCAGGTTAATCGCAGGCTGTTTCTGCAGGATTATGTGACTTGCGTGAAGATGAGGACGGAGGTTGGAGCATTACCGTTGATGTTGGGGAATGTAATTAAGAATGACATCTTCTCCCAACCCAGAAAACCTTCATCAAGGTAACGGAGCAAGAAAACAGCTTTCTTACCGAATTAGCATTAAACCGGAATGTGATGCACATCACAGGCACCCTGCGAAGAGATTGCAGAGACAGACAGAAACCTCACTCTTTCACAGATGCCAGCAGACACAAGCCATCGCACGCATGTCCTCAGGGTGAACGAGAACTAGTCCTCAGGTCGACAGTGCTACTTGTCACATGCAGTTCATCCTAAACACTGTGATCACCCGCGCTAGTTAACTGGCTTTATCCAAAGGGAAAACAAACTCCCCGCATCTTCATGACGGGAGGTAGTTTTACCACTTGGAGCCAGGTGCCCATCAGAGTTAGGTCCCCAGCCTCACGTCGATAGTGGGAGACAGGGACATATCTTCCTAGATGACTGAATTTCGGGAATGGCACCCAGGTCTTTCGGAAAGGCATCCCAGGGTGGGGAAGCTGGCCAGGGGCTTATTTCGCTTGTAAAAAGATTTACACATATTTCAAAAAGAGAAAGAACTTACATGTTTCTTTACGCAAAATCTCTAAGAAAAGGGGGAAAGATGTCTCTTTCCTTGTTTTCAACAAGGAGAATTAAGCCCCTTAATTTTAATTTGTACTGCCTTACGTTAAGGGAGGGGTAGGGCCAACAGTTCAACAAAGATATCTTAGAGATGTTTGAAAGTTAAATTAGAATTAAATCTTTTATACGTGTAATATATTATATACCTACCATTTATTTGCTCTTGTGGAAGTTTCAAAAAATAGTATATAATTTATGTTTCTAGAATCTGAAAATGATTACACTGAAAAGTACAAGAGAAGAGTAGAACTTGAACAGACTCATGCCATTTTTCTTGGGGCCATTTGTTGAATCAACCATTAATACTTGACCAATAAAATATTACACTATAAAAAGCATTTAACAGAACACTTAAACCATTCCTCCATGAAACAGATACAAAAGGCACCTATAATTCAAGCTTGAAACCGCGGAACGGAATTCAGCTAGAGTCAGGGTCAGGGTTAAGAGTTACGTAAACTTCCACGTTTCGGTGATCCATGAATGTGTCTGAATAATTGAGAGAACTCAGTAAGTCATATTCCTACTCTCAGCTTTCTGTGAATACTTATTCCCTCCTGGCCTTTTGAAATACGCTGCTAGAAAGTTATGATTAATTATTCAGAAGGCCAGAATTGCCCTTTGCCTGCTATCTTTATAAAATGCAAATTACAGATTCAGAAAAATAAATTGATGACTGAAAAGAAAGCACAGAAAATTGCTGCTGTTAATGGAAATACCTTAAAAGTCAGGACATCCAAGAAGATTAGGGAGGGGAGGACTTTCTCTTTTAAAATTAAACTTTCTCAGTGCTAAGCCCCTTATGGAACTTTTTTTTCTTCATTTGAAGGAATAATTTCTTAATCTATAACACTCGCATGAAAGCAGCTTTGAGCTTTCAGAAGAGAACAGAACTGATTCAAAGCAGGCCCGCTGCTCAGAAACACAATATCGCCTCATTAAAACAGGAGTCCCCAGCTGAGCGGGTGCATTCGCCAAGGTCAAAAAGAAGAGCGAGCATTCATTAAGGTTTTCTCACTGAAGACTCGTTTTTAAATCCTGCTCTTTAAAATCTTATGTTAAATGTAAGCCCAAGATCGTCCACCCTTCAAAAGCTACGTAGTCCACTACACTTTATCCTGTCTGGATCTGAAATGAATGCCAATACTTGTTGTCCCCTCCAAGGTGGGAAAGGGTGACACTTTCAGGGATCAGTAGGGAGGTCTCAAGGTTGCAGAGCATCTGGGTGGAAATCATGAAGTTCAAATTCTTTGTCACGAGGAGGTTTGTTTTTTTTTTAAATTTCAAATCTCATCGTATGTAGTTAAATTTTCATGGAATGTTATTCATATATTATAACTTTTGTACTATTTATATTTACATAAACATATGTTTAACAGTATATAGCAAAAGATATTTTTTCCAGAATTAAAGCAAATTTTAAAATAAGATTCTTATAGATTCACACCTCTGAGGAGTACCAGTACAAATCAATTAGCCTCAATGAAACAAAACGCTTCCATGAATAAGTAATGACAACAATCGACACTATTCACTCTATACTACAATCTGTTCATTCCACAGAGCAGGTGTTCAAATATCACTTTCCTTCAAAATACTGTGAAAGAAATTCATGACTATTTATCAAAAACATATAAAATGCTTTAAAAATGTGTCTATTCACTCGAAGCAATCAAAAAAGTTAGTGTTGAATTGGATTCTGTTTCCTGAGAACTGGAGACAAGTTGCCTCATTTTCTGCCTTAAATCTTTGCAAAAAAATAAATAAATATATAAATAACTACACGTTTTTAGATGTCTTACCACAGTGGGTAGAGCAGTGCCTGGCACATCGTAACTGCTTTGCTAATGTTCGGGGCGCACAGTAACCCCTGAGGGAGTAAAGATTTTGTGGGACATCTTCCCTAGGTCTAGAAAACATAGACCTAATAAATAGTGAATAAATGCAAGTTTCCAGGCCTGACAGGCTCAGTACTATTATTAAATTTCGTCAGTCTTCCTTCTGGCTATTTCGTTACTCATTGGCTCTTCTTCCTACTAGTAAAATAGTAACGAAAAAAAAAAGATTCTAATGATTTTTTTCTACTCTGATAGCTTTAATAAAGTGTTGTTTGGAGTCACTGTAACCATAGAATTGAACAAAACACAGGGATTTTTGTTTTTTGTTTTTTTTTACCCCCTCAAGTCACTTTTCCTATTTATAATTTTCCATTTATTTGTTTGTGATATTAGGTAGTAAGTTTATATACTCAAAATCTATAAGAAAATTGCATCTTGGAGAATAAAAAAACGGAAAAAAAAAAACCCTCTTGTCCAGTGTTGCAGAAGGTGCAAGCATTTATGAAGCAGGATTCGAATACAGTCACGATTCCAAGTGTAGTGCTTTCTCTCTCGCCATTTCGTGGAATTGAATTTTTTTTAATGTTATCAAAATCTTAAACTTTATCGATACCTCTATCATTTGCCATTATCAATAGTTATCAAGGCTGATTGGGGGAAGGAAGTAGAACTGAGTATTTTAATGTAAATGTAGCAATTTACTTGATAAGAGGGCTCTGTGACTGAATAAACATACCCATTCACGCCAAATGAATTTATTGTATACTCAGAAATCTGTCTAAAGTCTGTAAGGAGAATACCATGACAACCCTGCAACAATGGATAAGCGGAGATACTATGGTTTATGAGATGTAACAGTTATATGTTAATTATACAGTCACTTAAAAATGATGGTGACGTCTACCATGCTACCCTGAACATGCCCAATCTCGTCTGACTTCGGAAACTAAGCAGGGTCGGGCCTAGTTAGTACGTGGATGGGAGACCACCGTGGAAGACCAGGTATTGTAGGCATTAAAAAATAAACTAGTAAAAATGATGGCGACAGTGATGGTGATGATAAAAAACATCCTCCCAAAACGCAGACATGGAGAAGAAAGACCTGTGATTTCATAAAACTGACTGAGACAGTAACTAGTAGAAATGAAAGAAAGTGAAGAAAATGGTATGACCTTAAAGGAAATATTTTTCAAAATTCTTCACGCAGAAGGTAATCCAAATGGAAAGAGAATGCTGATATTTTGTTCCTGAATCCAACCCTCTGGAACACATTAGCATCATAAAGCAGGAGATTTTCTGAAAAGGAAGCATTTTTTTTTTTTTTTTTTTTAAGGATCCTTGTACAGAAAGACTTGAAAACCTAAGCTTACCCAAGCCTTCTTCCTGCTACCGCCATGTTGTGTCCTCTGTGAGTTTGGCATCCTCGATGGACAAATTCTTCTGGGCAGACATTTTCTGTCCATCTACCGTAAGAGTGATAGAGATACATAGTAATTTCACCAAAATACTGTTCTCCCAAGCCAAAATCTCTCTCAAGCACGTCTGAGTTTTACTTTTACATTCTAAAACGCACCTATAACAGATGTGTCAGCCACCCCTAACATCTACAGAGCAGGCATGGAAACCAAAAGAGAAAAGCCAATAAAAGGGAGACACCTTTTAACAATTGTTCTATAACCAGAGTCCTGTCTGATAGTGACAGGAAATAGCCACATCTCAAGCTTTCATAGTAGATGCGTCATAGAGTAGTTATGAGGAATGAGTAAGATCATTTCTTTAAAAGTCCTTTAGCAGAGGACCTGGAATTTTAAGCAAAATTTGTGTGCATTTTTTTCTGGCATTCATTTTATACTTTGAATAAAAAGTTGCAAAAAGTGTTCAAATCATGCCTCAGACAGGAAGATAATCTCCTCCCTGCCGTGTGTCATGGAGGCTTGCAACATCCCACCCAGCAGCCACGGATATGACTGGAAGTGACCATGCACCTAGGGAGAACTGAATGCAGCGGTCAGCTACATCAAAGATGATAGAGAAACAGAATACATAGTTGTATTCTACGCAGCAAAGTTTCAAATCTCTCCACAATTATGAATATCATTCGACGCTGGGAAGCAAATGGTACGGCAGAGTATTGGCTCTTCGAGATCTCTTACTCTATTTCTTGCTCAGATGGCACCTACTCAGGGAAGTCTTCTCGAATAATGCCATTTAAAATAAACTCCAACTCATCACCGTACCCGCCCCCGACTGTTTCTCATCCATTTTTATATTGTATACACACATACACACAACTTGTTTACTTGTTAACATGTTTTCCTCCCTGACGAAAATGTAAACTTCGGGAAGATGGGGGAGCTGTGCTCTCGATCTCCCCCTGCATACACTGAAGCAGGCGGGATCTCGTGGGTGTCAGTCTGTTGGATGGATGGATGGATGGATGGATGGATGGATATAGTAAAAGAGAGTCATGGCTACTAGTGCAAACGCTGAAAGTAGCCTAGGTTTATATCCTATCCCTGTCATTTACTGCTAATAACCCAGGACAGCAGGATAAGACTTGTGCCCATCTCTAAGAGTCGCTTTGGAGATCAATGGATTGGGTCAATTCATGAACGTCTTCAGCACGGTGCCTAGCACATGGTAAGCGCTCAGTAAATAATAGTTATTATGTCATGAGCAAGAAGTAGGTCACGTGTGCATTTCTAAGTCAGTCTCTGTCAGTAGCTGAATGATGAAAGCTGATTTAGATGAATCGCAACGCCCTCTGTCCTGAGAAGCCTGACTATCTGATGAAGATACGAGAAGACAGCAATGCAACAGGAAACAGGATGCAGCAGAGGATCGAGACATCCCCAAAAGTTTCCTTAAAAAGACTCGAGAAATGAACGAACTGTTACAGACTCATTAAGAAAAAAGAAAAAAAATGCCCTAATAAATAATACTAAATGTGGAACATTTAAAACAAAAGGAATAATATTTACTTATAAAAGAATTAAAAAGATAATATATGAGTACTATGGACACATTTATGACAGCAAATTAGAAATTGTCACTTAAACAGAAAATTTTCTAGGAAAATATTACTGTGTTGGGGCCCCCAAGACTATCCCCGGGTTTGATGATTTGCTAGGAAGACTCATGAGACTCAGCACGTAGTCATACTCCTGGCTATGACTCATTCCAGCCGAATGATACAAAGTAGAATCGGCAGAGGGAAAAGGCAGAGGGGTGAGCTCTGGAGGCAGCCGACCAGGCACAAGCCCCAGGAATACTCATCCAGTGGAGTCACAGGACACGTTTCACTTGTCCGGGAGGGATCTGTGATAACACACGCCAAGTGCTGTCTACCCGAGATGCTCAGGAACGACCCAGTGCCCAAGGTTTTTATCGGCTCTCTCTAGCATGTACCAAAAGCCCAGACTCTGCGAGGAAAGCAGGGCTTGGCATAAACCACATCGCTTCCGCAAACAGCTCTGGCATCATAAGCCACTCTAGGAATGGTAGACGCTCTGCCAAAATCCATGTTCCCAGAAGCCAGCATGGGGCCAACCCTGCAAGCAAACCTTTGCAAGGATAGCGATCTCAGGCTTGCTATGTTAACTTTTTAACTCAATGATGTACCAAAGCTAACTCAAGAAGAAATAGAAAGCATGAATAGTTATATAACCATAAAAAATTACATCAGTGGTCCCAAGTAGTCCCATAAAGAAAACACCAGGCCATGGTAATATTATGATGAGTTCTACCAAAATTTTAGAGTTATATCATTCAAATTTCATATAAACTATTCCAAAAGTTTAAATAAGAGATTAATCTTCCCCCAAATAGCTCATATTCTAAGTGATAAGCTTGATACTAGGCAAGAACAGGATGAGAGTAAAAAAGTACAGGACAATCTCATTCTTGAATAATAAGGTAAACATTTAATACTAAAATTATCAGAGTGAGTCCTGCAGTGTACTAAACAATAACTAAACTGAGTTC
>NW_011888971.1:547867-555217 GCF_000151845.1 Pteropus vampyrus | reverse complement strand
CATTAAGAAAAAAGAAAAAAAATGCCCTAATAAATAATACTAAATGTGGAACATTTAATACAAAAGGAATAATATTTACTTATAAAAGAATTAAAAAGATAATATATGAGTACTATGAACACATTTATGACAGCAAATTAGAAATTGTCACTTAAACAGAAAATTTTCCAGGAAAATATTACAGTGTTGGGGCCCCCAACACTATCCCTGGGTTTGATGATTTGCTAGGAAGACTCATGAGACTCAGCACGTAGTCATACTCCTGGCTACGACTCATTCCAGCCGAATGATACAAAGCAGAATCGGCAGAGGGAAAAGGCACAGGGGTGAGCTCCGGAGGCAGCCGACCAGGCACAAGCCCCAGGAATACTCATCCAGTGGAGTCACAGGACACATTTCACTTGTCCAGGAGGGATCTGTGATAACACACGCCAAGTGCTGTCTACCCGAGATGCTCAGGAACGACCCAGTGCCCAGGTTTTTATCGGCTCTCTCTAGCGTGTACCAAAAGCCCAAACTCTGCGGGGAAAGCAGGGCTTGGCATAAACCACATCGCTTCTGCAAACAGCTCTGGCATCATAAGCCACTCTGGGAATGGTAGACGCTCTGCCAAAATCCATGTTCCCAGAAGCCAGCACGGGGCCAACCCTGCAAGCAAGCCTTTGCAAGGATAGCGATCTCAGGCTTGCTATGTTAACTTTTTAACTCAATGATGTACCAAAGCTAACTCAAGAAGAAATAGAAAGCATGAATAGTTATATAACCATAAAATATTACATCAGTGGTCCCAAGTAGTCCCATAAAGAAAACACCAGGCCATGGTAATATTATGATGATTTCTACCAAAATTTTAGAGAATTTATCATTCAAATTTCATATAAACTATTCCAAAAGTTTAAATAAGAGGTTAATCTTCTCCCAAATAGCTCATATTCTAAGTGATAAGCTTGATACTAGGCAAGAACAGGATGAGAGTAAAAAAGTACGGGACAATCTCATTCTTGAATAATAAGGTAAACATTTAATACTAAAATTATCAGAGTGAGTCCTGCAGTGTACTAAACAATAACTAAACTGAGTTCTTTTTACTTGCAATGCAAAATTCATAACTAGCAACATCTATAAATTTCCTTTCTACCTAAACTGATGAAAGGAACTAGTATCATTACCTGTTCATAATTTCAACAGATAAAAAATTAGTATTCAATACCTATTCATATTTTGTTAAAGTAAATAATTTTAGAAGTCTAAAAATTTAATTATAAAAAAGTAAAATAGTCTCTACGAATATTGGTAAGATATAGATATATATGTATATACGTAATATACATCAGTAATTATGATTTAGAACATGTAACTTTTCAAAAGACATAATTTAGAAAACAATGGAAGACATGTTATATCTAAGAGTAAAATTAAAAACAGATGTGTAAGACCAGTATCAAAAATTATAAAACTAATAGAAGACAATAAAGACCTATATAAATGGAGATCTTTAATGATAAAGATTTCAGTTCTTCAAGAATTGATTCATTGATTCAATGATACCAATCAAAATCCCAAAGTGCTTTGTGAGAAACGAGAAAGGCTAATTCTAAGTTGTATATGGAAGGGAAAAAACCCCCAAGAATAGCCAAGATACTCTTGAAGAAATAAAAATACAGTTTTCCTATCATAATATTGAAAAGATGATTAAATTTGGATGTACTGACACCTTGGATTACACACAGCAATAAATATGAATTCAGTAACTCTAACAAGGGAGAGCATGGAAGAATCTCGTGGAGAGGAGCATGGACTTGCAGGAAAGGCCGCGTGAGCAGCCCATCCTTGGAGAGCAGCCAAGCCTGGGGCAAGATGATGGAGCCCAAGCAGGCTGGGGAGAGTGGCAGGGTGTCCACGAGAGAAGCAGCTTGGCTGGGTCGTCAAAACCTTAGGTGGGAGGAGAGAAATCCACACTGGGAAGGACTGACCCAATGAGAAATGTCAGAGATTAAGTCAGGAGGTGTGCGTGTGCGTGTGCAGTCAGCTGGCACGGGATGCCAGGAGCCAAGGTGGAAGTTGGCACAGATGGGTTTGGTGTGTCAGAGTCTGAGCATCAGAAGGAGGGCTCCTCTATATCCCCCAGCTCTGTTCCGTGAGATTGCCCAGGAGTAGTGAGACCCCAACACCTAGAACCCAGAGCCTGGTTTAGAAGATCACTATCCACTGAAAGGAACCTGGGCTCCCTGGAGCAATGGCCAGTACCTGAGCAGAGGCAGGGGACCAGTACAAGATGAGTTTGGAACATCTTGGGCCAAAAAGCAAAGAAGGGCTTAAGGGCTACTGATGACATGTCACAAAGCTAATGGGGCCAGCATGAGTAATTTCCTACTAGCCAAATCTGGGATCATTTGAGCATCAAAATAAATAATGATAGTAGTGGATTATAACTCAATGAATCAAACAAACTGACATGAGTCCACACTAATATTAATAGTTTCACTAGGAATATGATATAAGCAGCTTTAAAGATACATGCAAATACCTTCTGCCATTCAGTAGGTTGCTTTTTTGTTTTAATGATTTCCTTTGCTGTGAAGAAGCTTTTTAGTTTGATGTAGTCACATTTATTTTTGCTTTTGTTTCCCTTGCCTTTAGAGTCAGATGCACAAAAACAAACAAACAAACAAAAAAAGTTAAGCCTGATGTCAAGGAGCTTACTATATTCTTTTCTAGGAATTTTATGGTTTCAGGTCTTACATTCAAGTCATTATTTCACTGCATTAATTTTTGTATATAAGATACTGGTTTTATTCTTTTGAATGTGGCTGTCCAGTTTTCCTAATACCATTTATTGAAAAGACTATCGTTTCTCCGTTCTATGCTTCTGGTTCATCATAAATTACCCACGTATGTGTGGGTTTGTTTCTTGGCTCTCAATTCTGTTGCACTGATCTGATGTCTGTTTTTATGACAACACACACTACTTTGTTTACGATCACCTTGTGCTGCACAGGTGACTCTAAAACAAACATGGCTGTGAACTGCACGGGTCCCCTTACATGCAGATTTTTTCGACTGACTGGCACAGCTCAAATGACCCATGAGGTTCAAACCCGCCTTGTTTAAGGGTCATCTGTAGCTTGAAATCCAGGAGCATGTCCAACTCGATTCTTCTGTCTCAAGATTTCTTTGGCTATTCGGGATCTTTTGTGGTTCCACAGAAATTTTAGATTTGTTCTAGATCTGTAAAACATGCCACTGGAATTTGATAGGGATTGCACTGAATTTATAGATTACTCTGTATAGTACAGACACTTTAACAATATTAATTACATATTAATCACATATTCCGATCCATGAGCACAGAATACCTTTCCATTTATTTGTGTCTAATTCTATTTCTTTTATCTGTGCCTTATAGTTTTCAGTACAGAGGTCTTTCACCTTTTTGGTTAAATTTATTCCTAGGCCTTTTATTGTTTTTGATGCAATTATAAATGGGTTTTCTTAATTTCTGATACTGTTATCAGTGGATAGAAATACCACAGATTTATGTATATTGATTTTGTATCCTGCAACATTGCCAAATTCATTTATTCTAAGTTTTTTTTGGTGGAATCCTTACGGTTTTCTATATATAGTGTCATGTGATCTGCAAATAGTTTTACTTTTTTTCCAATTTTGATGTCTTTTCTTTTTCTTGCCTAATTGCTGTGGCTCGGACTAAAAGTGGAGAGAGTGGACATCACTGTCTTACTCCCGTTCCTAGAGAAAAAGCTTTCAGCTTTTCAGCATTGAGCATGTTAGCCGTGGCTCTGTCATGTGTGGTCTTTGTTGTGCTATGTTCTCTCTTTACTCGTTTTGTTGAGTTTTTATCATAAATGAATGCCGAATTTTGTCAACTTTTTTCCTGCATCTATTGAGACGAACATAGTTGAAGTATTTTAAAGTCCTATTTGTTTTTATGATGTTGAGGTAATAAGCCACTTTGATGTGTAACATGCTCTAGTCTATGCTTTTAACCACTCTCCTCCACTAGCCCTGCAGGCCCTAAGTCTTCTGGCTTCAGATCCCACGATTTTTCCTCTATATCATGAGGATGTAGAAACGACAGATGGTATCTAGCATTGCATACTTTTACATTTAAAAAATTCTTTGCACGTATAGTTACATCTCCCTTTTCGATCACGACATTTATATCTCTTTTTCTCCATTGTCTTTATTAGTTATTTCAAAGAACATACATTTGGATTTTATTTAAAAATTTTTTGTACTCATTGCCTAATGTTCTTCCTTCTTCTACTTGCTTTATTTCATTATTTTTTTATCCTGCTTCCTAAAGATGTTTGTTTATTTTTCGATGTCTTCAACTTGAATTCATGCATCCGAGCGTACTGTATGTTAGTAACTGGGGGCTCCCGCTCTCCCTGTGCATTCTTTCTGACACTCGCTCGTCAGGCTTTAGTGCCACCGCGCCACCAAAATCACTCTTCAGCCACCATGACCTGCGTATTGTTAAGTCCTAGAGATACCTCTCGGGTCATCTCTTATTTCACCTATGACAGTGACGACCCCAGCTGCCGCTTTCTCCTTGAAACACTATCGGTCTCCAGGGCATCACATTCTTGAATTTTCTAACTGGCCATTCTTCTGTCATTTGCTACTTCCTCCTCCCAAACTTCTCAAACAAAAATCCAGCATATTTGGTCCCCAGAGTATGTCATTTTACATGCCCTGTAGTGTATGGCAAAAGTATATTCATGTACTAACTGGTAACAACCAGTAATGATCACATAGTAACTGGTGATAATCATTATTTTCTTGATTCATTCGTCAGTGTCTAAAATAACGAAAAGGAAAAACTTCAGTTTCGAGTTTTTATTCAAATTCAGAAAAATATTTTATGTTTGAGTCAATATTTGTACTTTCTAAACAAGTTTACAAACTGCAGTTGCTAAGTGTTTTTGAAACTCAAATGAAAACTAAGTTTTCGCACAGAGAGACGGAATCCACGCACTTGCTGTGTGGTTGCTGTGTCTGGTCACTGTGCTCTCACCAGCCACCGCTGCTCAAGGTCAGTGAACATCAGACCAGTGCGTGCTCAAGATTTTCTTAAGTATGACACTCTTTGGATGGCCACAGGAGGGTATGCGAAAATTAAGGGCTCCGTTATGTTGTCTAATATTGCTTACTTGGAGATTTTCAACTTAAAATGACCGCTTTTGCCTTCAATTCCTTCCCATGAGCCTAGGTATACAGAAGTATCTTATTCCAAAAATCTTTGTGGAAGGGAGCAGAGGCCACTCCCTGGGCGAAAGACAGGGGGCACAGGAGTCCCGCCTGCGCAACTCCTAAGCAGAAAGAGAAGCCGCTTTTCAGGTCTCCGTGCCAATCGCCTTTAGAATCCGTAAGAGTTCAGCATAACGAGGCTTCCATCCGGCCAGACGCCTTCCAGCACTGCGTGCCATACACGCTGCTACGTACTTTCCACAAACTGAATGATTTGAATAAAAGACGTTTCTGTTAAATAACACTTCATGTTTATCACCTTAAAACACACAAAGCCCTTTTTTAAAAGTACAAACTCATCTCAAATGAGAATTGATAAAACTTAATACGGCATTTCCTTCCTTGTTTCTATTAAAATTGCAAATAGAAGTGGCTGACTCCATTCATCATCTAACAGATAGCGATTCTGGCCTGGCACGGGGCTTAAGTTTCAGTGAGTTTATATGGGGGTGGGTAGGGGTGACGAGGGAAGAGAGTAAAACAAGCACATATGTCAGGTGGTGATGAGCGCTATAAAAAAACAAAATAAAATAAAAATATAAAAATAAACTACAGCACAGTCAAGGGCCAGAAGACGGGGAATGGGGTAGGCCTGCTGGTTTACATGGAACGGTGTGTTAGCTTGGGCCATGTTGTAGTAAGTAAGCTCAGAGGCTGAGTGTGACCAGTTTATTTCTTATTCACATTATACGTCCCCCACTGGTCAGCAGTGTGTCATTTAGGGACCCAGACGGTGGTGGTGGTGGTGGCAAGGCGTGCCTCCATCGACCCTCCACAGCTGCTGCGGCGGTGGTCACTAACTGGGGGGTCACGCGTGGCCCTTCAGTGTTCATATCCACTTGGCTAGGCCAGTCTCGCTGTCCCCTGCGGGGGTGCTGAGACTCTGAGGGGGAGCTCATGGTGTTCCATGAGCAACAGATGACTGTCACGGATGCTCAAGGAGCGCTTCTCCAGCAGCGTGAAATCCAAACAGAAACTTAATGACGGAACGAGCTATACGGATATTCTGTTGTTTGTGACTCCAACGAAACGTGCCCTGCTATCTGTTTCTAGTGAAGAGCCACAACCTCTACACTAGCTATTCTGATAGAAATAATTAGTATCTCAAAGCTGTCCATTTCTCCCCTAGCCCCATCACCCCATCATCAAGCAGTGACATTTCACCTTGGTTAACAGCCCTGCACACCACACAATGTCACGGTCCTTACTCTATGTCCTTTAGGAACTTACCACCTTCGGGATAAAATCATGATTCAAGGCCTGACAAGCACAGTCCTGACTGACGGCAGCCCACATCCCCAGGCTCCCCATTTACTGCTTTTCCATATACTTAAATCTATGTCCTCTCATTGCCTATTTAAAATTTAGCATTCTAGATAAGGCGCAGCATTCTGATCATTATTTCAAGGATTTCTAGAATAAAGTCATAGAACAAAAAGACTGAAGATTTTACTTAAAAAAATTGTGTTTGCAAAATTGCTCTTCAAAGTAAAGATTCCTATAAACCTTTTTATAAACATTAATATTTCATGTCCTACTGGTAAGTTAGATACCATGTTTAACTGTCTTCATTTCAGAAAGAAATAGAGGCGGCTATTTTGTATGCCAACAGGATTAAAAGCGATTCGTAATCCCTTACGAGACTAGAGTAACTCTTGCCCCTGTCAGCATGCTACTGCAGAGCAGGGCTGAGGTCTGCATGTGTGCTCCACCCTCCCCCACGACCAGCACTGGGAGCTCAGACGATCTACTTCATTAGCTATGCAAGGCGTGGGACCCACGCCACCGATTCTAAAGGTTGTTTTCAGTAATCGCTGTAAGAAAACCCATTTATTATCAAGCATATACGCATACTCCACAGATTATTTCATACCTGCCCTGAAAGAGAATACATAAACTCTTCAAAATTTGAAGATGTCAGTCTCGTCAGCCAAAAGCAATGTTGGAAGTGAATATTAAAAAAAAAATCAAAATGAAATTTCAAAATCTACTTTACAATACCGGCCTCATAAAATGTAAACTTTATCAGCACTTAAAAATATCAGAAATAGAGCTTTGATAATAATCATCTTAAAG
>NW_011888971.1:543261-545524 GCF_000151845.1 Pteropus vampyrus | reverse complement strand
TAAAATAACCCAGGGGGCCAGGGCTCCCTCAGTAAAGTCGCTGAATCAGACTCTCTAGGGAGGTAAGACTTGGACACATACAGTCTGTGAAGGCTCCCACGGGGATCCTCACGTGTTGCCTTGGTTAAGAACCCGGCATCACACGAAGATGCTTCTATGAGCAACTATCACGACTCTACACTAAGCCACGTGAGGGTGACCCGGAGGCTGCAGAAACAGCTCCTCTCCACCAAAGGACATACACAGAGCCGCAAACGGCCATTCCTTTAAGAGAGCTTTAAACATTGTCATAGTTACAGCGTGTCTGCAAAGTGATGAGGAGACTTTTAGTGCTATAGCTACACAGCACTGGAAAATGAAAAATGAAAAAAAAAGTTATTACACAATAACAGACTTGCAAAATATCAAGTCCCTCAAATCTTTAAGACTGCAATGACATCCACACAAAAATACAAGTAAAAATCGTATTAATAAAAATACACCGAATTTATCTATCTTTTCTCTGAGTTGCTTTTGGCCCTTCAAAATTATACAATGCTCCTCCCAAATGTTAAATGGGGAAATGTCCCTTCGTTTACAAAAGAAGACGAGTAAGATATACTATAGCACAAAAACTCTAGAGTAGGATATATCCATACCCACCTTACGGAAATACGCCAAAGTAATGACCAGGGTTGATGGCGTGAACGTTACATGTACTTAAAAAGAGACAGAACGTTCATCATTGAACTAGGAGTCACAGACAAATGAATCCCTAATTCAGAAACATAGGGGTTTGAAGGGAGAATCTGGAGTCAGACTCCCTGGGTTTTAAGCCCAGAATGTGCCATAATGAGATGAGCAACTTTGAGCAAGTTATTTAACTGACCTGGGCCTAGACTCTTCATCTTTAAAGTGGGGATAGTAATACCACAGTAGTCCCCTATGGCGGATACAATCCAAGACCTCCAACGAATGCCAAAAACCAGGGATAGTACCGAACTCTGTACCTTTTCACTTCGAAGAGCACTTCCGGCTTCTCTTTGGCATATTCGAATTGCCAGCATCACTACTCTTGCACTTTGGGACCATTTTTAAGTAAGATAAGAGTGACTTAAACACAAGCACACTGTGATACTGCGACAGCTGGTCTGACAACTGAGATGGCTACTAAGTGCAGCATATACGGTGTGGACACGCTGGACAAAGAAAGATTCGCATCCCAGACAGGACAGAGATGTCGCACACTATTCAGAATGGTGCACGACTTACAACTTATACGTTGTTTATTTTTTTCGAATTTTGCACTTATAATTTTTCGTAACTAACACGGTGGAAAGCAAAACGGCGGATGGTGGGGGAGTACTGAATCTATGTGATAAAATTCGATTAATTACACAGCGACTGAAACATAGCAGGGCTAACAAAATGGGCATTTTGTGTTGTTCTCTTTTCGAGAAAGAAAAAAAATCTCAATTAAAATTGCAGATTTCTTCACGAATCTTTCATTCTAATGCTGAGCAATCTACTAGTACGCAGGTGAACTTGGCTATACTCTCGGAGACTATATTATCATTAAACGTGTATCATTTCCAATGAACTCAAACATTTATGCTTTTCTAGGTATCGAGAGTAAAATAAAGTTCATTTATAGAATTTTCATACTCATTACACAGTGTTGTCCTGAAGAACTTTCAGGAAAGATTTATAAAGAAAGATTTAAAGTGAAACTCAAGCCATAATTTAGGTTTTTGGGTTGCGACTACCAGTTAAGTTTATGCTCCTCTGGACAATTATATTTGACCAAAAAATTAAGCCTTAAGGAAAGTAATTGGTAATCACATTAAAAAGTCAATTCACTGCATGTATCTAATTCAACTCTGTCCCTAGGCATCAGAACAGCACCTGGCAAAGGGCAGGTACATATCTGTTCAATGAAAGAATGACCCTAATGCCAAACTATATATATACATGGCAAGAAACTGTTAGGAGTTACCAGCACTGTGAAAATGTAATGGTGACAACATTCTTTCTTATCATAACTAAAAACTTATAATCACTTCCTGGGAGCCACGCGGAGGTCCAGGCGCCCCTGCGTCCTGCAGCCACCTTATTAAGCGGTGCTGCTCCCCGTTTCCCAGAGGCGGGTCCCCGACACTGCAGGGCGAGGCCGGGCGGAGGAGCGGCGGGGCAGCACCCCACTCCGGCGGGCGCGCGCTGCGAACAGTCCCGAGCCTCCAGAGGCGCCTACCCGCCCCCCGCGTTTCCCCGCGTCCCCGTCACC
>NW_011888971.1:537900-542873 GCF_000151845.1 Pteropus vampyrus | reverse complement strand
TGCTCGCGCCTCGACCAATAGGAAGCCCGGCCGGTCCGCGCGAGCTGAGAGTGGGCGGTGCCTGGCGAACGCCCCGCCCACAAGGTCCCCGGGAAGGCGTGGTCAGGCTCGGTGCGGAAGCACCCGGTTCCGCGGGCCCTGGGGCCTCGGAATCCCCGGCTCGGGACGCGAGCGCAGGTGTCCTGGGCTGCCGGGCCCGTGGGAAAAGGGATGGGGCCGCTGGCGCTCCCCGCCCCGGATCTCCTGCCTCGTCCGGCGGCGTGTTTAGGTCTGGACGCGCCTCCATCTCTTTCCACGCGTTGCCCTTCTTTGTTTTGATGCTTTTATTTCTCTTTTCCATGTTTACTAAAGCAGACCTCTTTCTTCCTAGGGCATGACTTCTAATTTCTAAGGGAGAAACCTGGGGCGTGACTTCTAATACCTAGGGGATTTCAGAAGGCTTCCCTTCCATTGACCTATCTGAAATTTGATTTTACCCAAAGAATTATTAAATGTCTGCAGCTACTATTTTTAAGTTTGATCAGAGCAAACACCATTAATTTGTTCAACAGATGTGAAATATACAGACTCTAACGTTACACAGCCTTAGTCTGAGCCCATCTTTTATTACTTTGCGATGACTGGATGAACCATTTACCCTCTTGCTTCGGTTCTTATCTAGAAACTGCGGGCGGTCGTTCTCACAGGTGATATACAAGAGTTTTAATACAGGGAACACGTTAAACTTGGACCTGGCTCATTGAGAAAGTTCAGAAGTTAATATCATTATTAGATACCAGACCATCTGCCATATTCAGGTTATATGGTGATAAGTATCCTCATGTTCTTTCACGTGACACATAATTTTGGGTTATTTAATATATTTGAGATTTAACAGAAATAAAATACACCTATTCTTTATTTTGCTCTTTATTTCTCTTAATATTTAACTCAGTTTATCAAGAAAAACATAATGATCATTTATGCATTTGTAATAAAAATATATACAGCAATCTTATTTCACTGAAGGCATTAACTTCATATTTTGTAATGTTAGGCAGTTTAATGGTATGGAATTCAGTAACTACAACATACACACACACACGCACACACGACTCATTGTCTATCCATGATGTGAAACGGTTATTTCTATAAATATCTGGTGTAAAACATCTTGCATTTATTTCACAATCTCTGGAGAGCTTGTAGTAAATGCCTCACTTCAGACGCTGGTAGGTGTCAACCATTAACATCATTTAAGTGGTTTCCACTGAGGAAAAATATTTGGTCTTTCATCCTATCCTGCAGCCGAATAAGTTGACTGAGGTGCTGCGAGGATTCTATGGCTCCCCTTCCTTCCTGCTGGGGAGCAGGGAGCTCTGGGCTTCAAAGGCCATGCGTGTCTGGATACACTCCTGCTACGTCCTGAAGTCTGGGCACCTTTTTGCGCTGTGCAGTACAACTCCCAATGGCTCAGTGATGAGGCAGTTACCATTACTCACCTTAGTTTTTCTATGATGCCTGTTCCTCAGTGCTTACAGGGAAATTTGCAAATTTCTAAAGAAATAAAATCTAAAGATATCAAGATGTTACATATTTAATACTGAGAAGTTATGTATGAAAGGGTACCAACTGGTTCTTTTCTATAAGGAATACAAACTGTATCTCCAACATCATAGAGCCGAAGACATTAGAAATTATAATAAGCTAAAGTTTAAATGTCATTTAATCATAGATTTAATTTCTATTTTTTTCTATAGACTTTTTATCTTTTAAACTCATCTACTACGTGTATGGCTTTGAAATGTGTGAAATTGAATGCTCTGCCAAGGATATCTATCATCTGTTTATCTGTGTCCCTTTTCTTATTATTACATCTCAGGGAAAGAAAATAAGCAACATTTTTAATTAAATTTGCAGATACTGTCATGCCAGTTAAAATGCTTATGATCGTAGGTCACTCAGAACTGCTTAAACAGTAAGAGCAACAATCTTAAGTTCACAGTATCTCTTAGATACTGGCTCAAAATGAAAAAACCCTGAGTCCTTTCCATTTTTCACTCTGCCGTCCTCAGCTTAGTCCGTGGACTAGTTCCTTGGATGGATGTAAAATGACTATGCAGTTTCACGTATCACATGCATTTAATCAAGAGGAACTCTTTCTTCCGTGGGTCTTTTTTTTTTTTTTTTTTTTTTTTAATTAAGAAACCTTTCCCAGAACCCCCCTCAGGATGCAACACATCTTGGCCAGAAGCATCACAAGCCTACTCAACAAAAAATCATGAAGGCAAAGGGACAAACCTGTACACACTCAATCACAGGAAAATCTGTAGCATAAAACATGTAACCCATGTGAGTACCACACAAATAAGCTGTGCCTCATAATGCAAGACTGTATTGCATGTAAATGTATGACCAGTGATACAGCAGCTCAGGGAAATGGTTGAACGTCGATTGTCTAAAGATTAATTCTAAGACAACTGAGCCCTAGTTTATGCTTTTAATTGTTTTGGCAGAATTATAGCATCCTGTTTCCCTCTTGAAGGTTTCCCAGTTTGGATCATAAATTATATCGTCATCCTATTTAGAAAATGCTCAGATCTATTTGTTTCAGTAAATTTGCTCCAAATTGTTTCAGTATTTTTCTTTTCTGGTAAATACCATGAAACTGTCATTCAATGCTCTATTTTGGGAAGTTATCTCTGGGTGCGTCTACCTTTTCTTTACCCTGGCCTAGATGAACTCCTTAGTTTCTCAAAACTAGTTTCTTCCTTAAAGAGCTAAGAATTAAGGCAAAAGCAATGAAATGGACTATTCTCTTGATGAATGCTAAAGAGATCATTTGATAAAAGTCAAATAATCTTGTAGTCCAAGATATTTACTTAAACCTAATTTTTAAAAAGAGTTAGACCTTTGAACTGTATTGATACATGTAAAATACTTCCAGAACCTTTAAATTCAAATTAATGTTTTCAAAATTATTTTTCTTAATTTTTCACTTTTAAATGTTCTGTACACTTCTAAGTGCTACCTTTTATGATTCTGCAGATTATCTCACAAATAACAACATTCATTTATAATTTAAAAAATAAAATCTGAAAATGATATACTAAATAAAATGATTAATAAAATATTCATTAATTCGTATTGTAAAGAAACTTTCATATATAACCAGGTGACAAATAACACTGGATTCTCTAACATTCTTTTTGTGTTTGTTCATCTTCTCAGTGCCAAATGTTTCTATAAATTTTGGATCTTTTCTTAGTAATCTCAGAGGCCTTATGTTATATATAACCATTTTGGAAACAAAGTTGTAAATCAAAATTCTTAAATTATATATAGTTCCTTTTCTGTATGTGGATTTTTATAGGAAACTATGGAAATCACAAGTAAATTTGCTGTCCAAGCACATGTGATAAAAACGGCGTCTCCATACATATACTCAGGCACACACAAGCACATGAAGTCATTATGCAGGCGGACATATTCTCATGCCTATTTTCAGCCTTGTTTAGTTAGCATGTCTTCGTGAGTAGCTATAAAAATTGTATTCAAAGTCCCCTCTTTGATTAACTCAGAAGCGACTCGAATTAGATTTGTGGTAATTTGCATTGTAGCAAGCAACAGACATCAAATATTTAGATAAAGGAGGGAAAACAATTTGTACCCTCTCATCCTTCTTGGTGAGATTTACGTCTCCAACCCTGCAGCCCCATCCTCCCACCCCGACTGTATTTGTAAGTGAAGGCCTATGGAGATATTTGCTATCTGAAGCCTCTATGGTACAGTGGTGGGTTTCAATATTATTTCTCTTCCTTTCTGCCTTTGAAAATGGATAAGATACTGCTGACTTAGTTTAAGAAAGCCCTGTTTTTTAAGAAACAGTCATATGATAGCAGGTCACACACAGGCCAGTCACTGTCCTAAAAGGCCACACTGCAGGAGAGCACAGGTGTTCCCAAACATCGTCTGGTTCCTTGACTAAAGTGGCCTGTAGGTATTCAAACATGCTCTTTTCTTGTTTGCTTATTTATTTAAACACTTCTATTAAAAAATACTTGGTTACGAACATCATAAAAATAATTTGGGGACACAGGAAAGATTCGAGAGGTTTGGAACCATCAGAGGAGGCATTTCTGTGGAAGGACAGTGATCCTTGCGAAGGCGGAGTGGCAGATGGTTTAGTGCAGTGGACAACAAACACGCAGCAGACACACCAAGTGCTCATCGCGTCAAGGTCATGGCGGGTGCTATTTGAAGCTCCATGTCTGGAGCCAGGTCGCATGCTCTCCAACAATATTCTTGTTTCATAAGCCCTTGAGTCATTGCCCCTTCCTTTTGCTTTTTCTATGACATTCCCCAGAGCTCTTAGAGCACGGAAATTCAGTTCCATCTGGACATTCTTCTCTCCCCACAGTCGGTCCTACAGCTTTTCTCAGCCAATCCCTGTAAAAACCTGCTCGCCACACCACATGCAGTTTAGGGACCCCACGTCTAAACCTGCCAGTTTGGGATCTCAAGCTATCGTAGAAACATCCAAATTGTGTTCTTGAGCACTGTTAGCATAATCTGTGCCCTCTTTGCTTCCCATGTGTTTTGCGTATTTAAGATGTGGGGGCTTTGGGTCAGATGGCATGGGTTCAGACAATGACGTCCCATTCTGTATTTTATTCTAGGTGAGTGTTTACGAGTGTCTCACTCTAAAATTACTGGCACTTTTTGCAGTCCAATGTGTTTTAATTGTTCTATTAATTATATGTCAATTGGTACAATTCAGCTCGACCTAACGGAGCATATCAGTTGCCCCAACAGATACCTAATTATCCCTGAAAATGTGTTCTAACGGGTATTGTTGCTGTCTGCACTTTTTCAGTCATTTTGAATACCCAAGGTCGTCGCTATCATTATTCTAATTACACTGTAAAATTTACTCACTTGCTTATTAAATGGAATACTCTTAGAGAAAACAATAAGAATCAGATCTAGTTGTT
>NW_011888971.1:531921-537850 GCF_000151845.1 Pteropus vampyrus | reverse complement strand
CAGCCCCATCCTCCCACCCCGACTGTATTTGTAAGTGAAGGCCTATGGAGATATTTGCTATCTGAAGCCTCTATGGTACAGTGGTGGGTTTCAATATTATTTCTCTTCCTTTCTGCCTTTGAAAATGGATAAGATACTGCTGACTTAGTTTAAGAAAGCCCTGTTTTTTAAGAAACAGTCATATGATAGCAGGTCACACACAGGCCAGTCACTGTCCTAAAAGGCCACACTGCAGGAGAGCACAGGTGTTCCCAAACATCGTCTGGTTCCTTGACTAAAGTGGCCTGTAGGTATTCAAACATGCTCTTTTCTTGTTTGCTTATTTATTTAAACACTTCTATTAAAAAATACTTGGTTACGAACATCATAAAAATAATTTGGGGACACAGGAAAGATTCGAGAGGTTTGGAACCATCAGAGGAGGCATTTCTGTGGAAGGACAGTGATCCTTGCGAAGGCGGAGTGGCAGATGGTTTAGTGCAGTGGACAACAAACACGCAGCAGACACACCAAGTGCTCATCGCGTCAAGGTCATGGCGGGTGCTATTTGAAGCTCCATGTCTGGAGCCAGGTCGCATGCTCTCCAACAATATTCTTGTTTCATAAGCCCTTGAGTCATTGCCCCTTCCTTTTGCTTTTTCTATGACATTCCCCAGAGCTCTTAGAGCACGGAAATTCAGTTCCATCTGGACATTCTTCTCTCCCCACAGTCGGTCCTACAGCTTTTCTCAGCCAATCCCTGTAAAAACCTGCTCGCCACACCACATGCAGTTTAGGGACCCCACGTCTAAACCTGCCAGTTTGGGATCTCAAGCTATCGTAGAAACATCCAAATTGTGTTCTTGAGCACTGTTAGCATAATCTGTGCCCTCTTTGCTTCCCATGTGTTTTGCGTATTTAAGATGTGGGGGCTTTGGGTCAGATGGCATGGGTTCAGACAATGACGTCCCATTCTGTATTTTATTCTAGGTGAGTGTTTACGAGTGTCTCACTCTAAAATTACTGGCACTTTTTGCAGTCCAATGTGTTTTAATTGTTCTATTAATTATATGTCAATTGGTACAATTCAGCTCAACCTAACGGAGCATATCAGTTGCCCCAACAGATACCTAATTATCCCTGAAAATGTGTTCTAACGGGTATTGTTGCTGTCTGCACTTTTTCAGTCATTTTGAATACCCAAGGTCGTCGCTATCATTATTCTAATTACACTGTAAAATTTACTCACTTGCTTATTAAATGGAATACTCTTAGAGAAAACAATAAGAATCAGATCTAGTTGTTAGAATTTAAAAAAATAGATCTAAGAGACAACCGTGCTTGTAAAGGCATAGAAAGGCTCAGTGCATATACTGTCCGACAGAATGTTACCCAAGGAACATCTGAGAAAAGAAGAAAGAAAGAGAGAGAGAGCAGCTCCTGACCTCTGGAAGCTGGCCTGTCACCCACAGCTGGGCCATGTCATTCTCTTGTTGGACATAAACGGTCTCATAGAAAACTGACTTACCCTGAGGCTGTGATAACATGAGACAAAAACAAGGTCCCTGTTATGGATTAAATATTTGTGCTTCCCCTGCTCCCAATTCACATGTCGAAATCCTCACCTGCAGTGCAAAGCTACAAGGAGCTGGGTCTTTGGGAGGTTTTAAGTTCGTGAAGTTGGAGTCCTTGTGAGTAGAATTAGTGCCCTTATAAAGAGACCCTAGAGAGCTCTCGCATTCTCTTCGTGAGGATGCAAGAAGTCAGGTGTCTGCAACATAGAAGAGGGCCCTCACCAGAACCTGACCATGCTGGCCCCTTTGATCTTGGACTTGCAGGCTCCAAAACTGTGAGGAATACATTTCTGTTGTTAATAAGACGCCCGGCCTGTGCTATTCTGTTACAGTAGTCAGGACTGACAAAGACAGTCACAGAATACAAAACACTCTTTCCTATTGCTAAATGAGTGACTGTTACTTCTTTCTCTAATCATAGAGTTGGGTGGGGTCCTAAAGTCATCTCTTTAACATAAGAGAGACTGCTGTTGCTCCCCTCGCTTAGGAATTGCAGAAGGTTTGGGAGCTGTGAGCCAGGCACGGTAAATGAAGACCAAATGTATCCCAGAAATGTATTTTGATCATCTGAATGAACTAATACAGTCATAGTTCTCATAACTCACAATATCTTACTGGTATTGCATTTTTTTCAGATCTGTAATTTCCATTTGGTTCTTTTTTGTGACCTGTTTTGTTGATGGGGTTTGTCTATCTTTTTACTTGTTTCCAGAGAATGCGTAATCGACCGTGCAAGTATTGTTACGACAGCTGCTTTTAAATCCTTGTTGGGTAATTCCGACGTGGGATTTATCTTAGCATTGTAGTATTGTTGTCAGCTGATTGAGTTTTTTTTTTCCATTCGAGTTGTGATTTTCTTGGTTCTGGTATGACAGGTGAATTTTGATTGTATCCTAGACATTTCGCCTATCATGTTAGGAGACTCAGGTATTATTTAGATGTTTTATTTTGTATGCATCCACTCTTTTTAGATTTAGCATGCAGGCGTTGGACACTTTCGAGGGCCGCCACTCCAGTGATAACTTTTTATTGTGTTAATGGTGTTACTTCGATCGGTGTGGTTTATGGGATACCTTTGGATTCCTCTCTCGTTCCTGATGGGCTGCCTGGTGAAGTGGAAAGGGTTTCCCTCTACTGGATATAGGGTGTCTCTTTGTGGGAGGAAGTAGTCTCAGTCTGGCAGATTTGTATAAAACTAAACTTGTAACTGTCATACAGCTCAGCAACTTCGTGCCTGAGCATTTACCCCATGAATCCTACTCTGCAGTAAAAGGCATGAACTGCTGATACACTGATCAACAGGGATCTGCAGAAATTATTTGACTGAAAAAAAAAATCCCAAAAGTTATATGCTGCAAGATTCCTTTTATATAATATTCTTGAAATAACAAAAATTATAGAAACACAGAACAGATCGGTGTCGCTAGGGGTTGGGGTGGGATTGGGGGTGGGGTTGGCGGCTGTGAAAGGCCAGCAGCGGGGATCCTCGTGGTGCGAACCTGTTCTGCCTTTGGGCTGTATCGGTGTCAATATTCTGGCTGTGATGTTGTACCATAGTTTTTTCCAGACGTTACCACTGGTTAAACGGTACATGGAATCTCTCTGTTATTATTTCTTAGGACTGTGTGTTCTACAATGATCTCCAAATGAAAAGTTTAACAATTAAAAAAGCAAGGCCACATTATCCCCTCAGCTACTAATAAGAGACAGATTGGTGATGATGGATTTCATATCAGCTATTGCTAGGAAAATTTATGTAAAATGCGTGTCTATCCATTTCTTTTGGTTTGCCAAGACGAGCCAGTTATGCTACCATATGTATGCTCATATATTCATGATACCGTCTTGACTGGTATGTAGTGGTGATGAGTTTTACTCTAAGGATCCCTCCATCGGAAATGTGTAAAGTGCTTGTTTTGGCAATAATTAGCATTAATAAGTGATTACATCTTTCTTTTCTTTACTCTTGCTTTTTTTTCAGGTGTCATCTGTTTATCAGCATCTGGAAATGTCTGTAGCCTTTATACACTAGAATTTTCAAATTCATTAGAGAAATAGAAAAGGGATTTAGGTGCAGGAAAAAAAGAGTGGTTAGGAGCGATATTTTACCACTTTTTATAAGTACAGACACATCAATGAAACAATCATGAACTATTCACTCTATGTATTAATTACAGGTTAGGAATTATTATATAAAACGCCTTAAAACTGTGCAGTAATACGATAGTAATACAAACTCTGAGCTTCATTATAAAAAAATAACAGAAAAAAAATTAAAAAAAGAAGATTCAGACCCGGCCATTACATGTCTGCGTGTGGGATATTCTGTACCGTTTTAGTTTTCACAAATCTTAGCTGAATTAAAACGGTGCAATAAGACAACTTACCTGGTCAAACAGGTGAGTGGGCTGTTGTTGAAGGAGTAACTGAAAGGATTTGTCTTTCTCCACCCAGACTCATGCATGTTTGAGGCAAGATGGGAGGAAGCGAGGAATTAGGTGCCTAACGGGTGCGATTAAATTCTGTTAATCTTGACGTGTGTGTTTGGGCGACCATGGGCGTATTCAGTGGAAACTAGACTTTACCAAATCCAGTGAAGCCGGAACCAGGATGCATCTCGTGCATGTAGAAACAATCAGGAGAACAAAATAAAAGTCTTACATTTTTTCATTAAAATCTGGATATCAACAACTCTATAGCTTTAAGGGATTGTTATCACATCAACTATTATGAATTTTAAGCGAAATGAGAGCAATACCTATGGAATTTTTTTTCTTTTTTTGTCCTCTTGCTTAGGACGTAATCCCTGAGACACAACCCAGTCCCCTAATATATGACCTGCAGCTTGACAATCAGCCACCAGAACGAGGTACAAGACAGCACCTTTCATCTAATCTCATAAAGCCTCTTC
This sequence comes from Pteropus vampyrus, assembly GCF_000151845.1. NCBI lineage: Eukaryota > Metazoa > Chordata > Mammalia > Chiroptera > Pteropodidae > Pteropus > Pteropus vampyrus. The sequence goes on along the minus strand of NW_011888971.1, from coordinate 533,386 downwards.
CTCTGACTGGTGGGGTGCCATAGGACGATTTCGACATAAATCAGGTTTTGGACATGGCAGATAAATTCCATTTAGCTCCAACATTCTAGAATTCTTAAGTTTTTCTTCTCATTTTGTGACATGCAGGGCATTATATCAAATGCTACACATATTTCTACTTTTGAAAAGCGTTATACTTTTACACCTGTAGTCCATTATCAAAAGCAAGTATTAGAATAGCATGTTATAAATGGTAGTTTCGTATGGTTATAGACAAGGAAATTCATTTCTATCAAACCAATTTATAGGAAATTCTGATAAGTATCAGTCATTATTTGTACCAGGATCCAGAGCTTATGAAAATAAATTGTAGAAGGCCTGTGCTTTCCTAATTTAGTCCTCTGCTCTGGGAAAGCTTAGCCTTATTTCCTATATCATTTTAGTTTCTTTTTGCCAGAATTCATCATGCACGATACACTGCAACACAACTCTAAATAAATTCTCTGCAATTTCGGGGCGGGGGAGGGGAGTTCCATTGTCGATGCCACTTCCCTACTCATGTTTTTACTTAATTCCTCTTTGTCCCCCTTCTGTCCTCCTTCTGTCTAAGCAAAATTTGGCATGATATTTCTCAGATGTTTTGTAAGTGTATTAATTCCTTTACCTTGGGAAAACAGCATAAGACAATAAGGCAAGCATAGATTTTTTTATAGCCCATATGAATAATATTACAACAATATTACATGCTCGTCAGACGAGCTAGCATAATCCTCTCTTCACAGCCTTATAGACCCACTGCTCCAATAAGGAAAGTAATGAATCTCTATTATATTCTTGACTGCTGCATTTTCAATTTGGGTACCTGATTTATCAGACAGATAAAATAATATGCGTTTAGACAGTTCCCAAGTGACTTAAAATATGCTGAGGCATTTTTATGTGTGTGCTATTCAAATTAAAGTCAACAATAACGTCCACTCTCTATTTTTCCCCTTCTGATCATTTTTTTTTTTATGATGGAGTCGAGAGATCCTCCAGAACGATGAGTCGAAATCTAAAATGAGAGGGGTCGGAGGAAGGGGACTTGGGGGAGAAGGAGAAGGCGGCAGGTTGCTCGCTTCAGCCGTCCAGTTTCCCAGTCAGCCCCCGGCTGGGTGGCCAGCGTCAGTGGGTGACCAGGGGCCGGTTCCAGTAACGGCCTGTTCTCTCCCGCAGTGCGGCACGGTGGACCAGGGCCTGTACTTGAACCTGATGGAGCGAAATCTGCAGGACGCTCTGAAGTTCATTTTGACGCACGAGGTGGCGCAGCTGGTGACCGCAGTGCCCGCCTTCATGGAAGACGACAGCCGCTTTTCCCACGTGGCCGTCGACGTGGTGCAGGGCCGGGACGCGCTCGTCCACACCATCTACCTGGCCACAGGTAGGAGCTCGCTCCTCCCCCGAGGGGTTTGCTACCGGCTCCTGAGTTCATTTTAAATTCGAAACG
>NW_011888971.1:529243-531546 GCF_000151845.1 Pteropus vampyrus | reverse complement strand
GGAAAGTAATGAATCTCTATTATATTCTTGACTGCTGCATTTTCAATTTGGGTACCTGATTTATCAGACAGATAAAATAATATGCGTTTAGACAGCTCCCAAGTGACTTAAAATATGCGGAGGCATTTTTATGCGTGTGCTATTCAAATTAAAATCAACAATAACGTCCACTCTCTATTTTTCCCCTTCTGATCATTTTTTTTTTTTTTCATGATGGAGTTGAGAGATCCTCCAGAACGATGAGTCGAAATCTAAAATGAGAGGGGTCGGACGAAGGGGACTTGGAGGAGAAGGAGAAGCCGGCAGGTTGCTCGCTTCAGCCGTCCAGTTTCCCAGTCAGCCCCCGGCTGGGTGGCCAGCGTCAGCGGGTGACCAGGGGCCGGTTCCAGTAACGACCTGTTCTCTCCCGCAGTGCGGCACGGTGGACCAGGGCTTGTACTTGAACCTGACGGAGCGAAATCTGCAGGACGCTCGGAAGTTCATTCTGGCGTACGAGGTGGCGCAGCCGGTGACCGCAGTGCCCGCCTTCATGGAGGACGACAGCCGCTTTTCCCACGTGGCCGTCGACGTGGTGCAGGACAGGGACGCGCTCGTCCACACCATCTACCTGGCCACAGGTAGGAGCTCGCTCCTCCCCCGAGGGGTTTGCTACGGGCTCCTGAGTTCGTTTTAAATTCGAAACGTGCGATTTCCACATCAAGTTTGGGTCTTCCTTCCTCACGAGCAGCAAGACACACGATGCTCCCTCATCCTTCCTCACTCTCTGTGCTTCTTGTGGGAAACCTTAGTTTTTCCCTTGTTTTTCATGATTTGTTCACTTTAATTGGAAAGACAATACTTAGTACTTTCGCCGTCGTTTCTTTTCATAATATAAGCTGTTCCTTAACAAGATCGTTTGAATTTGGGTAATTTAAGACAATAGAATAGATGACATTTTAAAGTGAAATATAGTCCCGTGTTTGTCATGTTAATTTCTGATCGGTTCGAAGATAATACAGCAAATATTTTTGTGGTAGGGTGATTACACGGAAGCATTCTTGGAACTGTTTCCTTAGGGACAAATAACAGAGCATGTAATGAGAAACCTAAGGGAAATTTCTCATTATGTGAGACAGACAATGAGACCTGTCTAATTTCCAAAGGAACTCAGTGCAGTAGGGCATTCAGCCATATGGGAGTGTCCTTGTCCCTTTGCTGGTTACACCTGCAGCTCCTGGCACTGGAGGCCAGCCTCTGCGGCCTTCTCTCATCCTTTCCCTTGCCTCGGTCCTTCCACACTGGACTCCGTGGCCTGGAATGATACCCAATCCCTCCCATCCTCACCAACTCCATGTCTAGGAAACCACCCATTCACTCTTCAGTTTCAGTATAATTGGCAATTTCTTAGGAAATAATTGTTTTATCCTAATAATCATTTCTATTTCTTGATAAAACTTCTCATTTCGTAATTATACATTTATCTGTTTATTTTCTTCCTGTCGTCACTAAACTTTATTGAATTTTTACTATTGTGTGGTTCATTTGAGCACTGATGGGTAAGATGGTGAACTTACTGGTAACACCCTACTCTTGGCATTTAGCCAAGTGTTGGCTAGCACACCAATGCGCACATAGTGGGGCATGTCAGCTGCTCCCCGGTTAAAACTACTAAGTGAAGGAAAAAATAGAACTGACTGTCCAGGTATCTAAAAAACCTCTTGCTGCTTTTTTCGCTGGAATAAATAGACACTGAAATGTTCCATCCCATACCAACCCAGCTAGTGTGAAGGCTTGTCCATGAAATGGTCCTTGCAAGGGTGACCAGGCTATGCCATTACCATCTACAGTTGGTACCCAGGCAGCAAGCATTGTTGTTGATATTGAATGAAAAAATGATGGCTCAGCGCTTTGAATCAGAGAAGGCCTGTTCTATAGACTATTCCTTGGAAGTTGGAAGAAATAGGAAGAGATCCAGGTCAGCAACTTTGAAAAGAGATATCACCGAGCTTGGGGAAAAATTGATGATGATCATGATCATGATCATGATCATGATGATAATCTCTAGATTGAGTATATCTATAAAAGACTGTAACCTTAACACATCAAATACTCATTTCCTGGCCTTGATATTTTAAAAATTGCAAGGTCTATGTTTAATCTGTGACCTGCCTCTTATTAGCACCTTTACCTTGAGCAGGTTACATAAGCTCCTTGAACCTCAGTTCATCATCTATAAAATAGGGGTTAACAATGATAGCATCTACATCACAGAGTTACTGTGAGAATTTCGTGAGCCAATACGAGCAAAAATAAACACGTGGGAC
>NW_011888971.1:526796-529193 GCF_000151845.1 Pteropus vampyrus | reverse complement strand
CTACTAAGTGAAGGAAAAAATAGAACTGACTGTCCAGGTATCTAAAAAACCTCTTGCTGCTTTTTTCGCTGGAATAAATAGACACTGAAATGTTCCATCCCATACCAACCCAGCTAGTGTGAAGGCTTGTCCATGAAATGGTCCGTGCAAGGGTGACCAGGCTATGCCATTACCATCTACAGTTGGTACCCAGGCAGCAAGCATTGTTGGTGATATTGAATGAAAAAATGATGGCTCAGCGCTTTGAATCAGAGAAGGCCTGTTCTATAGACTATTCCTTGGAAGTTGGAAGAAATAGGAAGAGATCCAGGTCAGCAACTTTGAAAAAAGATATCACCGAGCTTGGGGAAAAATTGATGATGATCATGATCATGATCATGATCATGATGATAATCTCTAGATTGAGTATATCTATAAAAGACTGAAACCTTAACACATCAAATACTCATTTCCTGGCCTTGATATTTTAAAAATTGCAAGGTCTATGTTTAATCTGTGACCTGCCTCTTATTAGCACCTTTACCTTGAGCAGGTTACATAAGCTCCTTGAATATATTTTAAGTACACAATTCAATTTTTAATATATCTAAGGAACTACTGCCTAATCCAAAGTCATGAAAATTGTTGTCTTCTAAGAGTTTTATGGTTTTCACTCTTTCACTTAGGTGAATGATCCTATTTGAGTTAATTTTTGAATATGATTTGCCGTAGTGATCCAGCTTCATTCTTTTGCATATGGATAGCTAGATTCCCAGTACGATTTGTCGAAATGATTATTCTTTCCCTCTTGAATTGTCTTAGCATCTTTATAGACAATCAGTTGACTGTAAATGGGAGGGTTTATTTCTACATTCTCAATTTTATCTGTTGATTTATATAACTATTCTTAGGCTAGTACCATGATGCCTTGATTACTATAGCTTTATAGTAAGTTTTTAAGTTGGAAAGTGTGAGTCCTCCAACTCTGTTCATCTTTTTTTAAAGCTGTTTGGCTTTTCAGAGTCCTTTGCATTTCCATGTGAATTTTTAGAATCCGCTTGTCCATTTCTGCAAAAAATGTTCCGTTGGGATTTCGGTGGGGATTGTATTTAATCTGTAGATTCATTGGATAAATATCACCATCTTGACATTAAATCTTCTAATACATGAACATGGTTTATCTTTCCATTTTCTTAGGTCTTCTTTGTTTTCTTTCAATTTTGTAGTTTTCAGAGTATGAGTTTTACACATCTTTTGTCAAATTTGCTCCCAAGAACTTTATTCTGTTTGATGCTATTATAAATGGATTTTTTTTTAATTTCATTTTCAGATTATTCATTGCAAGTGTATGGAAATACAGTTTTGAGCTTTTACCCAGCAGTCATGCTGAACTCTTTTATTGTTCTGACAGTTTTCAGTGAATTTCTTAGGATTTTCCATATATGAGATCCTGCATCTGTAAATAGAGATAGTTTTTCTTCTTCCTTTCCAGTTTGGATAACTTTTATTTAATTTTCTTGCCTAATTGCCCTGCTAGACCCCCCAATACATTGCTGAATGGAAGTAATGGGTGTGGATGTCCTTGTCTTGCTCCTGGTCTCGGGGGAAAGCATCAGGTTTTCATCATCAAGTTTGATATGAATCTGTTTTTGTCGTAGGTATTCTGTGAGGCTGACGAAATTTCCTCTATTTCTAGTTTGCTAAGAGCTTTTATCATGAGAGATTGTTGGATTATGGCAACTAATTTTTCTATATCAATAGATATGATGATGTTTTTTGTCTTTATTTGTATTGTTATAGTAGATTACATTAATCTTTAGATGTTATATCTGCCTTGCTTGCATTCCTTGGATAAATTGCACTTGGTCGTAGTACATAATTTCTTAAATATGTTGCTATAGTTTGGTCTGCTAGCATTTCGTTGAGGATTCTTGCATCTATGTTCATAAGAGACATTTTTTCTGTAGTTTTCTTTTCTTTAGATGTCTTTGTCCAGTTTTGTTTTCAGTTATCACTTTTTAAATAAACCTTCACTGAGGAGATGAGGTTCAAAGATTCTCTTAAATAATACAGGGAAGAGATTTGACAGAACTGGGAATAAAGAGTGACATGTAACTCTTAATATTGTTGTTCCCATTTGGAATCCAGTACAGTAAATGTGCTTTCTCCAAATCATTATGGGTTACTCAATACATTTTCAGTCTCGTCTCCACCAGGGTGCCTGCAGTAAGCTGTGGCTGGGAGAAACTGCTTTATAATGGTGCAGTGATTAACAGTCCACAAGTCTAAAAGTAAACCTTTTCTGGGCACATGGAAAGCAGTATTTTTTACTTGAATATATATCATCATACAAATTTATATATAATTTCTTTCTTTCTTTCTTTCTTTCTTTCTTTCTTTCTTTCTTTCTTTCTTTCT
>NW_011888971.1:516148-526730 GCF_000151845.1 Pteropus vampyrus | reverse complement strand
TTCCTTCCTTCCTTCCTTCCTTCCTTCCTTCCTTCCTTCCTTCCTTCCTTCCTTCCTTCCTTCCTTCTTGTTTGGTTCAAAAAATAGCAGCAGAATAATCCCACAGTAATATAATACACTGACAATTTTTAAGTTGGTTTATCTTATTTCATTTCTTTTTTAAAACATGGAATTATTAGCCAAAATGTATTCTGCACGATTTACATCTTAACACTTTAAATGGAGTTTTCTTTACTAAAGGGCATTGCTGAATACCTTATTAGATAACCCCATAATTGTATAAACATTAATAATAGATTAGTATAATGCTTAGGATGGATGGAGCTAATGTCTCTGACGGCAGCAGTGTAATGAGAAACAGTCTTTTCATATGATTTTTTTTCAGATTTACCCTTTAGATTAGGTAAGCACTTTCTCAGAAAAGCTGAGGGCATGAACTTTGCTAATGTGGTTTTTATGAGGAATCAATGAAAACTTTACTTAACCAACTACCCGAAGATGAGAATACCTGAAATCATAATTATAAAGGAACTAATCCTTGGAAACCAAATAAAAGTCAATATGAAGAAAAAAGTCATTTTCAGTGTTCTGCGTTGGTCAGCCCTGGTAAGTACGAAATGACTGTTGGGTGTTTGAGATGAATAGAAAGAGCTCGCTGTTCATCCTCATTGCTATTATCTTAGCTAACTCAAAATATAAGAAAACCTGATATTTAAGTACATTTGGTGCACAATTTTGATTTCTGAAGCCTGCAAGACTTAAAATACGCTTCACATTTGGGGACAATTTTGAGATTAATACTGTATTCAGATTATAGTTCTAATTATCGGCTTTTAGTCTAAAATCCTGAGTCCTAGAAGAATATAATAAAACCAATTGAATATGCAACACTTTCGGAATTAAAATGGAGTTGAGAGAGAGGAAAAGAAAATTTGAGTAAGAAGAAATATTTCTCTTTTTATACTGGAAAATATGTGTAAAGATTGCTACACTATTAGGATAAAATGTTGAGCATAGTCGACAGTTAGTAAGGGGCATTTGAAGTAATACTGACTGGAACCCAGTGGAAGCTGGTTTAAATTGTCAATAGTTAGTTTCAAGGCTTTTATGGATGGCATTTTCATGCAATTTGCCAATGCTAAAACCTCCAGTAGTTAATTATTTGAATGCCTAAATATCTTCCTGGAATTCTGGAGAAAAACACTGACTCTGTGTATTGGAGTGTTCTCTCTAAGCTTAATTACTGGGATTGAGAGCTAAATTTTGAGTCTCATTGATATGAAATTTTAATTAATTTCTAAAATCCGACCTTGACCATAGCAAAAGAACACTACTCAAAGTGGAAAACAGCCCCAACCACAGAGGCCTGGCTTTGTCCTTGGTAAATCAGGTCTTTAAAAGCAGTCTTCACAATGAGCTGATGCTCTTTGAGTTAAACTATATGTACTTTTTTCAATTAGAAATTGTATTGATTACATAATATTGGTGGTTTTTATATTTGTGGGCAGCATTAATTTGTCTCTGCGTGGATGGGATACGAGCCAGCTGTCTTGATCTTTGTTGAATCACTGACCTGTGAGGAGTCACCTGACAGCTTGTCTTCAAGAATCTCTAACTTTCAAAGATGGATGGATCTTTAACCTGCACCCCTGGGTCTTCAGATTCTGGGGTCTTCCTGGCCCTGAGTGTAGAGAATTCCAGGAGCACGAGGGCACAGGCCGAGTGCCAGCTCATCATGCCCTGGCTGGGCTGTGACTTCCCACCCAGTTTTAGTGACAGAACCTTTGACCTGTTTCCTCATAAACTGTGATCTAATCTTCTCCAGTGTCTGAGTTCTGTCCTGTTTCCTCTGACACATCTCATTCCAGGAATCAGAGGACCATATGTGTGCCCTGTGCTTGGTCCTACACTGTCACCTTCCCTGGTCCTCTGTCTCCTGCTATCTGACTGGAAGGAACCCTCACTACGGCCTCCGTGGTTGGAGGATGTATACCTGGTGTTGGAACCAGGCTGCCCCTCAGCCACTTGAATCCTAGTTAGGAAAAAACGGCGACTTGCCAAGACTCATTTGCCTTCCATGTGAATAAGAAATGAGCTGGGATGCCACGTGGATCGAAATCAAAAGTGCACCCAGAAAAGATTCGGGGAGACACACGGGGAAGTCAGCGCCGAAGCTAGCACGCCCAGGGTCCTGGAGCTGCGTCATTAGTGTGGGGCGTGTTTAGTGGTTGAATATTCAGCAATTCATCTCAGTAATGTGTCACAGTATAAGCCTATCCTCCCGCCCAGGAATGTGTAAGAATAAGTGCCGTTTCTAATCCTTGGATGCCAGCAGGGGCTTTCCTGTCCCTTAGATATCTGTTCCTTATTTCAGACTCCCATTTTCATGCCTTTGGAAGTCTGCCGCCCTCCCCATAATTACTGTTAATTAACCTCTGGGCTTATGCTCACGACTTCCTGTCCATGCTCAGGTGGAATGTGTTTCTCTCACTGTCAAACAAACAAATCAATCCTTTCACTAATTTCTGTATTTAAAAAAATAAGTTACAGTACGTATCACATGAGCGTGGAAGCCGTTGTTGAAGACGTGGTCAATTATAAAAGCAAGCGCGGGAATAATACACATTACGGGAGAATGGTCGCCCAAGGCAGAGCATGCGATGGGTGGACGAGGGTTCAGAGCAGACATCGAGGGTCCAAGTGAGGTCCTAGCGTTTGAGCCGGCTGGTGGGTAACGTGGTGATCGCACTGTGTTACTACTTTCAGTCAACACGTATGTTCATCAGGTATTCAACATTTAATATAAATAACTTTCTTAAAAGCGAAAAAAATGCAAATTGAAAGTGTCGACCCTTGCCGAAGCACAGCTTAGTGTGGCCAGGCGCGCGTTCACACACGCGCACAGGGAAGCCGTCGCGGGGCGGGGCGTCAGTGCGCACAAGCTCTCCGCCAGCTCCCTGCTTCCTCTCACCCCGACCCGCTCTTTTTTTACTCTTTCTGTCCCTTTGACCAGGAAGGCACCCCAACGACTCCTCTGTCTCACGCAGTCTCTTCTCTCATCTGACCCCCTGATCCAGCCAAAACTCAAACCCCGGTTGGAGGGGTCCCCCAAGAGAGCCAGCGCACGTCCGCCCCACGGTGCCCTTCTGCCCTTCCTTCTGTTATCGACGCGCGCTCCCATTTTAATATGCCTTCTTCTAACGGCAGCATCCTGTCTTGTGCATGCGAGCGCGCATGTGTGAACACGGGCCTGGCCACACTAAGCTGTGCTTGGGCAAGGGTCAACACTTTCGATTTGCATTTTTTCGCTTTTAAGAAAGTTATTGGTATGAAATGTTGAATACCTGATGAACATACGTGTTGGCTGAAAGTAATAACACAGTGCGATCACCACGTTACCCACCAGCCGGCTCAAATGCTAGGACCTCACTTGGACCCTTGATGTCTGCTCTGAACCCTCGTCCACCCATCGCATTCTCTGCCTTGGGCGACCATTCTCCCGTAATGTGTGTTATTCCCTCGCTTGCTTTTATTATTGACCACGTCAATCTGTGGGAACATTGTCTCTCGGTTCTGTGTGGCTTGCCCTAGAGGTAAGTCAAGAGATATGTATTCTTCGGTGACTTGCTTTTATTCATTCACATTATTTCTGGGAGGTTTACCTTTGTTCACGTACGTAACTAACTTCACCTTTATACAATAGTCCTTTGTGCCTCCGAATTTCATGTGATCTTATTGACCGGTGTTCGAGTTGTTCCCGTTTTTCATTATTGGAGACAGTGTTGCTGTGCCATCTCTGTCCTCACCGCCCGGGTCAGAGTGTTCTCTGGGTCAGGGCTTCTCAACTGTGACACCCATGGGAAGTGGTTCTATTTGTACGGCTGATTGGGAAGCAAATAAAGCCATTTGTGATGGCCCCAGGAATAGAAGCGTGGAAGCTTCGACATCCTGGTGAACTTGGTGAACTTGAAGCCTGTCCATGGCCCAAGGATTGAGAAGCTGCGCTCTGCGTGGGGAGCTGCCAGTTCATTGTGTACATGAATCTTCGGCTCCGCTATAGTATTCTGAATTATTGTCCACAGTCTTGTAGCAAATCTCAGTAATTTAACTACACTTGACCCAATTAGTTATATTATGAAAACACACATGAGGTGGGACATACGAGAAACATGAACGGTTTTTTCTATCTTATGGCTTTTACAGTTGTGGTATCGGGGGTGATTCTCTCTGGCTGTAGGAAGTCATTAGGGAATGGTACATATCTGTGTTAAATTTAACTCTTTAGATGACGGTTAATGCACTAGGAGACAAAATTGGGATGGAATTATTGTGAAATGGAACATCTGAAAACAATATGGCGTGTTGGGAAAAACATACACCCTAGTTCCAGACCAAGCGGAGACGGTGTCTTTTCTCCTTGTATTCTAAACTGTGTAACTAGGAAATTTCTAGACCTTTATAGGTCTGTTTCAGTATCTGGCAAATAGCATCACAATATCCATTCTGCAATATTTAAAATAGGAATATAGAGAAGAGATGTCGACCCAGTGTCTGCCACCCCCAAGCCTAAGTTCCAGCACCTTCCACTTCTTACCCACTGGCTTTTTCTGGGTGTGTACGTGTGTCTTACATTTTGCTGCGTTACCCTGACTTTTCTCATCTCAATGTTCTCCAGGGTGGGTTCTCCAGGCCCTGGACACTGAGATGGAGCTGGAGCACGAGAGGGGTTTTGTTTTGTTGTTGTTATTATTGTAGTGGGGGTGGCGGGGGGAGTAACAAGTGAAAGGAAAAAGGAAGGAAGCCAGGTTGGGCAAGGGGAGCCATCAGATGACAGCATGTACCTGCCCAGTGTGGATCTTCAAAGTTTTTCTATTAGAGAAATTGAGCCGAAATGGCTGGGCCCTTGTCCCACTGCCTTGTCCAGTCATTCGATGTAGACTTCCTGAGAAGAACATGCCCTTGGCTACCTCCACCTTGCTCAGATTGAGGAGCACCCTGAGAACATTTCGAACTTGCTTAAAAGCTGAGGCAGACCCTGAAGGGGTTAGCAGCTGGAGGCTGTCAGCTAACCACAGTCTTTGCAGCTGTGCAGAGGGTCGGGCCCTGCCTGACACATCTCCACGTCTGCCCTGGAATTGTGGAACCCGCGGAATCTCCCAAACCTGCTGCATAGGACTTTCAGTCTCCTAAAGTATCTGGCTTACTGCCTGCCACCTAATTAGGTAATGAAGAGAATTGGATTAATTATCTAATCGTTAATTGCGCATCACCCATAACTCTCTTAGTATTCTCTCACGCTTTAGACATCACTAGTTCTCAACGGTGGCCCCACAATACGTCCGCCTAGACAGCTTTTAGAAAATAGTGATGCCCACGCTCTGTCTGGACCAATCAAATCAGGTTTCTGCACGTGAAGGCAGGATCAAGGCCTTTACAATCTTTACAGACGCTGAGGGAGTCTAACGTGAAGCCCGTTAGGAAGTCCGCAGTATCTACTTAGGTTTGTGACATATTGGGACTATGTTTTAAGGCATGGAAAGAAGGGCTTCTGGAATGGAGGTGGGACCTCTGGCCGTGGCACCCTCCTCCTCGTCACCAGCATCATGAGGATTGCTCAAAAGCAGAAAGTGTCCTCACGGTCCACACACTGTGCAGGGCTCTTCCCTTAGAGACACCTAAGGAAGTTAAGAGATCGTCACATCGTCTCAAAGCTCATCCATGGCTGACCTTCCTGTTAGCATCTTTGACGACGGGAACTAAGTTTGACGACCCCTGCCTGCTGGTCAAGGAATGATGCCACGCCACTTGGGTTAGATCCAAGCCGAGCTGTCGTTGACGGTGTTGGTCTCCGAGCCTCACGGCAGACCTCGTGAGTGCGAGTCTCAGGGCTCAGACCTGCCATTTCCACTTCGGCAGCCTCCCTGAGCATCCTTACAGTCATCGAAGTCTGAGAGCCGGTCTGCTGTGCTTCTAGATCTGTTGTCACTGACCCGACGTCTGTGTGCCCAGTGCTTCAAAAGCCCAAAACTCAAAACGTCAGCGAAAGGAGTGAGGGCAGGTTTACTGATCCAGAGGGTGCTGGCTGAGAAGATGGGAGACCTCACGGTGCCTCGACTCCATCTGGCTCGCGGACCAGGCGAAGGGTTTCTAAGAACCTGGGGAAATGGATTCGGAATCGTGGTGGGCAAGTTTCGATTGGAGGACCTCGGAACGTGGCCATTTGGTAAAGGGGTGTCAACGTTGGGTCTTCTTGGACAGTGGACCTGTGGCTTCTCAGAGGGTCCTGGTGTCCCAAGTTCCGGTGACATCCTGGTCTTTTGTTTCCTGGGGTGGAGGTGATACTTTGGGTCGAGGCACAGCTGGAGGCTGAAGTTCTCTCCTCTGCTCGTGCTTTAGCTGTGTGACCTGCAGTCCCGCCTGTGGCCCCTGATGGACAGCTCGGCACCTTGGTCAACAGCGTAGGGCCATTCGAGCTGGCTCTGCGGTTACACTGTCCCGTCTGTCTTGTCAGATTTCTGCCCCTGCCCCCACCTCACTTCAGCTTCTCACTTCCGAAGTAACTTTCAATAGAACAGGCAGTAAGATGGATGTGTAGAAATTTAGGGGCAACTGGGTACTCTGGACACCTCAAGTTGCCAAAATGCCGAATCGAATTTTTAATGCGCTCTTTCTCCTGCTATTCCTTAGAAATAAGCAGGAAGAGTGAAAGAGGAAAGTCCAACCCTGAGCTTAATGAATGACTTCTGAGGCTTTTAGAATTTCGAGATTTTCATGTATTCATTCAGTAAACGTTCATTAACTGCTTTCCATGAGGCAATGAGGCAATAAAGGTATCAGGATGAGAAGACTCGGTGCTTGACCCCAAGGAAAGCTTATACCATACAAGAAAAGACAGATACTTTGCTTACAGTTTGACCTAATGCTCTCTTAGTTGAAGTAAGAATAACCTTCAATGAGCCCAGAAATTTGGGAACCTGACCTGGGCTGGGAAGGTCAGAAACATCCCAGAGGAGAGCGAGGGAGCTGGCTTTGGGGAAGTAGGGAGGTGGCTGCCGGGTGGAGAAGGTATCGAAGTGTCTTCCTGGGAGGAGGCACAACCAGTGCAAAGCAGGCAGCTGTCGAAAGGTGTGGGGTGTTCTAGAAAGACTGAGGCATTTAAGTTAGTGGGAGTTGGGCTCAGAGAGACAGGAGATGAAGCCGGGAGGCAGGGCGGGCCAGACTGACGTTTTTATCCTCACATACGAGTTCAGGATTTCCGGGGCCAGGACAGATCTGGGCCAAAGGGGAGACACAGCTCAGCTCTGGATGCGCCGAGTTCCAGTCGCATGCGTAGGTCTGGGAGTCGATGGGAAATCCTTCTCTGAAGCTAGGGAGAGAGGATTGGGTCAGTACTAGAGACCTCAGGTCGGTTTGAAGCCATAGGAATAAATAAGTTCATGCCCGAGGAAAGCACGTGAAAATGGCAGCTACCAAATATCTGGGCACCTCAGCCGCTGGTTCATAATTAGTATCATGTAGCAGTTCTGAAAAATGAGACAATACTTTTCTTATTCCATCGAGTAGACAGCTCCCTTTTCTTTCTTTTAAATTTATGTCGTGTGAGAGAGATTTGCATAGATTTTTCTCAACCATCCCAACTCACCCTAATGGGACCAGACAGAGTATAAATTTCACCCCTGGGTGTGAGAGGGTAATTTAGACTCTGTATTCCTGCCTACTGACAATCAGAGAAGGCCTGCCAGCTTTGCCAAATGGGTGGTTATTTTGTAATTTAGATACAATAAATCTCAGGCAAGTAATTTGCCTTCAGAATCTTGAATTGCCTCCTTAGCAGAATGGTTTTCAGTCTGGTTGGAGTTACATTTAAGTTACAGAGCGACATGAGAGCTTAGAAGACAGACCCAGAAGACTCGATTGACTGCACTTCTGTTTTAAATACAATTTTGTTTCCATTCACAGGAAATGTAGTGGCAAATTTCTTTTTCAGCTGTCGGTTTATGATGTCGAATGCCTACAAGAGTGCTGTTTCCTTTTGTTTTTCAGCAGGGCAATAGAGGCTGTTGTGACAGGGGTGACATCTCCCCTCCTGCTTTATGTATGGGAGGAGCTTGCTCGTTTTGGATAAAACTTGGGTAGAGCTTATAGTCTATAAGTTAAAAGGAGCAAGAAAGTAATAATAGCAAACTCTTGCATAACACACGCTGCGTGCCAGGCACCATCTGCACGAATTCGCTCCCTGCGTGGCCCTGGACCCGTGAGCCGGGGCCCAGGGTGGAGGAGACACAGAGATGCGAGTCACCTGGAACCCGGAGTCTAACCTGGGCCTTTGGACCTCAGGGTCCACACACCGAACCGTGCGCTCTGCTTGAGCACCTACTGTGTGCCGGGGGCTCTCCTAGACTCCAGAGAGTCCATGGTGGGCACCACATGCTGTGTCCCCAGCGCCTGGCTCCCTGGAGCTAATGTGTGAGGGTGAGGACGCGAGAATGTGAGTTAAATTCAAACTCTGAGATAAAAGAATATTGCACATAATTATGAGTAGGATGTTTAAACTGGCTAACATATTCTTTTGGGGAGAAAATAAGCCATTAGTTGAGGCTGATAAACCGAGTTAATTAAAATCTCCGTTTCAGGCATCCACTGGCCAAGAAGACCCATTTTCCTCTTTTAATTTCCCTTTTACCAAAGAACTGTAGCACTGAGCTCCCGATGCCAGGACCCATGTAATTCATTTGCTCAATTATAAGTTAAAAGAAAGGACTTTCGTAACACATTTGTTGTCTGTTACTTCGGGATAATGTCCCACTGAATTGATGAACTTTATGGAATGATCTGTTGCTATGGCGACATGCTGCCCAGTGAGTGGAAGAGGCTATTTCATCGTGACCTCACTGATAATGCTTGGAAAGGTAACGGATGTAAATACAAAAGGTTTCCTTCTACTCTGCAGTAACTCTGGGTCGATGAGACAAGCGCTAAGAATGCCTCTCGGACACAGTAGTGGGGAACAAATGCAGACACAAATAATGCCTATCCAGGCCCTACACCATTTCGAAGTAAAGGGGTTTAGCTTCCTTGGTTAGCAGGCTCGGTGTCCACAGCGAATCTTCTATGCCTTGCCAAAGATAACCATCGTCAGCGGGGTTGTTATTTTATATGCAGATATCATTTCTGCACAGTATTTATTGCATGGAAAGCGGAAATGTTCCCTTAAACTATGACAGAAGCCAGAGAAGAAATAAAAAAAGAAAGTTTAAAAAACTATATATTCAGTGTTGTCAAACCTCCACCTTCCGATATTTTTTTGAAGCGTCAGAGAAATATATATTTGTTCTATCCTCTGGAAGTGCTTTTGATCTTTGTAATTAAGAGGAATTAATTTATCTGGATTTTTTCCTCAAGATTTTAGAGTTTATCTGGATTTAAGCTGGAATATACATAAGGATGCTAATTTTCACTGTAGATACTGTTTAAGGATTAAATATTTCATTGTTTGAGGTAGAAAGAAGGGTAGCGGGCTGCCTGATTACATATTAGCATGAAAAATCTAAAATTACCCTTTTAAATGACTTTTATGCATACTGATCGTAAACATCTGTTGGAACTAACCATGTTGCTGTTCTTTTTCTTTATTTCTTTATTTCTTACTTTTTCACAGAAGAATTATTTTTACACTCCCAAAAGTGTGCAGCATCTGAAAGTTCTAGAAATTGTAAAAATGATTCTCGCTGTAATTACTCAGAGACCTCTTCCTCAAACGCTGGAAAGTTACTTGCCAAGCACTCATTTAGTTCTTTCTAATTTCCCGAACCTCCACTCACGAGAGCACCAGAGGCATTAGTTTTCTAGTCTTAGTCGTTGGCCTCAGCATCACCTGTATAAGTTAATTCATAACGTTTTCTTGAATGAATTAATATTGCACAATGTTACAATCCTCATGTGATTATTCTTGGCGTTTTTAGAACCAGAATCAGACATACATGGATAAAAGAAGTAAATTAAAATATTTGAAAATGATAGATGTTTTAATAATAGTCATCTAATTTCGTGATTATACAAAACAAAAATTATTGAATCAAATGGGCAATTTAAAATCCATTGCTTTAGTAGTTACTATGCTATCTTAGGAAAACCATAGAAAACGAATTATTTTCTACTAGTGTCATGACCTTGGTCTGACCAAATTATCCATGTAACAAAATGTATTCTTATATTTCCTCTCTAGATTTAAAGTGACTCCACATACATATGGATAATTGTTATAATTGTGTTTATTTCAACTGACCATCTCTAGAAAGATTGCTAAGTGGGCTCTTTTTAAAATTATTAAATATTCGTTAGCAAGCTTAAGATTGAAAATTAGAAATCTATTAGCTACTGCAGTTAAATTTCAGCCTCTGATGACTGATTTTTTTCTATTATAGCTCACTTAAGGCAAATGATAATGTCTTTTTTTGATCATAGTTTTGCATAAACAAGTCTTGTGTCTCCGTGAACGAGGTCTTTACCTTATTCTCCTAAAACTGAAAATAAATCTCATTTTTATTAGTTTATTTTCTTGTTTGTTTCCTGAGCTCATGAA
>NW_011888971.1:513737-516098 GCF_000151845.1 Pteropus vampyrus | reverse complement strand
AAGTAAATTAAAATATTTGAAAATGATAGATGTTTTAATAATAGTCATCTAATTTCGTGATTATACAAAACAAAAATTATTGAATCAAATGGGCAATTTAAAATCCATTGCTTTAGTAGTTACTATGCTATCTTAGGAAAACCATAGAAAACGAATTATTTTCTACTAGTGTCATGACCTTGGTCTGACCAAATTATCCATGTAACAAAATGTATTCTTATATTTCCTCTCTAGATTTAAAGTGACTCCACATACATATGGATAATTGTTATAATTGTGTTTATTTCAACTGACCATCTCTAGAAAGATTGCTAAGTGGGCTCTTTTTAAAATTATTAAATATTCGTTAGCAAGCTTAAGATTGAAAATTAGAAATCTATTAGCTACTGCAGTTAAATTTCAGCCTCTGATGACTGATTTTTTTCTATTATAGCTCACTTAAGGCAAATGATAATGTCTTTTTTTGATCATAGTTTTGCATAAACAAGTCTTGTGTCTCCGTGAACGAGGTCTTTACCTTATTCTCCTAAAACTGAAAATAAATCTCATTTTTATTAGTTTATTTTCTTGTTTGTTTCCTGAGCTCATGAAACCGATAGCCCAAAACCTGATAGAGAAGTCAGATCTTTCCTGGGCTTGGTCCCCTTTATGCATTGGCTGTGAGTGTAGTCAGTTTTATGATAAGATAATTGCATGTCTATAAATCATAGCTTAAACTTTAGTCTGAATAACAACTACTTTTAAATACAGTGTCTTGTTAATCCAGTGACCTTTTAGAAACTCATAAGCCATGCTATTACCAATGCACTTTTTGGAGATTGCATATTACCCTTTCATACTCTCAAAGCAAAAACACTTTTGAACATTCTGAAATGAACGCTTGATCAGAAATTAAGAAAGCCTAAGTTGTAATAAATTATGGTATCCTTAGAAACATCCCTTGAATGTCCTCACTTTCAATTTCTTTGTCTGTAAAATGCAGCCTTCACATTGATATACTTAGGTGTCTTCCAACTCAAACATCCTGTGGCTCGTTGAAATTTTAGTTTAGAAAAATGATTATGGGAGATGGTTTTCACTTGAGAGTTTGCCTAGAAGCCTGCCAGTGTTAATTCCTGCAGTTAATTCTCCTAACTCTGTCACTCATGTGGGGAGATCCAATACCTCTGACATTTGTTCCCACCTGACCACATGGCGTGAGTGATGACGATGTCTTCCTCCACTGGTCAGCGGTTTCCTGCATTTGCAGCTGATCGTTAAATGGACCTTACCTTTTAATGTCAGCCCCACCTCTGTCCGCCTTCATCATTCTTTGAATCTTATTCTATGGCAATATTGTGTGCTTTTCCCTGTGGCTCACATGCAGCCATCTTCTGACTTCAACACACCTCCCGAGACACTGTCTCCTTTGGTAATGCATCCAAATGCCCTGACAGGTGTCATCATTTTCTCAAAGGGGAAGGAAGAAAAGGGACCCATCCCCTGTTGCTCAGTGAGACGGTGATGATGAGAATTCAGCTGCTGCTTCTCTCCGTCTAGGTCTCCTGTCAGAGAGTAACTATCTGTAGAACCCAGGGCTTCTCCCGGTGGTGTGGCACCGCCCTGCAGGTTGGCAGTCCATTGGCAAAGACCATACTTTAGAGAAGGCTATAACCAAATGAAGTCATTCAGATTCTCCCCACTTACATTTCTTGTTGGATTCAATAAATTCACTGTGTTTGTTACCTTGAAGAAATCAATATAGTCCATACATTTCTGTTTGGAGTTTGTGTTATGCTTCTGTTTATCTTTAACTAATTTTGGTTTAATTTTGAGGATAATATATGTATTTTCTTGTAATTTACATTGGCATTGACACATGGGTGATTCAAGCTGTAGATGACTAAAAACTAAACGGGAAAATATAAGAGAAGGGGGCACTTCTCAACTCTGATGCCAAAGCCAGACCAAAAGTACAGACAAATACCCTTCATGAAGATAAATGCAGAAATTCTTAACAAAATATTAAAAAATAGAATTCATCCATATGCAAAAAGAATTCTACACTGTGATCAAGTGGGACTTATTGAAGTCTGCAAATCTGGTTTGACATTTGGAAGTCAATCAATGTAATCCACCAGATTGACAGGCAAATGAAGAAAACTCACATGCGTGATCATATCAATCGATGTATAAATAGCATTTGGCAAATTTTAACAGCTATCTAGGATAAAATTTTTTCGGAAATTTTGGATTGGTTGTTGGCCTTTACTTGATTTTTTAAAAAAGCATGCAAAGCAAAAACAAACAAGCAAAAACCTTTACAGCTAATATGGTACTTAATGGCAAAAAACCGAAAGCTTTCTTGCTTAGACTGGGAAC
>NW_011888971.1:494950-513687 GCF_000151845.1 Pteropus vampyrus | reverse complement strand
GATGATGAGAATTCAGCTGCTGCTTCTCTCCGTCTAGGTCTCCTGTCAGAGAGTAACTATCTGTAGAACCCAGGGCTTCTCCCGGTGGTGTGGCACCGCCCTGCAGGTTGGCAGTCCATTGGCAAAGACCATACTTTAGAGAAGGCTATAACCTAATGAAGTCATTCAGATTCTCCCCACTTACATTTCTTGTTGGATTCAATAAATTCACTGTGTTTGTTACCTTGAAGAAATCAATATAGTCCATACTTTTCTGTTTGGAGTTTGTGTTATGCTTCTGTTTATCTTTAACTAATTTTGGTTTAATTTTGAGGATAATATATGTATTTTCTTGTAATTTACATTGGCATTGACACATGGGTGATTCAAGCTGTAGATGACTAAAAACTAAACGGGAAAATATAAGAGAAGGGGGCACTTCTCAACTCTGATGCCAAAGCCAGACCAAAAGTACAGACAAATACCCTTCATGAAGATAAATGCAGAAATTCTTAACAAAATATTAAAAAATAGAATTCATCCATATGCAAAAAGAATTCTACACTGTGATCAAGTGGGACTTATTGAAGTCTGCAAATCTGGTTTGACATTTGGAAGTCAATCAATGTAATCCACCAGATTGACAGGCAAATGAAGAAAACTCACATGCGTGATCATATCAATCGATGTATAAATAGCATTTGGCAAATTTTAACAGCTATCTAGGATAAAATTTTTTCGGAAATTTTGGATTGGTTGTTGGCCTTTACTTGATTTTTTAAAAAAGCATGCAAAGCAAAAACAAACAAGCAAAAACCTTTACAGCTAATATGGTACTTAATGGCAAAAAACCGAAAGCTTTCTTGCTTAGACTGGGAACCAAGCCAGAATGTCCACTGTCAGCACTAATATTTAGCATAGTATTGGAAGTGCTAGCCAGAGCAATAGGGAAAGAGGATGAAATAAAAGCCATACAGATTGGAAAGGAAGAAATAAAATTTTGCCTATTTGAAGGTGACATGATTGCCTATGTACAAAAGCCCAAGGAATCTACAAAAAACTCTTAGTACTAAATGGATTCAGCAGCATCACAGGATACAAGATTAACAGCCCCAAATAAATTGTATTTCCATGTATTCTCAATTAAACTATGGAAAGCAAGTTTAAAAAATGTCATTGAAAATTGCTCAAAAAATAAAATACTTAGGTATAAATATAATAGGACTTATATCCTGAAGACTACAAGATGCTAATGAAAGAAAGAGAAGACCTAAATAAATGGGGAAACATACCATGTTCATGGATTGGAAGCATCAATATTGTAAAGCTATCGATTTTTCTCAAATTGATATACAAGTTTAATGCAATCTTTACCAAAATCCCAATAATATTTTTTTAGATATGTGCAAGATTATTCTAAAATTTATATGGAAAGGCAAAGGAATTAGAATAGCTAAAACAATTTTGAAAAACAAGGATAAGAATCACTTTACCCAATTTTAGTACTTATTATATATTTAAAATAGTCAAGACTGTGTGGTGTTCATGGAGTTTTAGACACATATATCTATGGCACCAAATAAAGTTCCCAGAAATATTCTCACACAAGTATGGCTCACACAAGAGGAAAATTGGTTCTAGGACTTGGGGAAGAGTTCTTAGATATGGTGCCAAAAGCATGATAATAAAAATAGATCTATAAACTAGAATCTATCAATATTAAAAGACTTTTCTTTGTGAAAATACCTATTAAGAAAATGAAAAGGCAAATTGCAGACTGGGAGAAAACATTTGTCAACTGTATATCTGGAATACATAAAGAACTCTCAAAAATCAACAGTAAAAAAAACCAAGAATCTAATTAAGAAATGAGAAAAAGCTATAAAGAGACATTTCATCAAGGAGAATATGCTGATGGCAACTAAGCACGATGATACATCATCACACACCTATCAGAACGGCTAAAATGAAGAATAGTGATAACATTAAATTGTTGGTGAGGACTGGAAAAACTGGAGCTCTCATGCAGTGGTGGCAGGAATATAAAATGGTACAGCCACTCTGAAGAATAATTTGGCAGTTTCTAACTAACCTAAGCTGAACTGAACTGAACCAAACCGAACCAAACCAAGCTAAACTACGTTTGCATTTATCATATGACCTCATCATTGTACTCCTGGGCACTTATCCCAAGGAAACTTGGATCCACATAAAACATGGACATGATTGCTCATAACGGTTTCATTTGTAATAGCCAAAAGCTGAAAACAACAAGAATAAATGTCCCTTCTTTGGCGGATGTTGGAGCAAACCATGGTACATCCACACCAAGGCATACTGCTCAGCCATGTGAAGAGATAAATTGTTGATACAGGAGGCGGTTTGGATGGATGTCCAGAGCATTATGCTGAGTGAAAAAAGCCAATCTCAAAAGGATCCATAGTATATTATTCCATTTATATAATATTCTCAACCCCCCCCCCAAATTATAAATATGGAAAACAGATTAGCAATTATCCTCAAGTAGGGATGGTGGGAGAAAGGGAGGTGACACAATGGAGGTCTTTGTGGTGACAGAATGATTCTGTATCTTGACTGTGGTCGTGGTTCCTCAAAACCACATGAATGATAATAATTTTGTAGAATTATATATATACATTGACCGATGTCAAAATATTAGCTTTGATATTGTTCTATAATTATGTAACATGTAACCATTGGCGGGAGGGGGGACTAGATGAAGGGTACATGGGACCTCTCCATACTCTCTTTGCAACTTCCTGTAAATCTATAATTATTTTTAAATAAAAACGTTCTAAAAAAAACCAAAAACGAGTAGGCTTTATTCTTCCATTTGAAAGAACGGTGAGGATCACTCTTTTTTGTTTGTTTGTTTTAAGAGAAAGTGACAGACAAGCTATACTTCAAGAGAAAAGTAGGGACTAGCTGATCTCTCATTGAAGGGAAAAGGCTATGCAGCAAACACACAGGAAGAACCTTCTCCAATGGTGGCGATTGCTTTGTGGCAATCTGTAACCTCTGAAATGATCCAACAATAATTGTATTCACTCTTACAGGACACAAGTCACTTGCCCATGGGCACATGGCCAGCAGGCAATGCCAGATGGCCAGGTGATGAGTCAGGAGCCAGGTCTTGATCCCAGGGCAGTGTTCATGAGCCATTAACCTTTCAGGGGCTTGGATTATTTTACCTGCAGCGGGAGGTCTAGCGTAAAGAGTTTCAAACATTTGTGGAGATGTAACCTTTTGCTCAAGGGAAATTTTATAGGACGTTTCCATACGTAAAATGCAGCATAATGAGGCTTGTCTTGTAGATTGGGACGCCGTCACCTGTTTGGTGGAGAGGTGAGGACATGGTTCTCCAGGGCAGCACTGAGACCTGTCTATACAGCCCCAAGCTCAAGGTCACCATTGCCTAAAACTACAGCCACTAGCCACAGGCCACTGGACCCTGGAATTGTGGCCATCTTGAGCTAAGATTCTCTGTAAATTAAAAAGTGCGTCAATTCAGATAGTTTGAAATAAATGAATGCAAATTCTCTCCTTTTATTAGGCATTCTTCCATCATGGTTATATGTTTACATGCTCGTGTTTTGTATACATGGGGTGAAATAAAATTTATAATTAAAATTAACCTGTTTATTTTTTCTTTTTACTTTTCTAAATGTAGCTACTGGAAAATTAAAAATTACTTATGTGGATTGTACTCTATTTCCAGTGCACAGTGAGTGGTAGACACCGGAACTGCAGTGTGTCCAGACAATGGAGTGTTATTCAGCACTCAAAAGAAAGGAGCTGTTAAACCATGAAAAGGCATAAAGAATCTTAAATGCATATTCCTAAGTGAAAGAAACCAGTCTGAAAAGGCTGAATGCTGTATGATTTCACCTACATGACATTTTGGAAAAGCAAAACTATAGAGACAGTAAAAAGATCAGGGTTTGTGCACAGGGAGCGGACAGGGGAAACACAGGATTTTTAGGGCAGTGAAAAGACTCTGTATGATACCGTGATGATGGATACATATGTTTATACATTTTTCCAAACCCATAGAATGTACAAGATCGAGAGTGAATCTTAAAGGATACTATGGATTGTGGGTAATTATGACGTGTCAACATAGGTTCATGAATTGTAACAAACATGCCACTTTGGTGGGGTCATTGACGATGAGAGAGGCTGTGCATGTGACAAGGTGGGTGGCATATGGGAAATTACTGAGCCTTTCCCTCTACTTTGCTGCAAACCTACAATTGCTCTAAAATACAGTCTTTAAAATAAAAAAAAAAGAATATCTGACACAAAAGTAGACTACTATTCCTCAGTATATATTAATTTTATGTTTAATAATCATAGAAGTTGTATATACATTTTTCAAATCAAGTTTTTGCCTCTTGACCACACCACGTTCTTGTATGGAAGCAGTGAATTGCAGGATTTGTGTTAACGTGGTTTTCTTTTTTTAAATTTTAAACTTTCTATTATATAACAACAGAGATACAGAAAACCACATTAAACAGACATGCAACTTAACGAATTATTATGAATCAAACATCCTCACTTCCTTACCTTTTATCATAGGTTCATTCTGTAACTGTGTATCTCTAAACACTATAGGTTGGATTTTTTATATTTACATTTCAAAAATTATTTTATTGGGATGTGACAGCCAAACAATAAACTGAGTGTATTTAAAGTGGACAATTTGACATCTTGAAATAGGTATACACTATAAAGTCAACACAGTCATGATAATTAATATACATATTGCCCTACAAGTATCTCTGTTTCAAATCCTAAATTGTAATCATTTCTTCCTTCCCCTTTTACCCCCAGCACCCACCACCGCTCTGCTTCTGTGCCCAGGCGACCCTTGATCACCTTTCTGCCACTTTAGTTTGCATTTTATGTAAATGAAATTATACAGTGTATACTACTTCTGGCTCCTTTCACTCAGAAATTATTTTAATATTTATCTGTTTTTACATTATTCATAGTTCATTCTTTTTGCTGCTGGACCTATGTCCTCATTTATCTTGGGTAAGTACCTAGACGTGTAGCATCTGTGTCTCTAAATGTTCAGAAACTGCCATACTGTTTTCCAAAGCGGCCGTGTAATCTTTATTCCCATGAGGAACATATGAGAGTTCCAGTTGCTCCTCATCCTCACCAACACTTGTGTGATAAGTGGTTTATTGAGAAGTATGTGAGTTTTCATATATTTGGGGATTTTTCATGTTTGGTTGTTGATTTCTTATTTAATTCTCTTGTGCTCAGAGAATTTACTTTGTGTGTTTGAAAAATGTTTTAATTTATGGACTTTTGTGGGGAGGCAGAAGATGGTCTATTCTAGTAAAGATTTTATGCACACTTGAAGAGAATGTATATTTTATAGTTGTAGAACAGAGGAGTTTATAAATCCCAATTTGGTAAATTTGGTTGGTACTACTTTTCAAGTCTATCAATATTCTTACTGATATTTTATAATTTATATTTCTATAGCATTGAATTGAGAGAGTAGAATGAAAATATCCACTATCTAACTATGATTGTGAACTTGTCTGTCCCTTTGCAGTGCTATAAGTTTTTGCTCATGAATTTCAAAGTCCTGTTATTAGTTACCTACATGGTTATATGATTATGTGCAATTAATGAAATGACTCTCTCAATCCCTGGTGATTTTTTTTTTTTTTAATGTAAGCAGCTTCCAATTTGGTCTTGCTCTTTTAAAACAACCTAGCAATTTATGCCTTTTTTATTGGTATGTTTAAACCATTTATTTTAACGTGATTATTGGCCCAGTTATATTTAATCTGCCATATAGCATTTTGTTTTCTATTTGTTACGTCTGTTCTTTGTTCCCTCTTTTCTCATCGTCTACCTTATTTTGGGTTAATGGAGTATTTTTTTTAGTGAATTTTACAGGTACGGGCTCTGTGGTCAGACGAGCCTGTGCAATTCCTGACTCCATCCTCTCGTAGCTGTGCGAGTTTGGCGACGGCACCCCTGAGCCTCACACTCTGAGTCCTGACTAAATTAGTGTATTGGGCTGTGTAAACTCTACAGCCTCTATTGCCTGGACTTCTATGAGGTGCTGGGTAGGCCAGGTTTCAGCATCGCTGAACTTCTCGATGCCTCAATTCCGTCATGTATAAAACTGAGATAATTACTGATCTCGCAGGACTGTGTAAAGATTAAGTAATTCACAGCTCTTAGATTGTCACCTGACTCTCGGCTCTTACTAATGAATGCCAGCTCCTTCTTTGCTTAAATAAATAAGCATCTGTCTTAGTTCTTTGCCGCACACACAGGAATGTCAACTACAGTCCCTTTGATGTGCACGCCACCTGTTTAACCCCCACAGATTGTTTCGGGGGCACCTCGAATGCATTTGTCCTTCACAGTGCCGATGGAGAGAGTGTTTGCTGAGCCAGGCCTCTGCTGGGCATCAGGAAGACGGTAGTGGGAAAAATGCAAAGGGTGTTTACCTTAGGGAACTTATGCTCTGATTCTGGGATGCCATATGGTCTAGTTCAGGAGAAGTTAGTCAATCACACAGATAAAAGTGAAATTGGACTTGTAAATGCTTCGGAAGAGGTGTTTGGGAAAATAAGCAGTTTATAGGGGTGGGAATCATTAGGAGGATGCCCCAGTAATTGAGACAGGTGTTTGCTAGGTAAGAGGTGGGGGTAGTGAAGGTTGGGGATTGTTGTAGAGAGAGGGAACAGCACTCGTGAGGAAGAAACGTGGTCCTCTGGGGACCTCGAAGATGGTGAGTGTGAGTGAAGCATAGGGAATTAGGGGGAAGATGGGAGATGAGAGGGGTCTGAACCCCAGAGCGTGTTAGGGGAGCTCCAGTCTTATCCTGGGAGCAGGAGAAGCCATTCAGCCTTTCTAGGCAAAGTGGGTGGGGCGCCTGGTTTCAGAGGAAGAGTTCTATGTTCTCACCTTCCACGTGTAGTTGGTTTCTGAGAGAGAGCTACTTATTTCTAAGACAAGCAGAACTCAGATCTACTACTAACTTGTCAACATCACCTGCCATTAGCTTCTTTATTATGTTTTGCCATAAGAAGTGGATCATTTTCATTTTGTTCTGTGTCTCAGTCAGAGCAGAAGGAGGTTTTTACCCCCTCAATCATTTTAAGGTGGGTCTACATTTAATCTGCATTTAAGATGGAGCTGCATTTAGCCTGCAGCCTCAGACTAAACCTGTACACAAGTCCGTCCACCGAGGTTCAGGTATGTGCTTTCAGGTGCGTATCACAGTAGAGAAAGGAAACTGGCCAGTTTCAAAAAGAAGACGTAGGATCAAATAGCCAAGAAGAGCCACGGTTCCATTATACGTTGTGTGAATACTCTTAGGACGCCGTGAGCTACTTCAGGGGTGGAAAACAAGCTCGGACAGAGAGCGCTCAGAGTCCCTATTCACGTCTTCGGAAAGAAAAGGACTCCTGGGCTTGAACATTTACGGCCATAGGACAGGATGCTATTTTCTGGGTAAGGAACTATTGAAGTCTTCCAATTTGTATGGTTCATTGTCTCCATAAAAAAGAGAAGGCTCAAGGTCATGGGGGTGGGAGCACTTTTGTAGGGTTTTAAAATCATTTTAGATCAGTGACTTGTATTAATTAATTATGGTATTTTATTGTATAAATATGCCTTAATCACTATATGTACTGATTTATAAAAAGAGCTATTAAGTTTGTTAACTCTATTAACTATTCAATTACATAAATTAACTATACACACTAATAACTCTTGTACAACATAATGTTTTGTATTTTTCAAATACACATGTATTTATTTTCTCTTGTTTTCTTACTGTAATCTAGAAAATGAAATAAACACGTCAGATTTCAGGGTCAATATTTTATAGATGCGGTATCTGAACCAGAGAGCATAGCAACTTGTACAAAGATTCATCTGTTGTGTCAAAGCATTCATCACAGCAGGTGTTAAACGGGCAGGTAGACTTTATTGAAGGCTGTTGCAACAGGAGAGAGAGGCAAGAACTGAGTGTGGACTCAGCTCTGCCACAGGAAGATGGACAAGGTTTTTAACTGCTGGGTGGGCTAGTGGAAGAGGACCAGGGGCTCTTTGGATTGGTTGATCAGTAGAATGCGTTGACCACATTGAGTTGTTCCTGAGTTTGTAGATCTTCTCTGTGATCCGGCCATCTGTCCGTGCTTGCTAATGGGTGCCCTTGTAGTTGGTGATTGCATTTCAAAGGGATGGCTCCCAGGTCCTTGAGAAAGAAATTTCTGTGTCATAAAAGTAACAAAGGCTTTTAAACAAGATTTATGTCTCAAAAAGACAAAGAAATATTTTGCAGCTTAGAGTTTCCTAAAGTAAATGCTCTGAGAAAAGGGAGTTCAGGGACCAGGAGTCAGGAAGAAGCTGGTGTGAAGTACAGTCAAGCTGAGGGGAACTCTAAGGCGTTCTAGGTCAGTTGTAAAACACGAAATAGAATCCTGAGTTTTTCCTGTCATTTTAGGCTTCATTCAGCTCACAGGAATGTGAGCTCCCCAAGGCTGAGGCTTGTCTGTCTCCAGGTTCTACGCAGCCTCCAGTGTGGTGCCAGGCCCGAGACAAGCTCAGTAAATATCGTCCAAGAATCAAATGAACCCCCAGCGCTCTCTTCACCACTGTTTTACTTCATAACCTGGAAAGATTGTTCAATTTAAATCCTTTCGAGAAACTCTCTCCTTTCTGAAAAATGCGATGACGTATAAGACAGTAGCAAACAAATGGAAAACTGTTGAAATCTTCCTTTAAAATCTGGTAGGGAAAAATTGGTACCGTTAGAAAGATGACTTTTCTCACCTTTGTGTAAGTGAGTATCTGGACACCATTAATTCAGTTAGCCTCTAATGATACCGTTTATACCACAAAATTAACACCTCATTAAGAAAATTAGTATGGAAATTGGGTAGCTGCCCAGCAATTATTGCCTGATAGGGCAAAGTTTTAAAAGGTAGAGTTAGTAGGTTGACGCTTTTATTAATTATATATGCTCTAAAGACAGCACCTGCCTGGTGGGAGAAACACACAATACAGTGAAAGAAATTGCAGGATCACCACCAAGGCTTTCATTGTCCCAGCAACACAACATTCGTCACTCTAGATGAATCACATAAACATTCAGAAGGAAGGGTATTTTGACATTTTACAAAATACACCTTCTCCCTTCAAAATGAATCTAATGTTTTCCAAATCACAGCGTCCTGAGTTTTCGTTCGCACGGGCTCTGGTTTAGCCTCTAAACACCGTGGCCTTTCTTTAGTTGATTCGTTCATCACATATTTACTGAGCTTACTATGTGCCAGGTACCAATTACCCCGGGTGTATGATGATGGGGGAGGCCGCACCCGTGGGGCTGAGTGTTTAATGGGCGGTTATGGCATAAACGGAAGTGCCTTATTATCCACTGTGATTTGAGCCGGAAGGCCTTGGTATTCACTTAGAGTTGACTTTACCTAAAATATGTTTTATCAAGTCAGACAATAAAAACGGAGAAAATATATTTGCAACATCTTATGGGAAGACCCTGTACTCTCTTTCCCTTACCTTCAGTCAGTTACTGTCCCGCTATACAGACAGACGGAAACACACACACGTACACACCCATATACACACATGTACGCACGCAAACACAAACTCTTTTTTTACCTTCTTCTGGGCTATTGCACCATTGAAGCAACTTGTAACAACAGATAAACCAAGCACAGTGCAAGCAGACTCTTCCCACACTCTTGAAGTTTTGTTAATCTGAGTATACCCCACGGGAGTCCGCGTGCCTGCTGTCTTAATGCTGTGGACACAGGTTCAGACTCTGACTGATGAACCAGCTGGGCAGATTATTCACAAACTCTTATCTCTACTTAGTAGGATCCAATTAAATGATTTCTATACTTAAGAGATATTTTAATTATGTGATTTTCAAACAGGGCATTGAGATTCATGATCAAGAATTAATGAGTTAGAACGTATTTTAAAATATGATATACTATAATAGAACAGAATACAAGACAACAAATAGAATAGAAAATATGATGATAAATTATATATATGGAAGGCAACAACTGTCCTTGAAACTTTTGTTTCTGTTTATTAATATGTATATACTGGCTGTCAAGTGAAATGCAATTCTTCCGGAATATGGTGATAAAAAAAGACAAAGCCATTTTTCTGAGTAAAAACATTCACTGTAGAACAAACATAAAAGCTTTGCATTTTTGAACATTTGAATACATGCAGAGATTTATCAGTTGCTGGGGTATTCACCACCTTTTTCTGACCTTTAAAATTCAATAGAATTTTGTTGATATATTTATGTTTGGAGGCACATGAGGTTTTGTGTAAAAATTAAGACATATTTCTTGACAACTTCTGCCTTGCTCAGATGTAACTGTCGACCCTTCAAACTCTCCTGTGACTTCTGATTCTGCCCATTAAACCCTCTTTCAGGGAAGGGCTTCCCTTGAAGAAGCACGAGATGGACAGAGAAGTGATCACATCTCCATTTCTATTCTTGATTGGCCAGGGAGGAGAGGCGGCTGGGAGCGTGGGCTGTGGAGGTACCTCTGCTTACCTCTGTTTTACACAGAGAGAACGTGGATACCGAAAGAGTGAGCTTTTCTCTGAGTGAACAGTGATTCCTTTCTTTCCCTCTTGGTACATCAGTTTTAAAACACTTTTTTTTTTTTCAGGAAAATCATATAGAGTGCTATAATCAACTATTGGGATTTTAACTAAAAATCGTTTGGTTAGTGTTACTGGCAGTACATATCAATTAATGAAATTTATTTTCAAAAGCAAGCTGAAATGTGAAATACTGACATTAGTATTTTAACTCAGTGTGTGATAGATTAATAATAAATAGTGTTTATAGATTTAAAGCAAGTCACTAATTACTACTTATTAACATCATCTACACATCATAGTGTGTAATAGGAATTATTGAGTGCCTTTTTCAAGCATAAATTGGTAGCTGGCAGTTAATATATATTTGTTTACTTATTGTATGCCCTTATTTAAAATAAGCTAATTACAATTAGAACTAAACCAGTTATAATATATGCTTATGGGGATCACGCATTAATCTGCTAATAGGTTTCACGGTGCTTCAATGCGCATGTCCACCACATCCTCTACACCACAGCCCACATTTTTCTTTTGAAGATTTCCCCCAACATTTTCTTATATCATTATGCCTCCTTATACACATCTCGAGGAGGCACAGGCTGCCTAAGCTGCTCCGCTCATCTCCCCTAATCACGCTGTGTTCCCTGGCGCAGGAGATGCTCTTCAAACTCAGCTAAACTTGAACCTTCATTTAAAGCCAGCAGAAACCTCCATTTTCTAGAAAGTGGCTTCTGTCCTCTCTCTTCTCTGAACTGCCCTCGACTCCTGCAGCAGCTACTGCTCACGCTCCTCGCTCAGCACCCCTTCCCATGATGCACCGCTCCTCGCTCAGCATCCCTTCCCATGATGCGTCGCTCCTCGCTCAGCATCCTTTCCAGTGCTGGGTCGCTCAGCAACATTCCGGAATGTGTTCTGTGTTCTCCCTCCCTTGCCAGACGGCAAGTTCATTTGCATTCTTCTTTGCTTCTTCAGCGCAGGCCACTAGGCCTCGAACATTCTGGGAGGCAAAAAATCTTGATTCATTGATTCGCACGTGTTGCTAAATTGCTCTGTGCCATTTAATGGAAGAAAAAAGAAAACCATCGTGGCAGCTCATATTAAGTAATGAGCTATTGGATTTACAGATTTAGCATTTTTCATGTAAAGTGTTTCCAAACACACCTGAGGGTACATAATATATAGTAATTTCTAATTACATTGAAGCACAAGAATAGCCACATGTATCCTACCTCAAAGAAACTTAATTGTTCTCATTTAATATATAATATCCTTTAAGACTCAAAATAGCCCTGGGAGGAAAGTGAAGAAAATAAATCTACAGTTGGATGTGCAAACTTAATCATTTGAGAATAACTTGCAATATGTTCCTCGGCCATATTATTGATCTGCCGTCTTGCGCTTTGGTATGTTATTTCTAGTAAAATGAAGTCACGATGTCGCCCTTAAGAAATGAATTTCAGAGCACATGTTTACATGGGATTTGGGAATAAGACACCTCAGATCATTGGAATTAGAGGAAATACAATCCATATATATGTAAACTGATACGTGCCATCATAGTTACAGTATCAATGTAGAAATAAATATGACACTTGGAGGCACTCAGAAATTTACAACATTGCCCCTTAGCCACATCTGTAACTTACGGAAAATGACTCAATTAGATCGAATGACCATTTGTATGAAGGTGCCTATTTCTTTATTTAATATTGGAAATTAATAAAGATAAGTACAGTATTCAAAAGGGTAGAAATGTTTTGTAAACTATGTTACCAAATTTAATAGATTGGAAACATGAAAACAAATATGGAATCTATACATAAACATTCAAAAGATTTATTGGAAAATGATAAATGAAAGTATCTATGACATGTTTATATCTTTCCTCTGCTGGTATGTAAAAATGCCTTGTGTTTGTGTACAGACATACACCCCCTCACACATACAACCATGCACAGGTGTTTCTGCTATAAAACCATGGATAATTCTTGAAAAATTTCACATTCTGAAAAACCTCACACTAAAGTTAGCGTGGGAACAATAGGCCACTCAGAACCTTTGCAGCCCTGAAACCACACTCCCCCCAACCCCAGTAATTAGTACCTGCAGAGATGATATGCCAGGTCATGGCAGCTGGAAGTTTACGGCAGACGCTTTAAAATTGCACAGAAACATTGTTATGATTCTTTGTGCATTTGTATATGTTTAAGTTTTGTAGAATAAGATCTCAAACGCAGTGCCGAGCTGCAGCTGCTGAGAGCACAGGCAGAAGCAGAGATCCAAGCAAAGGCCGCCATTAAGGGGACACCAGTGGAAGTGTGACCTACTGTCACCGCAAAATCATTCCTGGATGGAAGCAGCCTCTCTGGGGAAGGAGACAAGCTAGATGGCCTTGGGTTTGATGATAAATTTTTAGATACAACCTGAAAGGCCTGCTCCATAAGGGAAGAATTAATTAGCTGGGCTTCATTAAAATTACAAATCTCTGCTCTGTGCAAAACAATGAAAAGATAAGCCACAGACTGAGAGAATGTATTTGTGAAAGACATAGCCGATAAAAGACTGTTGTCTAAAATAGACAAAGAACTCTTAAAACTTAATAATAAAAAAACACAAAACTTGCTTAAAAACTGGGTTCACATTTCCTCATCACGACTACATTCACCCCAACAGTGATCCACACCCACCTTTAAGAGAGCTGTGTTACATTAAGTTTTGACTTTCGTATATTTGTAATGTTACCTGAGGTGTTTTCTGGGTGTGTGACATTCATGTCTATGTTGAATCATGCTTTCTAAACTTCACTTTATTGCTTCCCTCGTACAGGCTTAGCTAATGTGTCTTTTCTACATCACATCTCTTCTTAGAATGCCCAAATGACGATTTGATACATGTTACTTTTGCCACACAGCCAAAAAGTCATACTTCCAAGAAAGTCTGTGGGTTTGTAAATGAAGGGTATAGTCAGCATCTTCAGCATTGTTTTATGTACAGCGTGTTTTCTCAGTCAAGACACAATTGGCATTTAGATTTGACGGTTCTTTGCTGTGGGGGCTGTCCTGTGCATTTTAATATGTTTAGCAGCAACCCTGGGCTCTGACCTCCGATTGCCAGTACTGTGAGACAAGCCAGATAAAATCAACTGATACTTAGATATTTAAGGGGATCAGGAAATTCCCAAGGATACAGTGAAAAGTTGTTGCTTTTTAAAACTTACATCGCCATCTTCGAAATGCATTCGAATCGATAAAACATAACTAGATATTTTTTAATGTAAAGGTAAAGTCTAGGTAAAAATGAATATCATTGTTGTGTTAAAAAATATACAGAAAAGTAGAAAGATATCTTTCTTCTCAGTACTCAGGTTTGCCTCTAAATCTATATTTAGTTCTAAAGTATAATCTCAGTAAATGTTTTAAACTCTGAATCTTGGGATTCTCACCAACACCCTTCTCTGAATTCTGACTTTTTCAAAAACCAGGAAAATATGTAAAATGAGAATAGTCAGAATTCTCCAACTTCAAATAATAAGACAAGAACTTCGTTAACTCTTTTCATCACAGAAGGAAAAACAAAGTGGAATAAAGAAGAGCTATAGCCATTCATTGCATGACACTTGCGTTATACCAGGAAGTCTGTGAGTTGCCATAGGTTCATTCTGAGAAATCTGTCTTCCAGAAATAATAATTTTTGTTGGAGTACAGGAGTAATTAAACATCTTTTCTTATGTACAATTTAGAATAAAGGTTAAAGTGATCAAAATTTTGCCCACAGCATAAAATATTCTGCACAAGGAAAAAAACATGTCATGTTCTTTTATAGAATGGGTTTCTGTAGTTGATTAGAAAAAAAAAAATCCATTGGTTTTAAGTTCTGAGCGGAATTTTAAGAACATGAACAATCATTGACATTATCCGTAAAAAGAAATGTTACTGCGGGCAGCTTTTTGTTTGAAATAGCTGAAACTGTTGCATGGAACACTGTGCTGTTTTCCGAGGTCTGTAGACAGCTTTGCAGAAACTGCAGGAGATTCTGATTTCACTCCTATGTGGGATGCACAACTGAAAACAACAAAAGAACAGGATAAGCAAACAAAAACTCATAGACACAGACAACAGTTTAGTGCTTACCAGAGGGAAAGGGGGAGGGGCGAGGTAGATAAAGGTAAAGGGGGTCAGATGTGTACGGTGATGGAAGGAGATTTGATTTTGGGTGTTGGACACAGAAGGCAATATACAGATGACGTATCATAGAATTGTCCCTTAAAACCGATGTCATTTTATTAACCCATATCACCCCAATAAATCCAATAACAAACAGAATTCTGTTTTATGTATCTATCAGGGAGGGAAACGTTTTAAGATGTGCCGACATTCAGCATTAGAGAGGGTGTGGACAGGCACTTCCACGTTGCTGATCTGTGCAAAATGAATAATAATACCTCATTATAAAGAATCGGCCTCTGCAATAGGTGGACGAGAAGCCCCATAATCTGCCACCTACAGAGGGAGACTCCAGTGGCACAGTTCACTCCAAGTTCGAAGGTCCGAGAACCCTGGACACTGGTGATGCAGACTCCATCCTGGGTCTGAAGACTCAAACGCTAATTTCGCCTGGAAGCACCCTCACGGACACGCCCAGAAATAAATATCTGAGCACCCCGTGATCCGGTCAGGTTGACACACACAATCGACTATTACGTACCCCTAACTTTTAACTCAAAGAGTTTCACTTGTCCTACAATGACATACATAGATGTTCATTGCAATTCTGTTTTTAATAATGAAAATTTGAAGAGAACCCAAATCGACTTCAATGGGACATTGTCTAAATAAATAAGTTCATTCTTGCAATGGCAGGCTCTGCAGCTTTTAAGATGAATGAGGTAGATTTTATACTTACTGAAATGGAGATGGGGGGCACGGCATAGGGCATGCAGTTCGCACTGATGTAATGGCTGGGTGGAGAGCCAGAGGAGAGAGCGAGCCATCAGGGGGACCGTTTTATAAACTCCAAAAATGTCTAACCAATGTGCTGTATACTTGAAACTAATCATAAGATTTAAAAAAATATATGTCGTGACATATTAAAATGACAAAAGGCAGAAGTAAAGCAATGTGTACAATTCCATCTGACACAAAATGACGCGTAATAGAATCATATACACGACTACATCTAATTAAATACTTGGGCGGAATGTATAGCTCCAGTCTAATTTTGAGAAAAGATATCAGGCAAACTCACATTGAGGAAGGTTTTGCAATACACCTGACAGCTTCTCTTCAGATGGAAGGTAAGAAAAGACTGAGAAGTTATCGCGAGTCGCAGATGCCTAAGGAAGCCTGAGGACAGCGACGCGGAGTCCTGCGTGGGATGCTGGAACCGACAGACCAGCCGAGGGAAACTGATGGATGTAAATAGTCTATCGTTTAGCTCGTACTGCACCGATGCCGGTTTCTTAGTTTTGATAAGGGTACTGTAGATATATATTTGAGCAGGGGTCCTCAGCCCTCAAGCTGTGGACCGGTACTGATCCGTGGCCTGATACGAACCGAGCTACACAGCAGGAGGTGAGTGGCTGGCAAGCGAGTGAAGCTTCACCTGTATCTGCAGCGGCTCCCCAGCGCCAGCATCACCGCCTCAGCCCCACCTCAGATCATCAGGCGTTAGATTCTCATAGGAGCCGGGGTCCCTGGTGCCACGAAGGTTGGGGACCGCTGTATTAGATGTCAACACGAGGGGAAGCTGGATGAAGCGCATACAGGAGTCCTCTACTTTCTTTACAACTGTTCTGTAAATCTCAAATTGTTTCAGAATAAAAAGTCAAATACGCACGCCGCGGGACATTTACATACTTACCATAAAGTACTATACTGTATAATGAATTATTAACACAGGACAGAACTGTCAAAATAAATGATAAATATGGAAAGGGAACAACATAAAGATCTGTTAGCAAGTGTCCCATGCAAAATCCTAGTGAGGCCCGTGTATAGACAGACATCCGTGTCCCCCGCCTCTTACTTCCCCAGGGAGATGGGAGGGGCCTGTCCCGCAGGCAGGGGCAGGGCATTGCAAATTGCAGGTGGCAGAGCCTTTAACACTCTAACAGATCCTGGCAACTCATTAGTGGTTAGAATTCCTCTGTCACTCTGAATGCGGCCCCTTAAGAAAACATTCAAGTCTCTGGGGAACTTTCTGGAGAGAGGAGGAGCTATACTTTGATCCCGCCAGACAGGGGGGTGACAGAGGCTATGGAAATGGATTTAGGGGAGGAAAATGGGCTTTCGTAAGTTCACCCGCAAGCCAGCATTTCTCTTAGACTTGCTCCAGCAGACGGCACGATTCCATTCCCTCCCCTTTGCTAGAGCTTCTTGTAGAAATAAACAGGCGTGGCCGAAAATTCACAATTTCATCAGCCTTTGTGGATATAAAACAGCAGTGTTGAAAAGAAAGGAGGACAGAGAAAACCATCAACGTGGCAGCTGAACCAAGACGAGGCCAAGCAGCCATGTCAGAAGAAAACCACACACACGGTTAAGGTTTAACCATTTTCCGTCGCTTTTGGAGAAACGGAAGAAACGCAAAGTTCCCCTGGATCTTCGTAAACAAAAATATGATATCAGCATTATTTTTAAATGGTGGAGTATACTTTGTAGCCCAGAAAGAATAAACTGGCCTCATCCATGGACTTGTCTCGTGTGAGTGATGAGTCTTTTCAAGTGTAACAGACACTCCGGGGCGGGAATCTTTGGCGAAGAAGACGGCGGGCAGCAGGCGTTAGAGGTCAGAGTGGAAGCTTGCGAGCTGCTGCTAATCACATGTCCAAGAAACGTCCGATGGCCTGCATTACATTTAGGGTGGGTGTGTTTTAGACCCCCTTCCCACCCCCTTTTAGAGGGAATTTCCTTTATTTTATAGGATCATCTGCAGGCCAGTCATTGGGGTGACCCAGCCCA
This sequence comes from Pteropus vampyrus, assembly GCF_000151845.1. NCBI lineage: Eukaryota > Metazoa > Chordata > Mammalia > Chiroptera > Pteropodidae > Pteropus > Pteropus vampyrus. The sequence continues at coordinate 496,084 of NW_011888971.1, read as the reverse complement.
AGACCCAGAGACAGGAGTCTTGAGTCTCCTCGTGGTGACACCTACCTGGCACTGAAGGTCCCCCTGGTCCCTCTAGGATCCTCCTATTTGGCTTCGTCCACTCACAATGATGGAACTGGGGGGCAGGGGCGCTACCCAGACCTCCTGGCACCTGGAGCAACAGTCCGCCCGGAGGACCGCCACCCTCCTCGCCGGAGCCGAGTGATGGACGGCGGGCCTCCTTCCCTACGCCTTCTCACCTCCGTCTCCTTAGACTCCCTTAGACTCGTGTTTACCATTCTTTTTTTTTTTTCTCTTTTACCACTTTAAAGATGTCGCTCCTTGCCGTCTGGCTGCATACTTTCTGATGAAAGTCTCCCGAAGTTTTATCTTTGTTGCTCTCTCTATACGTCTAGTTGTGTGTTTTATTCGTTCTGCCTTTTATCAGGAAGCTTTTCTGATTTGAGGGAAAAGGAGTCGTCACTTCGTTGATCGGCTGTCACTCTCCAAATTACTTTCGTAGTTACGAGCTGCCATCTTCCCTTGTCTCACTCCAGAGATGCATCATCCCCTGCGGCGCGTATGAGACGCCCTGATACCACCTGGGTTTACAGTGCTCTCTGTCCTGGGCTTTCGTTCATGTCCTTGTGCTCGTCTCGGGCTGTGAACATCTGTGGTCATGAAGAGGCCTCTGTAATTCCCTTTGTGTGGCGTCCCGCGGTATTAAGCCTTAACTGGTGCCGATGATATTAGAGGAGTCTTAGGTCAGAAGGCAGAGACCTTTGCCTCTTATTTCTAAAGAAGGATAATCTGGGAGAGAAAAGGGAGAAAAAGATCTTGCCCTGTTTTCTGAAAGTCTACTCTGAGCAGACCCATTACACGAACTACTAAGTTTAAACAAGTCTTTAGGTCACTAAGTGTGTCTCACTGAGTTTTACTAGAATCAGGCAAACCTCCACCCTAGAGACATCCAGACAAAATACCAGAAGGTCAGAGTTGCTCACAGCTTTCTGAACATATTAACATATGGATGACCTGCCCAGAAATGTCTCAGTTCCTAATTCTGAGCTATGACAGAAGCTTCGGCCTGCTTAACTCCCGTCACTGAATTTGGTTTGGGGACATGGAGGCAGATCTCCAGGCTGAGCCCACATC
>NW_011888971.1:487964-491425 GCF_000151845.1 Pteropus vampyrus | reverse complement strand
TCACTTATCTTCAGGTTTGCATAATATTATGATCAAGTCCATTCACTTAACGATGATAGGAACCTTAGGGAATTATCGATAGCAAGGAAATAAATTGAAGGTAAACTCATAAAGACCACGAATTTTTATATTATTGCAAAGAATTGTTAATAATTATTAAATGATATTAAATAAGTAATTGTTGAAAATAATTGTTAATAATTATTAAATGATTTTTAATAACGGACAGTTACTGTAAATATAAAACGTGAAGTTGAAAATTACAACACATGAAAGGAGGGAGGGTCCTGACTATTTATGCTGAATAAACAGTATTGCTTCTCATTGTAGGGTGAGTGAGTCTCCCTCAGAAGCTGAACAGACTTACTGAGGAACACAAGTCAGCGCTGGGCTAGGTCCATCAAGAACCTTCCAGAGAAGCAGTGTCTCTGGTATTTAAAAACGATCTGCCGTGTTGAAATGTCACACAAAAGGCAGACGGTTGTCTGAAGGCTGTGATCGAACATGTCAGCGTGGACCATTGTATACATTTGAATCTTCCTCCTCCAGGGTAAATGACCACGAGTGACCTGGAAAGGTCCAAAAGAAAGATCTTAAAACCAATACCTGCTGACAATGAGGTGCTTTGAAGGTTAATAAAAATTGATAAGATGCACTATAAATCGTTCGTGCCAAATAATGCCACCGAAGATAAATTTAAACCCAAATGTAACTGGTAATCGGAAGTCGAAATAGATTTGTGGTATAAATAATAATGGCAATATTACAAAGGATCTCATTCTTGTTTGGCACGTTAGGGTTTTTCGACTGCTTTTGAAAATGTTCTCACACGTGGTTCTAATTTTACAGGTGAGAAAACTGAGGCCCAGAGACTCCTCGTCACTTACTGAAACCTCACACCTGTTGATGACTTGGTGGCTGAAATCACACCAAAAGGCAGAGGAAGAACACCCTTTGCAAAATTATTTGGGCACTTCTGTTTCATCATTGGGAAGAGCTATGATTGCCTACCTGCCTCTCTGGCCTGATTTTGAGTGACAGCTGAGAGAGCCCTGTTACCTGACAGGGTAAAGATGGAGCTTCTACAAAGAATAAGAGCACCCCTTGCTCAGCACGCCAATCTTTAAGATTGAATTAGATCGTGTCGTTTTGTGGTTTTATTTCTGGAAGCAAAACTTGCCATAAATTAGGAATCGCTTTCCCAAAATAAAATTCCTTTTTTTTTTTGGTATGATGGTATATGGTTTCCGGTAATGATGTATACACTGTATTGATTTTTTCCCCCAAATGTGTTATTTTAATAAATATCTCATGAATGAGTTTAAAAAAAAAAAAAAGAAGGTCTCACAGTGGTCTGGGCTCTGCCAACTCAGAAAGGACTGAGCAGGCCCAGCGAGGTGGTCAGAGCCAGCATTACACAGGACCGGGTCTGTTAAAAAGCCCAGAGGCATATTTCGTTGGCTGTAGCCTCTGTCTTTTTTTTTTCTGAAAAGTGCCAGATGAATTTTCCTCAGCCAGAAATATTGTTCATAAACAGGCTACATTTAAAAAAGCATAGCCACTAGAATAAGAACTTGTCTAGGTTCGTAAGAGTCTCTTCTCTCCCTCTCTGTATTTATAAGCTGCACGCAGCCTCACCTTACTCTTTTTGGAAATTTGGTTTCTCAAATTAACCTCATGCCTTCCCAAGGATCATCTATTTTTCTTTATACATCTGGAAAAATAAAAAGCAAAGGTATTTTTCTTAGAAAGATTTTAAGATGTTTTGAATGTTGTAGAGAAGTTTTATTTCAAGCATTGGAAGCCAACTCCCGGCGTTGGGAGTATTTCAGTAGTTAGGACTAACTCATGGTAGAGGATGAAATCCGTTTCATCATTTTAACATTTTTCTCAAGGTTATTATAGCAGATTAAAATAAAAGGCTTTGCCAAAAACATTCTTGCATTTACGGTATTTAACTGGAAACGCATCGAATGTTCGCTGGGTCTCAGCGATACTGTCCAAGCTGTCTGTCACCTGGCGCCCGCAGCAAACCATTCATCACGGCCACAGGCCTCTGAGGACATCACAGGAGAAAGGAGAAAGCCGTGGGAAGGAGAGCGGGGAGGGACGAGCGCCTTTCGAACTCGTTAAAATACCTTCGAGCGTCTGCGGATTTTTTGCAAGTTGTTTTAGAATCAATTTTAATTGATTATTTCAGTTGTACAGGATAGCAAACTGACGTTCTGTTTGTAGATGTCAGATAGATTTCGGCATGACGTGAGCAATAATGAATGGCTCACATTCCATACTCTGCGAGAGCTATATTTCAAGTAATAAATACATCAGAAACACCCTCAGCCTGGTTAATGGTTACATGTCTCTACGTATATCACTTCTACTTTTTAGAATTCATCAATCGGTTATGGATCTCACGTTTTCTGCCCTTTTATTAATATGTGCTTATTAACGCAAAATCTCCATGATATCTTAACGTTTCTTCTCCAAAGGTGTTGACCAAAGCGAGGCTTACAGAGCTGCCCAGCTGTGTGGCCTTGGGCACGTTGCTTGACCTCTCTGTGATTTTAATTTCTCATCTGGAAGCCATCCTTATCTTGTTGGGTTTTTTTTTTTTTTTTAGTGTTACATAAATTTATTCAGGTAAAGAACCGAGTACCATGGTTTACAAAGCATAATAAATATTCATTATTAGCTATTTTATTATGATTCGATATACCATGCCTCATTTTACGTGTCCTATTTACTTATTTGCGCATGGGAATACAGAAATTTTAATACACTGGAGTGGCCAGATGGTAAATGATCTCTCTTATTTCCTATGTCAGTCAAAGAGCTCAAAGCTGAGGCAGCAGCTGATGTTTGCTCGCTTGTTCACACACGTATACTCACAAGCACATGCACACATACAATCAGCTCTTGTGTGTAATATAGAACAGGAGCTCACTAAATGCTGCAATTGATTTGATTAATTTATTCAATTATTAAATTGAAAATTTAATAGCCCACAGGTGTCCCCACTACACTCTGTGACCCCAGCTAATATTTGAAAAATAATTAAGAGTGCAATTTTCCTAATTTAACAGAAACACCAACTTGCCTGCAGAAATTTGTCCTACTCCGGTTGAGTAGGATCCATAGCAAATTTGATAAAGTGAGTCATCCAAACCACAAGCTGAAAAACCCTTTTTGAGTCTTATTGGGAATGAGAGGTTCTCCATAAGTTGCTGGCTTCACAGTGCGCCAGGAAGAGAGTGGGTTCTTGGAGAAGAAACCCCCGGTACCCAGGCATGCCCGGGAGGGGTACCCAAGCATGCCCGGGAGGGGTACCCAGGCATGCCCGGGAGGGGGTGCCCGCTGCATTCCCCCTCCTGCGAAAGCCGCTGCTTACGGTGCCTGTGCGGGTGGCACGCTGCATGATTCTAAGGAAGTGCTGACGTCCTGTAGGTGAGGAGCACCCCTGT
>NW_011888971.1:482140-487030 GCF_000151845.1 Pteropus vampyrus | reverse complement strand
GTGGGAAGCCCACCTAACTTTCTCCTTCTTGTCCTGTGTATATCATGAGGTTTATAGTTTGGGAAACTTGTCAACATCCTAATTAGCAGACATGTTCTTTCTTAATGATTGCTTCATACTCGTCTACGAGATCATGGGGAGATGAACCAAGGGTTTGGTGAGTTCGCTTCCCACCGAAGCAACAAACACTATTGGCCTTCATGAGAAAGACCGTGAAACAAACTCTGTAATTGCACATGGTTTTGAATGCATTCGCTTGTATTTGCCAATATCCCTCTGTGAGGGAAACGATTCATGATTATTCTGGAAGAAACACAGTAATCCATCTTCATAAGACTGAAATTGTGAAATTTCCTTTAGCTTTTTGAAACATCTCTGTAAAGAGCTTGTAAATATGAAAGATTGTCATAGTGAAAATGTCAAATTTTGTTAAAAGAAGTTTGAATGTCTCAGGAAATGGAATATCAGTCCACATGGTCATGTGGTATAGCAGATGGCTACAAAACTATACATTTTCTAAAATTCAGCATCAGAAGTTCTGAACAATCAAGTATAAAAATGATACATGACACAGATGGGAAGAAAAAAAAATGATGGATCACAGGAATTAGTCCATCAGAAGTCTGTCTCTTGGACATATAAATAATCATCTACAAGCTTCGGAAATTATACTTGGAATCTGAGAACTGGAAAATTTTACAAAAGTATTTTATTTGTAGCATTGGGAGACTGTGGCATAAGTTTCACTGGCTTTAAAAAAGAGGATATATTTTATTTTTTATATCTGCTGAGAATAATTCAAATACGATGACTGCAAAGTTAATTGCAAAAACTTTCAAATATAACAGAGGTTTCCTGTTACAAAAGGGAAGTGTATTTGCAAGTGTGTGTGTCTGTGTATTTAATAAACTCCATGAGAAAACGTTTCCTCTTGCAACGACCCAAATCCCCCAAAATTTACTTCAGGAAGCAATGCAAGTAGAATCCTCAGTCATAAGAGTTTCAGCGAAATGATCATCAGTTTGAAATTTTGTTTTACAGGCTGAGGCGAGATTAAGCAACATACCTAACAAACAGCCCTGTTTCTAAAGGTGCCAGATTTTTAAGCATTATAAAGCGAGTAATTCAATCCCTGCTTCTAAAATTAAAGCCTTGATTGAAATTAAACAAATCAGAAAATAATCTTCCCAAATATACCTATCCATTGACTTCAGTACTTTATTGTAACACTTCTGAGAGTTCTGGGTTAATTATGGATTACCCAGAGAACATTCTACAAGTCTTTTTGCTATTTCCTGTCTCTGCCAAATTGGGCATTTCTTTTCATGCAATTTTGGAAGCTCACCTTGTTCACTTCTATATGAACCAGGTCCTTGTTATTATGATTACAAAAGCAAGTTATCTTGGAGCCATGTTAGTTCATGTTTCTTCAAAAGCATTAATCGATTTATCTTCTTTTAAATGTTGTCTTTCTGTCCTTGATTTTGCTGTAATTTAATCTTCTCTTTCTAACTTTTTAAAGAGGAAGATATAAATAATTCCCTTGAAAACTGTCTTCTCTTCCAATGTAAGAGTTTTATACAATGAATTTCACTCTAAACATTGCATTAGCTACATACATTACAAATGTTGATGTGTTGTGATTTCTTTTTGTCCCAAGGGTTATTGATAAGCATGCTATTTAATGTCCAATATTTGGAGATGTTTCTAGATCTCTTTCTGTTATTAGTTTCTATTTTATTTGTTTAATTTAAAATAATCAAAATTGTAACTAATCCAATTAATTGTTTTAAATTAATTGTGTCAGAGATACAACTTTGTATGGTTTTTGCTCTCTTAAAATTATTTAGACCTGCTGCTTTGTAGCCAAGAATATGGTCCATGACATTTTAAATGAGTGGGTATTCTTACTGCTGTTGGATGAAATTTTCTATAAAGGTTCTTGAGATCAAGTTGGTCGATAGCATTGTTCATGACTTTCCAGCCTCATGAATTTTCCACTTTTTTATCCAATTACTGAGAAAGGAGTGTTGAACTCTCCAACTATGATTGTGGGTTTGTCTTTTTAGTCTGGGCTTCTGGTGCTTCAACGCTCTGCTGTGAGGCACATACACATCTGTCACAGTTATGTCCTCATTTTGAATTGACCCTTCTAGCCTAGATAATGTCTCTTTTGATCATAAATAATGGAATTGTTTTTCTTAAAGGTATACTGCTGTTAATAGAGCCTCTCTGATATTCATAGTCATCTCTCTTGATTAGTGTTTGCTTAGTATTCTCATCTTTTTACTTATAACCTATTTTCGTCATGTTTACCATGAGTCTCTTGTAGAGAGCATATAATTTGCCCTGGTTTTTATCTAAAATAAAAATCTCTGTCTTTTAGAGTGTTAGATCACTAACGTTTAATGTAATTTTGGTATAGTTAGCTTTGAATCTATCTTGCTGATATTTATTTTATGTTTTTTTCCATGTATCCTTTTTCCCCTCTTTTCGTCATTTCTTGCCTCTGAATTCTTCTGTAATGCGTGCATATGATTCCATTTTAGCACCATTATTCGTATTTTAGTTAACTCTTTGTCTTATTTTTTTTATGATTTCTTTAGGTTTTACAATGTACGTTTTTAACTGATTACAATCTACCTCCAAATAGCACTCAACCATTTTACCTATAGTTTTAAAACATTACAATAGAATATTTCCATTTTTCCCCTTTTATTCTTTGTGTCATTGTGGCCATATTTTTTATTTCTGAGTATATTATAAATCCCACTGAAAAAAGTTACTATTTTTGCTAAGACCAATTATCCTTTAGAGATATTTAAAAATTAGGAAAATGCTATTCACATTTATCTCTATATTCATCATTCCCAGTGTTCTTTATTTTTTGTATAGATCCAAATTTCCATCTTTTGGAAAAAATTCTTTCTGAAAAAATTCCTGATAGTTCTTTCCTCTTGAAAAAAGTCCTAGTATTTTTTTTTTTTTTCAGTGAAACTCCTCTGGTGATAAATTCTCTCAGATTTTTATTTATCAAAAAGTTGTGGGGTTTTTTACCTTCAATTTTGAAAGATATTTTTGTTGATAAATAATTCTAGGTTAATAGTATTTCTTTCAGTTCTTTATAAATGAGTGTGTTGTTTCCTGGTTTACATAGTTTATGACCAAAAAAAGTCTTCTGTAGTTTTTACTTTTGTATGAATCTATCCTATTTTTCTTTGGGTGCTTTTAAGATTGTCTTTTTATGTTTCGTTTTTAATAAAGCTGTGCTTGCTATGTTGCCAAAAAATCAGACCAGTGAGAAACCAAGCAGCACTTGGAGAATTGGAGAACTCAGGTTTATTACACCGATGGGCCCAGAAGAGCTAGTGCTCTAAAGATCTGGGCCTCGAGCTCAGGGGTAACCTTACTTTTATAGAGCTGATCCACAATACATCTGGTATCTAGACAGAACAAGCAAAGGGGAGGGTGAGTCTTCAGCTGATCTCGAGGCCACCTTGCTCTTCGGTCTATGTGGCAAGCATGTCTACAGAAGCAGAACAAAGAGCCGATTACAAGGTTAGTCATTTGAGTAGAAAATTCCTCTTCAGCTATGGTATTATTATTATTTTTTTTTCTTGATATTTGTTGGGCTTCTTAGATATTTAAATGTATAGTTTTCAATTTGGGAGAAATTTTAGTTATTATTTTTTGTATGTTTTTCTTTTCCTTTTCTCTCTCTCCTCTGCTCTGGTGCTGCAATTCTGCGTACCTGTAGGTTGTTCCATGTCGTCTCATAGCTCGTTGATTCTCTGCTCATGTTTTCTCATTCATTTTCTCTGTTTCCTTCTGGTTGACTTCTATAGCGGTGCCTTTAGATTCGCTGATATTTTTTTCCATAATATTTAATCTGCTTTAATAATATCCAGTTTGTTAATTTTAAATGTCGTATTATTTAACTCTAAAATTTCCTGTGGAATCTTTTGTATATTTTTTAATTCTGTCCTCTCCGTCTTCATTTTTTCCTCCTCTTAAGTATATGGAGAACATTATAGTGTTCATTTTCTCCATCACTTCCGTGTTTTCCTTCCCTATTTATTGATTTTTTTAATTACTGATCATATTTTCTTCTTCTTTGCATAAAAGACTATATTTTGGATGCCTGCCATTGTGAATTTTATCTCTGTTGATTTTTTCTAATAAATATTGAGTTTTATTCTGAAGATGATGGAGGGTTGGTTTACAGTTCACTAGAGCAGCGGTCCCCAACCATTTTGGCCCCAGGGACCAGTGCTCCTATGAAAATCTAACACCTGATGATCTGAGGCGGAGCTGAGGCGGTGATGCTGGTGCTGGGGAGCGGCTGCAGATACAGATGAAGCTTCGCTCGCCCACCTGCCAATCATCTCCTGCTGTGCAGCCCAGTTCCTAACAGGCCACAAACTGGTACCAGTCCGTGGCCTGGGGTTTGGGGACTCCTGCCCTAAGGGATAGTGGTTTATTAGCTTAAGTAAGATGCCTTTTACAATTGATAATGAAGTGCAGATAAATACAAATAAACAGTAATTATATAATATTTGTTATTTCCACCATGTGTCAGGTACTGTATTTGTATTTTGTTTCTTTGCTTTTGGTAGTTAATCCTTATTATAGACTGAATGCTGATGTTCCTCAAAATTCATGGGTTGACTCCTGAGCCCCAAGGTGATGGTGTTTGGAGGTGGGATGTTTGGGAGGCAGTCGGTCATGAGGGATGAGTGCCCCTGTAATGAGACCGCAGAGGGCTCTCTGCTCTCTACCTGTGAAGGCACGATGAGAAGACAGCCCCCCACAAACCAGAAGGCAGGTCTCCCCAGACACCAAATCTGCTGATGCCTCGATCTTACACTTTCCAGGCTCCAGAACTATAAG
>NW_011888971.1:481390-482090 GCF_000151845.1 Pteropus vampyrus | reverse complement strand
CTATCCTATTTTTCTTTGGGTGCTTTTAAGATTGTCTTTTTATGTTTCGTTTTTAATAAAGCTGTGCTTGCTATGTTGCCAAAAAATCAGACCAGCGAGAAACCAAGCAGCACTTGGAGAATTGGAGAACTCAGGTTTATTACACCGATGGGCCCAGAAGAGCTAGCGCTCTAAAGATCTGGGCCTCGAGCTCAGGGGTAACCTTACTTTTATAGAGCTGATCCACAATACATCCGGTATCTAGACAGAACAAGCAAAGGGGAGGGTGAGTCTTCAGCTGATCTCGAGGTCACCTTGCTCTTCGGTCTATGTGGCAAGCATGTCTACAGAAGCAGAGCAAAGAGCCAATTATAAGGTTAGTCATTTGAGTAGAAAATTCCTCTTCAGCTATGGTATTGTTATTTTTTTTTTCTTGATATTTGTTGGGCTTCTTAGATATTTAAATTTATAGTTTTCAATTTTGGAGAAATTTCAGTTATTATTTTTTGTATGTTTTTCTTTTCCTTTTCTCCTCTCTCCTCTGCTCTGGTGCTGCAATTTTGCGTAGCTGTAGGTTGTTCCATGTCGTCTCATAGCTCGTTGATTCTCTGCTCATGTTTTCTCAATCATTTTCTCTGTTTCCTTCTGGTTGACTTCTATAGCGGTGCCTTTAGATTCGCTGATATTTTTTTCCATAATATTTAATCTGCTTTAATAATAT
>NW_011888971.1:480522-481052 GCF_000151845.1 Pteropus vampyrus | reverse complement strand
CTCGATCTTACACTTTCCAGGCTCCAGAACTATAAGAAAGCTAGTTTCTATTGGTTAAGCTAGTTTCTATTGGTTAAGCTAGTTGGTTAAGCTAGCTATTGTTATTCTTTTAGCAGCCAAGACAAAGATAATTCTCACAGACACGTGTAGCGTCATTCTGGCGGACAAGGAAACAGACACGGCGCTTTGGTCTGCTTGGGCTGGTACAACAGACCATAGACAAGGTGCCTTATAAACAACAGATATTTATTTCTCCCAGTTCCGGAGGCCAGCAATCTACGACCAGGAGCCAGCGTGGTTGGCTTCCAGAGAGAGCTGTCTTCGGATTTGCAGACAGCGACTCTCACTGTGTCCTCTCCTGGAGGACAGTGGAGAGAGAAAGCAAGCTCTCCGGTGACCCGTGTCAGCACACTAATCTTATCACGGGGGCTCCCCCCCCATGACCTCTTCTAATCATAATCACCTCTCAAAGGCCCCACCACTCGATGCCACATTGGGAGGTAGAGTTTCAACATGGGATTTGGGGGGAC
>NW_011888971.1:469284-479752 GCF_000151845.1 Pteropus vampyrus | reverse complement strand
CAGAGGGCTCTCTGCTCTCTACCTGTGAAGGCACGATGAGAAGACAGCCCCCCACAAACCAGAAGGCAGGTCTCCCCAGACACCAAATCTGCTGATGCCTCGATCTTACACTTTCCAGGCTCCAGAACTATAAGAAAGCTAGTTTCTATTGGTTAAGCTAGTTTCTATTGGTTAAGCTAGTTGGTTAAGCTAGTTTATTGTTATTCTTTTAGCAGCCAAGACAAAGACAATTCTCACAGACACGTGTAGCGTCATTCTGGCGGACAAGGAAACAGACACAGCGCCTTGGTCTGCTTGGGCTGGTACAACAGACCATAGACAGGGTTCCTTATAAACAACAGACATTTATTTCTCCCAGTTCCGGAGGCCAGCAACCTACGACCAAGAGCCAGCGTGGTTGGCTTCCAGAGAGAGCTGTCTTCGGATTTGCAGACAGCAACTCTCACTGTGTCCTCTCCTGGAGGACAGTGGAGAGAGAAAGCAAGCTCTCTGGTGACCCGTGTCAGCACACTAATCTTATCACGGGGGCTCCACCCCATGACCTCTTCTAATCATAATCACCTCTCAAAGGCCCCACCACTCGATGCCACATTGGGAGGTAGAGTTTCAACATGGGATTTGGGGGGACACACGCATTCAGTCTGTGACACATAGTTAGTGAGGGGGGAAGTGGACAGTGGGGATTATTTCCTGTGTCCTTCCTCAGCTCAGGCTACACAGCGTACTTACGTTTCAGTCTTTCAAAAACTAGAAACGAGAAGTACACAAAATGAAGAGCTCCTGCCCCGCGATGCTGCGGAGGCCTGACCACTGAACACTGTTTTCTTTCGTCCTTCCTGGAAGACGATGTGGCGACACCCGTGTTTGGTGTGGAGGCGGCGCACACGGGATGTTGGATGTAGACAGGAGCCTGACAAATACTGAAGAGGTTCGAGGGTTGTTGGGTTGTTTGTCTGATGTCAGCCAGAGATGAGAAACCTGCTCTCCAGATTCCCAAAGACATGTGTTTCCCCTGCGTCAAAAGCAGCATTTCCGGCCCGCGTCCTAAGCGGGCTCTCTCGTTCCCATCTCTTCATAGGCACTGTGCTCTCACAGTTACTGCTCCTGGTTTAATAATGCAGCGAACGAATCAGGCTCGCTGGAGAGGAGATGGAGCAGCTCTCGTGAGCCTGACTTGTGTGTTTCTGGCGGCAGCTGAGCTCGTTCACTGACTGCTTGGTGACAAGTGCTGCTCTGACGCGTGACTGTGAGTTCAGCGAGACCAGCGAGGATGCTGGGCCAAGGCTGCTCAGCGAAGCTTCATAGGGCTTCTCTCTGAGGAGGACCAGCTTTCTTACAGATCCCTGGTGATTCCAACTTGCAGTCCAGGTCGGGCACTGGATAATTGAAGCAGCATCAAAACTCAGGGAAGTTTTACACAAAACTCAGGGAAGTTTTACACAAAACTCAGGGAAGTTTTACACAAAATTATGGATAAATTATTAAGCTTCAATAACGGAGTAATCTTAAATAACGGATCTATATTTCATAGAATTGGAAATCTACTATGGTAGCTGGTCACTTACAAATGGCGATGCCTGTTCATTCTCTGAACTGCCTCCATAATCAGCATGTTTAAATCAAGTTTGATTGTGTCAACGTGGATGTCGTGTCATGTGCCGATTAACTAGAACCAGGCAATGAATTTGTCCTCGGCCACCAGCACGTAGAGAGACAGTTGAAGTAAAATTGTGCTTTAATATATTTTTTTTAAGAACAACTTTCTGAGAACGGACATGTAATAGCAAATTCAAGAGACCGTTGAACAAATGTTAACTTCAAACTCTTTAATTTATTACTTGCAGCTGGTAGAATGAACTTCATTTCCAAAAACTGACAGATATTTTTGATCCATGATCTGCTTATACCAAGACCCAAAAGAAACTTTTAAAACCACAGAAGTTAAAATCTTATATATCGACCTGTAAGACAATGGATCAATGGAATTCAAAGTAAATTCACAGTTTAGCTGCATATCCACATCTTACTGAGTGAGGTTCATCCACTCAGATAAGTGGTTTAACATTGTTTAGTGATTGACTCTCTTGTCATAGGTTGTGTGCCACAGATGTGGCCTAAGACAAGTCACAAGAACACAGCAACATAGAGACTCGCAGAAATTAAAAGCCTGCTCTTTTAAAACTTAATAGTAATTATTACGTCTAACTGTTTAAAATCAGAACATCTTTGTTATGCCAGCTCTGAGTAGCTTCATTTCAGAAATAAAAACGAAACAAAACAAAAAAACTGAGAACAGATCGATTCCTGAGGCAGATTGTCATGCGTTAGGAAATGGAAAACTGATTAATCGATAAGAACCGTACCATTGAAACTCATATCATCAAAAAGTTCATGTTTGTTTTATTAAAACAGAGTTGTTGTGTACTGCTTGGAAATTAGGGAGAGAGAATGACATTGATTGAAAGAGTGGAAATGATTATTTATTATCGTAATTAGTCATTGGTTCTATAAATACACCTCTTTTTTTCCAGATGGCGACGGTGCAGAAGGACTCAGTTAATGATGAGGCTTTACTGCCTGGGTCCAATGCCCTTATCAGGTGGCAAGCAGAACCAGCTCCAAATCAAGTGCATGTTTTAGACACTTCAGTGGGACCGTATCGGTTCAGGACACACCCATCGACAGGTGAGAGCAAGCCCAGCTGGCAGTGGCTTAAACCTTAAGAACATTGATTTGACAAGAAGGCACATGGTTCCAGGTTGGTCGGCCAGCCCCAAGGACATAGGACTTTTGTGAGTCTCCCGTGGTTCTTTTCTTGGCACAAGTGGCTTCTATGATTCCAGGTATCATGACCTCACGTAAGGATATCTCAAGGCAGAAAGCAGAACTCCTTCTCACAAGCCCATGGCAGATGGCCCCCACATTCCGTGTGACTGGGCCACAGGGCCACTCCTGGTGGCAGGGCGTTGGGAAAGCGGGGCCTGGCTCTCTGGCTGCTGTGGTTGGAAGCAGGTGCGGGAGGAAGGGGCAGGGACTGGCCAGCAGGTAGCCAACGTAGTGACGCAGTCATGCCATGGGAACTTTGAAAAGGGAATAGTTTCTCGAGAATATTAGGGCACACCATTGTGCTTGGATGCAAATGGGAATGGGAATTCCCAAGCCGTTCGATTCAACGTGCGTAACCGACTTCCTCTTTCTGCAGCGGCTCCGCCTCAGCCAGTCCTTCTCTCCGCGGGTCTGTGGGTCGAAATCCATCCTCCTCAGAATGTAAAATCCTCTTGTTATTTTATTTGTCCCTGGTTTGCCAGTCCTTCCTTGCCTGTCTCCAATATTTTTTTTTGTTTCCATTCCTTGCTTTGCTAGGATTTTTTGATTTATCTGATCACTGGAGGACTCTATGAGAAAGCAGTGGATATTTATCCACCTACGTATTTCAGAAGCTCCGGGCAGGGCTGCCATGTCACAGGGCTTTAAGAGAGCTGTTCGTTTCCGTGAGTTCTGCATAGCCTGTGTGGCTGGAGGTGACAGTACTACATTTCGGCCCCAGAGGAATAGCTTCGTTGAGAAGATACAATTTTAAATTTCTCTTTTGAAAAGAAATTTATTTTTAGCATCATCTCCCATTGCGACTACCTTGTCTTAAGTGTTTCTTGCATCTTTCTGGAACACTGCAGTGGCCTAACTGATCCTGCTGTCACCGATCCTTCCTCCCTGCAAAGATCTGTCAAAATAACATGGAGCCACTGCTCATCATATACCTGGTTCCCCCTGGTATACGGAATGCCTGAACTCGTTTGTATGGTGCTGAGGTTGTGTTATAGATTCTGGCCAGTTGCTGCTTAGGCCCCATCACCATCTGGCTCCAGCGTTCCTCCTACGTCTCTCTGGGCTGATCAACTCCCCTCCGCACCCATACACACACGCACACACACTCACTCCTGCACACTCCTGCGTGCAGGCACGATTGGTCTCGTCTCTACTCCATGGCGCTTCTCTCGTCCTTTCAATGAGTCTCTAGGTGAGACGGGTTGTCTGCGTGCCCTCGGGCAATCGTTTCCGCAGGATGACGGCTGGGACACGGGGCTGGACACTAGGGACACAGGTGCTGCGCTCGGCATGCTTAGGGCAGAAGGGAGGTCCCATTACAGATGCGAGAACCCGGTGCCGAAGGACCACGAGGAAGGCGTGACCGAAAGGCAAGCGGTGAGCTGTGGTGGGAAAGGGACCTGGCGCGGTGACGGGGAGCAGCATTTGCACGCTCGGTGGCTCCGCTGCATCGTCTTCCGGCGGGGCCGGTCGTGGGGCCGGTTACCGGGCCCAGCTCGTGAGGAAGCTGTGGCAGCGAGTTGATGAGGGCACCATTATTAGGGCGGCATCTGGCACGTAGTATGTGCAAAGTCCACAAAGGAACTGAGTCGTCACGAACGATGAATGGATTTTTGTTTTTAAGGCCAAGAAGGTGGAGAAGAAAATTCTAGAAAGAGAAATGGTGCTGCCAAAGATAGGGCACCCAAAGGGTGTGGTGTTTGGGGGGAGCGGTGACACATTCACTGTGGTCGAAGGTTCATGGGTGTGGCCCAAATTGTTTTCTGTCCCACTTATTGCATAGTCACAGGAGCCCCCAGATAACGTCTAGGACGCCCCCCATCCCCCACCTCCCGCCTTCCTTTCTGACGAGCCTTCCACTGAGCTCGGAACATGGCATGAAAGTGGAAATGCTGTGTGCCGGCTTCTGGAAACTTCCTTGAAAGACAGCTGGTCTGGGCACTTTACCACTTTTATTACGTCTCTTCCTCCATCCTTCTGCCTGGAACACAGATGTAAAGGCTGGAGCCGGAGCCCTCGTCCTGGACCATGAGGTCTCGCAGAGCAGCGAGTGAGAAGGAGTCTGGGTCTGCACCATTTCATGGAGCACCTCGGGCCCAGAATGGTCCGCCTGTGGATGTTCTCAAAGACAAGAACCAGCTTCCTCGTTTTAGCCACCGTCACCTGTCCTTGCAGATGCATCTAAGCAGGAGGTGACAGGATAGGGTGGTAGGCCTGCAGCGGACTGGGAACGAACTGAGACGAAAGGTGTCTGCGAACCAGCGAAGGAGCTCGGATCTCAGCGGGTCAGCCACGTCCCCGCAGACAGGAGCGCAGCGTGGTTTTGAAGAAGGTGGCTTTGGCCCACAGAGGAGGAGGGCTGGAGGGGGAGCCAGGGGTGGGAGGTTGGAGACTAGGGGACGTTCCTCTCTGCTGCCCCATCAGCCTTGGCAAAAGGCGCACCCTTGCCCCCACCCTCTCCCCGGGTGGTCGTAAAGCTGCCCTCGCTCTGCTTTCGGGACTGCCGTGGGCTGCGTCCGAGGATGCTGCGACCCCCGCGGCATGCGCTGGGAGGGAAGGGGCATCTGGAAGGAGGCAGCGCTGACCCAAGAGCTGCCGGAGGGAGAGGAGACGGGAGGAAATCGGCCAGCTGCCTGGTGCCTGCCGGGGGCGCGGAGAGGGTGGCGCAGCCCGCTGCTCCAGGAAGGCTCAGACGCAGAGCGGTCCAGGGGCCTGGATCTGGAGGGACGATGGGTGGGCCGCCGGCTGGGAGGGGCTGCTTCACCCGGGGGCGTAGTGTGATTTTCAAGGACCCGCAACCCAAACTCGATGGATGGATGGAGCTCGTGCGTTGGAGCGCGTTTGCGGGATGGGAGGGAGGGGACGGCTCAGTGGTCCCGTGGGGACGCAGCACTCTCTCCAGAGTCTTGCTGGGTCCCATGTTTGGGGCACCATGGCAATTTCCGGAACCCACCCAGTGTGTAGGCACTGGGGCCTCTGGCATCCTGCCAGTCCCGCTCAGGCTGCCTGCGACACTGGGACTTCAGCCCAGAGGTGACGCTCGTAGCTGTGTGGGTCTGGAGAAAGGCGGAGTCTGATGAACTTGCAAGTCGTAAGACAACTTGGTTTGTCTGCTTTCTGGGAATATTCAGAGGACATTTAACACACGCTCCAATGTTCATGGTAAAACACATGTATTATGAATTTTGGAACAAAGATACATGCCCGCAGATGTATGAAAGTATTTTTAAAGACTTCAGAAACTCTCCTCCAGGTGTGTCTGGAGGTCTTCAGGGACGTGTCACCCGCATTTTCAAACAAGTTCTGGGGTCTGAGGTTTACAAAAAGATTCACATAGGTCATATTTTTAAAAAATTAGCGTAGATAACTGACGGTGCGAGCCGGAAGCATTGCATGGCAACCAGGAAGCCGCACCAATGAGGAAAAATAGAATTTGCCATGTTCTAGCTCCTTCCTCTCTATAGCTTCCTTAAAGTGAAACCCACCTCCTACACTTTCTCTCATCAATTTTCAATTCGTGCCCCGTATATCATCCCTTTTTCCCTTCATGAGTTCGTAAGAAAACGTATAAAACCATGCTTCCTTAGGCACTCTTTCCTCCAACAAGGCGATTGGGGACAGTTTTAATAAAGCATTCGTTCAGGTCGGTGAGTTGCTCCGCGGTGCAGTCAGCATGTCCAGGGACGGAGGTTAAAGACCTCCAGTGGGATCTTACCTTCATGTTGTAATTCTGGAAAAGTCTTTGACTTACGGGGCTCAGTTCTAAAATCATGCAGGAAAATAAATACCCATTTTCTTCTTGCCAATATTAACCAACAGGACATAAGCAACCTGTCCCACTTCTAAAGAAGGTCTTCCTGGAGTAACACTGTGATTCAAGGTCAAGTTCTCTTACCCAGACCCGACTTCAGTGTTCGCTTAAACCATCTGAGTAGATGGGGCGTAGATCTGATCTCGTTCTCGTCAGCTCCCTTCCCTCCATCTCTGTCAGTAAAGACGTCAGCACACCAGGCCCTGAGGCAATGGGGACAAATCGTTCTAAGCTAGCAGTAGCACTATGATTTCCTGAGTCACTAACCTCTTTCAGGAACCATGCGGTGACATTCCCATTGCTTTTCTTTTATTTTAACAACAGTTCTGCAAAGTAGATATTGTTAGACCCATTTTTAAGGTTAGGAACCGGATGTTGAGGAAGTTAAGTAACTTGCCAAAGAGACACAGCCAGCATCGGCTGAGCCCGGCCACAAAGCCCGTCCTCTCTGCATCTTCTCTCGGGTCCCTCAACATGATCCCATCTACGGCCTCTGTGTGCTCGAGGGGCAAACGATGAGGTGCCAGGGGCAGGAGGCCTGTGGCTGTGTCTTGAGGACATTTCATGCCCCTGTGACTTTTAATCCTTTATAATTAAATATTTTAGTGACTGCTCTCCCTCTGGACGGTTGGTTCGCGAAGGCGTGGTGCGCGCCTTTCTACCGTTGCATTCCCGACGTCCAGCAGCGTATCTGACACGGACAGGTGCTTGATAAATGTTGATATCTCTTTCAGGAAGGGTGGTTTTGAGTAGAAATCTCTGTCGTAAAAGAACGAGACAGCGGCTTCTCTGTGCCGCGTCGGCGTGTCCTTACTTCCCGCAATCCCTGTGCACAGATTGTCCTGCCGTTTTCACCCCAGAGCCTGCCTGTCCCTCCGTCTCTGCTGGAGTCCTGGGCCTCTCGCGGTGCAGCATTTCCCTTCGCCCCGAGCGGCCTCCTCTATCCCGGGCCCGTTTCACGGCTGCTCCTAAACCGTCCACGTTGCTGGGGCTCGGTGGTTGTGTGTTCTGTGTCCTCTGTCCCAATCTTCTTTTCCTGGGGACCCCTAGCTGCCCCACAGGGGATGAGGAGGTGAGGACATGCTTGCAAACCAGCTCTCTGGAGACAAAAAAGGAAAAAAGAGGCAGTCCACGGCCTAGTGGATATGCCTCCTTGTCCCAAATGTGATTGTTGCGTAAGATATATATACCCACGGATGGACTCAGATGCCTGGCGAGAAAGTAGGCCACGGTGAAGCAGCGTCTCCACTAGGGGTCCCCCAAAGGGGCTCGGGGGTCTTGTCTGACAGCGCTAGGATTCGTCAGGAGCTAGAACAGCATCTTCTCTCATTCTTCCTCCATGGGCCTCCTGGGAAAAACGCCACCACCACCGCCCTCCAAAACCAGCCTCTCCATCCGTCTGCCACGGCAGACGGTGCCAGCTTCGGAATGTGAAACTGACTGATGTTAAATCAGGACTCAGACTGAAGCGTGCTTAGCGCGATTTATTAGTTGGAAATTACGTTTCTGTCAATAATCTTCATCGGTATTACTAGAAAATAAGTCCTAAATAGTTAAATTACATAATCATAACAGTCTCAGTAGTCATCTGACTCTTTTTCTAGGAAAATAATTGATTTGCTTTTATTTTACATCTTTCTCTTCACTATGCCTATCGGGCTGTTCGATTTATTCTTTAAAAGTTAGGCTTGCTTAGAATTCCTCATCATCCATAGAATGCATGCTACGAAAGAGGCTGAATCCCCTGAGGCTTCTTTAGGTCACAGGTGCCAGTAATTATTGCTCTTTGATTTGTTAATTGTGCGCCTCTTCAGTGCTCCGTGGTTTGCGCTCCTTAAGTATCAGGTTAATGAGGCACTATACCCTTTAAATTTTTTTCAATTAAATGTATTGGGGTGATATTGGTTAATAAAATTATGTAAGCTTTAAGTGTACTTTGCCCCTTGAGATGACCGTTACTTTAAGGAGCAAGTCCCCCATCTCCTGGGAATTATCTCAATCAGCTTTCACATTAGGGCAGTTTTGAGATGAAGCCCTCTGGGCGACTCCAGAAAGCCCTCTGGTGTGGAAGCAACATGCGGGAGGCTAATGGGGTGTTTTCCCTCTGAGCCTCTCTGGTACCTTACACTCTAATGAAGCATCACGGTCCTTACAGCTGGGACTGAGGAAACACTGTGAATTAGGCGTAGAGTCGACCCCAATCATCCCTTTACCTCTGAGGCTCCCGCAGACTCCCTCACCAGAAGTGGTGTCTGCGTCCCTCAGCGGCTCTGAGCCAAGAGGGCTTAAACCAAATGCAATCATCTCAGAGCATGAACTCGTCGGCCGATGTGTTTATCCCTTCAGCCTGCACAAATCTTAGCTTGTAGCTAGTGGTCAGTTCTGAGATTTCGGCGCCAAGTTTAACTTGTTCAGATAAACATTAGCAGTCACAGTGGTGAGCGCCCACCCCACGTGTAAATACAGCTCGGCTGCGATCGGCCTCTCTCGCCGTCCCACGTTCTTTCCTGAAATCTCAATCTCTCTCTCTCTCTCTGCTGCCCTTCATTTCTCATCATCACTCCCAACTCAACATATTGAATGAGCCGCTGGGTCGTGTGAGGACGGCGGTGGGTCAGCGCTTGCAACAGCTCAGACGCAAAGCAGCGCCGACATGAAAACGCGCTCCGTCCAATTTCTTCCCACTCAGGACAACCTCGCTCTGCCCACACCTGCCCTGTGTTCCTTCTTTCCTTCCCCAGTTCTCTCAGCCTCTTTCATGAGGTTCCCTCTCTGTGCATCCCCTTGGGCATGCAATTCCCTTTTCCATGTTCAGTGAGAGGAAAAAGAAGCCTCATGTCCATGTTCATCTATTTGCCAGATCTCAGAACCCCTTTGCCTGGGGGAGTAGGGGGGTGGGGTCCGCCTTCTACCTCTGGGACATCTGTCCAACTGTGCCTCTTATGAAATGTGTACGTGGCTGTGGCGTCTTGAGTAAGAAACGGTTCCGTTTTAGCACAAGTCTCGAGATAGTTCTTACATACCAGCCCAGACTCTGGTGCCTGCCACCTATCGATGCTGACAGTGGAAAAGTGGCCTCTAACTTAGCTACGCCGGTGGCTTGTTAAGAGATTTTTTTAATCAAATAATCTGCATTTTTTTTTTGAATTTCTTATTGAGATGCTCATAGTTGAAATGTGATTTCCCTATATTCTCACGATTAAGAGTAAATTAAAAAAAAAATTGTTTCTCCAAAAGAAACTTCACATTCTTTTCTTTAAATTTCCAAACCGTGTAAAGCCATCTCCTCCCATGCAGCTGATCGTGGCCATGCGACTAAGTCCCCGCCAGTGAGGGCTTCCTGTTGGCTGACGTACAGACACGTCGTCAGGAGCTCGAGCAGCCATGTGGGACCTGAGGCAGCACAGCAAAACGACAGACGAATAAGCAGGAGCCTCACCCCCTGACACCTGACCTCCTTCCCCCAATGGGGAATGACACTTACATCTTATTTAAAGCCACTGCTATTTTTATTTCTTGCCCTTTTGGTAATTGCTAGGCAACCAAACTTAATCTGATGTTCATTTCCCTTCTTAAAACAGTCCTGGCAGATGGAATGGTATAACCACAACCACCTCCAAAGGATGCGGATCTACTGTTGGAGCCAGGCAGGGGTCACACCTGCCGTCACGTGGGGAAGGCTGACTAGCCAGACAGCATCAGACTCGGTTTAGAAGGGGCAGGGAAGGGTGAATGACTGTTGGCCAGGCAACCAGCAGAGTCGGCTAGCCAAGTTCAGTGACTTTCCCAAGGTCACATGGCTATTTATTGGTGGAAGGGAAATTCCAACCC
>NW_011888971.1:439880-467854 GCF_000151845.1 Pteropus vampyrus | reverse complement strand
CATCGAGTGTCACAGCTGCCAGGACCCCTGTGCCTCGCTGGCCTCCTCCCCAGGCCGTCCCAGCCCCACGCATGTGCCTGGGCAGGAAACTGCGTCCTATCCTCACTTCCGCCTCTTTGTCCCTCCTGGCAGCAGCAGGACAGTATTTGTAGGGTGGTTGGGATGTCAAGCACTGATGCTTCTCTAAAGAATGTGGCCTGGCCCATGGGCGTCATTTCATTAAGGAGAATTACCTGCATAAATGAATCATAATGAGAGATTGAAATCAGAAAAGCTCGACACTTTAATTTATTCCTGGGAGAAGTCCAGAAAAACAGGCATGTTTTGGAAATATTGAAAAGGATCGTGTCTTCGGAAACCGCACCGCGGTACAGTCACACGAACAACTTGCTTTGTGTGCATCCGGGATGCAAATATGCTTCTTTGACACAGATGTACCCTCGCGAACGGAAACCGTGTGTCTCCGTGTCATTTTGGCCACAGTCCCCTGCTCGTTACAACGTCGCGTCTATGAATTCGAGCTCTCCACTTCCAGATCCCGCCTCCAGATCCCTTTTATTCCTCAAAACGTGGCAGGATAGGGGAAGAAAATGAAGTTTCGATTACACAAATTTCACTGCTTCTCGATTATGACCAAAAATGAGATCGAAGAAGACATGTGTGGAGCATCACGTTTTCTGCGAGGCAAGTCGCGATTCCAGCAAACCGGGATGACGTCCTGTCTGGACATCCACTCTCCCCTTGACCTCTCCTGTGTCTACCCCACGAGGCTTCAGGTCGCTTTAATAGGGCGGCAAACAGTGCACGTCACAGCCAGAGTTAGGATTCGAATGCGAGTCTCTGTCAGGTAAGATTACGTTAGTGTTATAATCGATAACCCTCAAAGTTCAGAAATTTAACACGATAGAAGTATGTTTTAGCTGTGTGACAGTCCCCCGTTGTCGGTGGGACAGGAGGAGCGTGGATTAAAGGACCCAGGCTGGTGGAGGCCCTCGCATCATCCACACGTGTTTCCTAAGACCCCACTGGGCACTGACATCTGGCTGCGGGGGGAGAGGAGAGACTTTGACAACAATTGTCCTGCGTTTAACCATTTCAGCCTGGAAGGGTTATGTTTCCGTGGTGGAAAGTACACCATTCTATCCAAAGCACTGGAAGCATCCAGAGGGGGGAAGCGGGGGACACGGGGGAACGTGCAGGAGGAGTAAGAAGGATGTCAGTGAGACCACGCAGGTGGCCGTGGTTACAGCTTTGCCTGATAACGTATTTATTCCCATTTTCTTTATTCTTAATGAAGTCTCATTAATTCTTTCATTCTAAATCTATTTGCAAGTGAGCAAATTATATCACCTGCATTTCAGGGCTTGGGAGAAAAAAGATATCGATGTGACAACATTACGAAATAACTGTAGGGCCTAAGGCGGCCGCCAGGTGGGCCTGAGGCTTGGTTTGGTTTCCCTCAGAACTGTCATACGGGTCTTCTGAGTCGAGCGTCCATTGAGGGAAGAATGTGTTTATACATCTCTGTCCATCAGTATAATGTCACCTCTCTTTCATCAGACTTGACATTGGTCCACAATCACGTAAGTGCAGCTTAAGAAAGAAGAACGAGCGTGTTCACTAAGAACAACCGTGAACCTGGAAAGAATTTGTAAGAAGAAAGGGAATTTGAAGAGGACGCAGGTGAGTGAAGCTGCTCTGGGGCTTTCGAGATTCTTTCTTAAGGTCCCTGTAGGGGCTGGGGTTGGGCTGTGACACTCCGGACAGAGAACCAGGCACCCTCGGCTTCCCGTCACTGAGGTCCCAGGTCCTGCATGCCGTCTGCTGGCTGCAGGTCTCATTCTGCATGTTTGTATTTCAGACCTGGCATAATGCGCTGTAAGCACAGACATCAAATGCTAGCGGGTCACCCACGACTTCCGACTTCTTACCTCTTCCAAGTTTGTTGAGAGTTTTGGGTCGAGAAAGACAAATGGTAAGCATTTGCATGAGCTATAGAAATTCCTTCTTACACATCAAAAAAAAATCCAAGCGGAGGTAGAGTAAAATTTTTATTTTATCTATGGAGGATTAATGATTTTCGTGCCTCATACAACAGGTTAAATTTGGAGGTTCACTTTTAACCCCGCATCACCATTTTCAAACATAAGTCATTTAAATGAAAATAATTAAAAATATATCATAAATTTCACTGCTTTCCAAAGCAGTCTGCGTGGAATGTGTTTCCAGGTTCGGCCTGTGCCTCCCGATGCACAAACACATCAAGTAGTATTTAAATACCTGAGTCTCTTTGTCCCTGTGTCAGCTGCTCCAGAATGCTACTCTTTCTGAGGTCTGGCTTTCGCTTTTTGTAGATTCTATCTCTGCCATTGCTGAGGAGCCTGGGTGGCGATGGATTTCCTGTAAGAGCCCCTCTCTTACGTTCTGTTGTCTTCTTCCAGCCACTAGGGACTTCAAATCACAGAATCTGGAGGGTTAAGGTCAGAGGAGAACAAAAGCCAAGGTTAATGAACGACATCTTCGGGCTTTATGGCAGGTGGTTAATGATTTCCCATCGGCAATTTAGAGACCTTTCTTTTCCTCTGTTTGGAGTTTCAGATGTATAGATTATATGGATGACTAGTTTATTTAATGGTTAAATTCTTTGTCTTTTATATGCTAATTAATTAATTATTTTTTTGGGGGGTGACATTGGTTAATGAAATCCAATAAGTTTTGGCTGTACATTGTAGCAGTAAGGCATATATATATATTTATACTGTGTGTTCATGGTTAAATTCTTTAAGTTCAGTAACCAAGACTCTGTTGCAGAGACTCTAAATTCTTTGAGGAAGGTCATCTATCTAGGCTAATTAATGAACCCAACTGCCAATTTATACAAAAATTGTATTCTCTTATAAGGCAGACAAAGGAACCAGCTCGCTACGTAATTATCATTTGTCGATTGGAGGAAAACATTTGGCAATATAGGCTAAACCTTTGTTTCAAAGTTGCAATCTAAAGGAATTAATAATTAGCAGCAAAATGGGGGTTTTATAAGAATAAATGAGATAATAAGTGCGTGTCCATGCCCTAATATATGCCATGATAGTTCTCTTGCCCTCTCCTGTCTCGGGGGCCTTTGACTATTTATCTATTGCACCCTAGAGACCTGCCCTGCATAGGCTCCCATTGTCCTAATGGAAGCATGAGGTCCTTATGCCTTGCTCATGCCCCTCCCACGGACTTCTTACCCCTTAGTCTGGCAGATCCTTAGCAATGCTGGGCAGGGAATGGCTAGTGGACAGGCAACCCCTGGGGCCTGGCAAAATCATCTGTTGGTTTTAAAAAATAGGCATGATGTAAAGGTCATAAGACTTGAGACTAGCTAGAGTGAGACTGAGGAATTATAGAACTGACCGGGTTTTACAGAACTGAAAATTGAATCACCACTTGACAAGCGAATGACCACTGAGGATTCTCCAAGGTGAATTCTGACAAATGTCTCAGTAGGGCGTGGAAACGTGCACGTGTCGACTGCAGCCAACGTACCAAACCCTTTGTATGTCACACCACACAGTCCTCGCAACAGTCCTTGGAGGTAAGAGGTGCCTTCATTCCGCAGGTAAGAAAATAGAGAACCAGGGATGTCGGTGACTTGCCAAAGTGTATGCAGCAAGCATGTGATTGGAAGTTAGGCGGGCCTGCCTCTGAAGCTACTTCGTAACGCTGCATCCCAACAGCACTGTCACTTACTAAGCAATAGACATTTGAACAATATCACGACAGAGTCAAGAGGAATTTGTGGCTAATTTTAGGTTTGCTCTGGATTCTAGAACGATGCAATAATTCAGCGCATATGTAACTGAAATCCTTAGATGCTATGCGGGAACTCTACGTTATGACGATGCCACTGATGTTTTCCAACAGCATTCTTCTAGAATGATTTTTAAGGAGAAAAAAAATGAACTTAGATGCAAATCACGAGGATATAAGAGGAAAATGTCGTCGGTTGTTCCTGATGTAGAAGCAGACACTCCTTCTGGACAGAGATCTGACTGTGGGTTTTGTGAATGCAGAATCCCCACGTGGCCCTAGGAACTCATGAATTACTCTTAGAAGTTCCTTGGACTCTGACACAAGCCAAGATCTAAAACCATCTCTCTAGAAGAGGTGCAGCCATTTGAAGGTCTCTTTAAGCCTGTGTCCCCATCCGATGCTCACCAGGGGGTAGACAGCAGCAGTTTCTATATCCCAATTGTGATAAATACATTGCGACCTTTGGACGTTCGGTCGGCTGCTTTATTAAAACATGAACTCAATAGGAAAAAGGCTTTGTTTACTTCTGTAGTTTTTCCCCTGGTACAATATCTCTGTTTGTGCCAGCAGACACAACTAATTGGGTATTCTAGGGAACTGGCCAAAGAAGTTATTTAAATATTTAAAAGAGAAATGTGAATTCCTATTTTTAAAGCACACAAACAATGAGCAGAGCTACTAGAAGAGTATGTCTTAGATAATGCCAAATTAATAATTGATGAAGATGAAACCTCAAAAGAGTTCAGGATAAAGTGAGCAGAGCATCTGGGAGTAGATTAAACTACTTCCCAGCAAATTCAGACATGGTAAAGGCCCGCCAGATGAGGCCCATGAGGAGTGCTTATGCTTCATCTCAGAGCGCTGATTTTTCTCAAAGAACTCTACCATGGTTTTAGGTTCACGGAGACACAGAAAAACTTTATTGGGAGGGAGAATGACATTTCTCATGTGAGGCAAGTAATTCTACCCCATAAATCACTCTGCCTTTATAATAAATTTGGGTAAATTTGATATTAGAATAAGTTAAGCCGATACCATTGCAATGCTTTGACTTATTGGCTATATGAAAACATTAGCTATGGAAGAATTAAGTATTGTAAATGAGTTGCTTTATTCATAAATAGAGACAACTGATAACCATATGGTGAACTCATCTCCAGACCTTTACAGATTATGACGTTGTCCCACTAATGCCCATTTTCTGGTCTAGGATCCACATTGCATTTTGTTTGTCGTGTTTCCCGAGCCTCCTATAATCTGAGATAGATCCTCAGTCCCCAGACACATTTAAAGAGTAACTTGGCTTTATTTCTTTTAAGAGATACAGGGTTAAGAACTCAGTCCTGTCACATCCGGGAATCCAGGCTTCTGGTCTCAGCTCTCTCACTGCAGGATGTATTCTATAAGCCATTGCATCCATGTGAGCCCAAGTTTACATCATTTATTAAATATTGGAGTGGAGCAATATTAAAGGTTCTCAAACTTTTTACCATCAAGAAAAAATGTAAATCGTTTTTATTTTCTACCATGAAAAGATTTGGTGTATTATCCAAACAGAATTACTTTGATCACTTTTGGTAATTGAAATGTAACAATACTGATAAAGGAGTAGTATGTTCTTTATTAGACATACAAATAATAAATGAACTTTGACTAGAGTGATCACATGTGTTCAGGGAAAAAGAAATTTATAAACAAAGGTGAAATGCAACAATTTTATAACTTTCTAAATTATCAACTCAAAGCCTAGTAAATAATCCAATTTGATGAACTTTTGCTGGAGATTTAGGGGGAAAAAAGTGAATTATCTCTGGTGTTTATGCAACTAACATATGTTAAGCAACATGCAATTGAAAATGCATCGAGATTATAGGCTTTGGAAGTATCACAGCTTTCTTCTGCTCTGGGCAGATTTCCATACTTAATGTGCTCTTAAGAATGTGGGTTTGAAAACGGTAACACTCTACTTTAAAATATACTGCATAAAAAATATATTAAAGATTGAATTACATGTTATCTTACAAATTACATTTTTACTGTGTAACGTATACTTTTAGACAACATAAAATTTCCTCTTTTTAAATTAATTACATAACTGTCACCATGAAATTGCGATGACTGTTACTGATATCATCAGCCTTAAATACATCCTGTCAAATTCAAAGTGTCCACTAAACTGTCATGTTCGTTAAAGCCTAGGAAGCTTCTTGTTAGAGTCCATGAACCCTGAACATTCCTGTGAATCCAATTAAATTCTAAGCCAACTTTTTAGAGTAGATTTTTAGGTCTTCAAAGTAAACGATTTCAAATTTAACATTACTAATTGTTAATACATATGTTCTGGGAATAAGGATGACTTCAATATAATTTATTTTATGTTAAATAGTTCTTAAAGTTATACTCTATTGTTATGTAACCTACAGTTATTGTAAATTATAATGTGTTTAAGTATTCATTTTATTTGTTAGTAACCATTTTTTTTTTTTTTTTTGTTTGTTTGTTTCCATTTTGTTTTGTTAGTACCGTTTTCAATCTTACCCAGCAGTTAGACTTCTAAAGAGATGTTGAGTGCTTACTGTCATCATCCCGCCGCCACTGGGGACTCCAAGGTCCAGAGCGATGCAGGAATTTGCTGAATGTCACGGGTGGCATTGGCCTCGCACCTCAATTACTCTGAGGTCACAGCTAGCATTGCTCTTCCGCATCACTCGGCCTTCTTTAAGGGGAGAATTTGCTGGGTATTTTTTTCTCAATAACTCAAACAAACACCATAGACAAAATAAGTTGACCTCTTGTAGAGAAAATGAAATGCTTCACTAATGGAAATGATGGAGAAGTATTTTATATGAGCCGAACTATTCTCTGAAGGAAAAAAAAATACGTATCAGTGGATTGCAGAAAAAGAAAGAAAACGTTATTGATTTTTTTTCCTGTTTCTGGGAATATACGGAATAAAAATAACGCAGCCTCCATGTGGTGATTTAGCAGTGTTATGGCTCAAATCGGGCAGTTCTAAAAGAGAATGAGAAGGAGATACATAAACACTATCGTCTTCCCAGCAGAGACCCAGAATAAGGGAAAGATGGGTAGCAAGAGAATGACAGCCTCTCGTTATGACTGGTTGCAAAAATTTCGTAAACTTACATATTTCTGAAAGTAATAAAAAAAGTTCTGAAGAGAGAAGCATGATACTGTTCCTCATAGAATGAGCAGAATATTATCTTCTTTTTTAAAAATTGTATTTATTTAAATTAGTATCAAGTATACAGTACATTGGTTAGACATCTATATAATTCATAAAACGATGCCCCCAATTGCTCCCTCCCTCCCCTGGTCCTCCACCTGGCCATCATATTAATGCTGACTGCATTCCCTCTACCGTGCTCCCCATCCCCATGACCATCCATCAGCTACAGCTATTGTAACCCTTCACCCCATTCTCCCAGCCCCCCAACACTCCTCCCCTCTGTCCATCACCAAATTGTCCACTATATTTGTGAGTCTGTTTTTGATCAGTTTGTTCTTTTTGTTCCTTAGATTCCACATCTAAGTGAAATCATATGATATCTGTGTCCCATGAAAGGAACAGCATGTAATTTAATGCCTGTTACTGCCTGAATCAGTGGTTCCTGTGTCTGGTCCCCAGATCAGCAGCATCAATGTCACTGGGAAACTTGCTAGAATTCTGGCTCCCCCCGGGCCTGCTGAATCAGAAAGTCAGGGGCCATCTGAGCAATTCAAGTTTTAGCCAGCCCTCCAGGCAGCTAGTGCCCATGCAAGTTTGAGAATGGCTGCTATAAGCGACACCCACATATACATGTAAGCTTTTCTGAAAGCTGTACACAATGATGACGATGCATGCAGCGGGATTCACGCATTTAGAATCCGCGGTGCCCATGGATTTCTGCTTCTCTCATTTACATGGAGCCGTGAAGTGAAAATCATGCTGATCCCTTCCTTACTGTGGGAACGTTGGCATTCTGCAGGGGTGCCCTGGGAGAATTTTCAGGGCATAAACAAAGTGGGTGTGGGCCAGGAGAGGGGTCACACCACTGGGAATTGTCCCATTGTTTAGAAAAAAAAAAAGGAATTTTCTGGAGCTTTTCCATGAGTGTCATACTTCCTACTCAGAAGTGGTGCGTGAGGAAGATAAATTTAATCCAACACAGATCGAAGAGATTTGAATTCAGACGACTGCAGTCCTGGTGGCAACGGTCTGGGATTTACATGAAAAGAGAAATAGCTGACGCCCTAATGCTTGTCTTGCGACATTGTATAGTTTTAGTCATCGTGTCGTGTGTCTGAGACATTTCAGTCAACGACCTATGGCCCCATAAGATGATGATGGAGCTGAAGAGTTCCTATCACTTAGGGAAGCTGCCACCGCCCCAATGTCTTAGCGCAGTGCATCGTTCATACTGGTGCAATGCTGGTGGAAGCCAACCTCCCACACTGCCAGCGGTGTGAAAGCGTAGCACACACAGGTATGCACAGCACACGGTCCTGGATAATGACGACATGTGACCGTGTTACTGGTTTACGCTTTCGCTACTCTATATACTTTTGATCATTATTTTAGGGTCTGCTCTTTCTACTTATGAAAGTTTGCTGTAAAACAGTGTGCCACGTCAGGTTAGAAGCAGCCTCGCAATCCTGTGTTTACCATTTCTCGTGATGTCATCATATCTCCTGGTGCTTGATTTAATTTCGTGGTGTTTTGTGCAGTAACGGTAGCCAGCAGCCTGCACCGTCCACCCTGGGCGTGATGTGGGCTACCACCCAGGTGTGTGTGAGTGCGCTCTACGATGTCACACTACGCAAAATCACCTGACAACACCCGTCGCAGAAGGCGTGCGCATGACTGTACCTCTGACGCAGCATCGTGACGATCTTTTCCGTGGTGATCTTTCTCCTTCGTCACCCATCCATTAGGAGTCCGCTGCTCTCGGTCGTTCTCGGCTCTTTCATTCCTGGGAAACGAGGTGCTTTTCCTTCATGAGCCCGTGAAGGAGTCGCAGGGAGCAGAGCAAGTTCAGGTTCATCTGGACGGGACCTTGGGTGGCAACTCACAGGATGGAATGAGGCCGTCTAAACAGAGAATTCTCAACAGGGCCAAATGAAAAAAAAGTCATAATTCACCTCCTAATCCCTAATGGAATATGAAGGTACAAAGTCCAGTCCAGTCGCACAAAAATCAGGCCACTTTCTCTCTTTTGTTGTATATTCTCCAAAGTTTAGCAAAAAAGTGGGAAAAATTGCTGATATCCTGTACTCGATGGAACTAAGGGAAAAAAAAGTAAAACGACCCCTAAACTTTTCTTCTCCCATATATTAGTGATCCCAATTCCCCAGGGGAATTAATCGAATATGAGCCAAGGTAACCAAATTAATAGAAGAAATTAAAAAACAAAAAAAAACCCAAAAAACCAAAAAACAAAGCGTATGTCCACACTCGTTCGTACTGGCATTAGAAGGGCAAAGGCAGACAGGGGGCTAGAGGAGCTACCAGAGCAAATGGGAGGATAAGAACCACCAGCTACGACGTAAGAAGGCCTGTGAAGGGCACCTCGCAGCCAGAAGCGCGGGCCCCGTGGGAGGAACCAGGAGTCGAGCCTGCAGGAGGAGGAAGGGAGACCAGCCATCTCTCCCTCCTTCCTGCTTCCTGTGCACTCATGTCCTTTTGGAAAGCACCTCCGTGAATGCGGGCTTCCATTTCTTTGGATTCAGATCTATGATGCCCTAAGGCTCATGTGACCGAATTACTGGAATTTATGCCTCCTCTCTGGGTAACAGGACCTAAGGAAAGGCCACTTTTCTGAATCCAGGTGAGGCAGATCACTGGGACGAACCCTAGAAGCATGGTGTGTATCAGTCTAAGGTCTCTAGAGAAACAGAACCAAGAGCAGGTAGATAGACAGGTGTTGATGGATAGGTAGGTAGATTCAGGTCAATCTATAGGGATGGATTTTAAGGAATTAGCTCATGTGATTGTGGGGCTGGCTAGTCCATAATCTGTAGGGCAGGCTGGCAAGCTGGAAACTGAGTCAAGAGTTGATGTTTCGGTCTTGAGTCTGAAATCTGTAGGGCAGGATTTTTGTCACACCCTTGAGTCACAATTCTTCCAGAGGAAATGTCATGTTATGTTCTTAAGGCCTCCAAGTGATTGGGTGAGGTCCACCACAATACCATGGGTGATCTTTGTTAAAATCGGTTGATTTTAAATGTTAATCATGATGTGCGAAATCCCTTCACGGCAGCACCTAGACCAGTGTTTGACGACACAGTTGGGCGCCATGGCCCAGCCAAGTTAACACATAAAATTAAGCATCACACGCACTCAAATTTTCCGGCACTTTTCCCATCCTTCTAGAAGCCGTGCTGCTGAGATCCTGTCTAATATGTCCCCAAGTGTGATGTAAGCAGAGAGTAGATCCGCTGTGACAAACAGAGCAAGAGGGAGTTTGCACCCGTGTCTGCATGTGGAGGGGCACTCCTTGATTTTCCTTAGTTCTTCCATCTGAGGAACAAATAAGTAAGTTGTTAATTCAAGATTTTTTATACTTCAGCAGTGGCTTGAAAATGATGCTATATCATACAGTCATACAGTGGTGTGTCTCGAGTGTGACACGCTTTTGTTTTTACTGAAATAACTGATCGCTGTCATGTTTCATAGGGAAAAATGTCATTTTTAGTGAATTACTCATATTTTTAAATTTCTTATACTTTTCATCCCTTCTTTGAAATTATTTTAACTTTCTTTTTTAAAGTTTCTGTCTCAATGGACTAGTTTATTTATATTGGAAACCTGAGTGTCTTAAAAACCTTTATGTTTTTCATTAAGTTTATAATTGCCTTTTTTTCCCTCTCCTTGTCATATTTATCTTTACCACTAACTCAAGGTCTCCGGCCTTCAGTGGTACCGTCCACTATACTGAGCGCCCCTTCCCCACCCTCTTCCCGTCTGTCTCCTGGGGGGTGGGCTCTGGGCTTTAATCTGGTTGACTGCTTTCTAGGTCAACTGCATTTACGAATTTCCTGTACTTTTCTTATATCAAATCAATCATTCCTTGATTTCTCTTCCTTTTTCTTTCAGAGATCGCTTCTTTATTTCGTTGGAGTGCTTCCTTAAGTGGCTTTGCAAGAAAGGAAACACTACTCCGTTATTACATATTTGAAAATGTTTTCATTCTTGCTTGTGTGACAGTTTGCGTACACTTAGAATTCTAAGATTAAAAGCCTTGCCCTTCAGAAGTTTGTACTGATGACCTCTTACTGTCTTTTGGCAACCAGTTCCTGTTTTAATTGTATTTTAAGCATAGTTTTAATATACATTGAACTCGAAAGGCAGGGAAGGAAGATATGTTCTTTTTGGAATTCTTTCCATTTTAGGAAGTGCCAAAATCCAAGCCTAAGTTTGCAGTTGATGGATTCACACTATTATATGCAGATGCCAACCTCCGCATCAAGTCTTCTAAGATAGTCGTATCTGAGAATTTGCAAATCCAGTCACACAATTGACTATAAATTACTTCGTACCTTCAAGTACATTATACCGGTTTTCAAAATCTGTGGGTCGTCCTACGTTTTTCATACATTTCCTTTCACTATAATAGGAGTATTACAATATATTTTCTATAAAAAGAAGTAATTGGGCCTGATAGGGTTGGGTCTGATGGAGTCCGAGAGCCCCTTGTTTGACACACACACACTGCACGGCTTCCTCTGTCTTTCTGCGTCTCCCCGTCTTCTCGACATTTGCTCAGTCATTTTGCCTGTTAGAGTCTTCTTCTGGGCGTCTTCACTTCTTCGGGTTTATGATGTTTAGAAATCCCTTCGCTACCACTTTAGTGGAATTTCAGGAAGCAGAGACACACAGCTGTGTTTAGTCTGACATCTTGGACCGGAAGTTTTATGATGTTATTGCTGTGTATTTCCTCAGGAAACGCCTTTCCTAAACACTGTGTGTATGACATATGCGAGGTATTTAAATTATTTGAATTTTGATAACTTTTAGACTCCCATTGACAATTTAATGGGAGAGTTGGAAGATAATCAGGAAACTCTTTCTGTGAGTCAATAGTTTGAGGGTGCATGTCTTTAACTTTGAGATGCCAGCTTCTGTAAGGCATTAAATTTCTAAGCCTAAGGATGACATTAACGTTGGATGTCCCTGTGATGAGAACAAGGGCTGGCAGCCCCATTTCCCGAGCTGGGGAGACTGTGAGTTACTGGACTCACTTCCTTGGAAAGCTCTTCCATGGGAATGGAGTTCTAGAAAGTTCGGTTGCTCTTTGAAGGCACAGAAACCCCTACACTGTGTAGGGGTTTCACAAGAACCTGGGGACATCGAGTCCTGCCGCCTTGGTCTTCGGTTGAAATATGTTGGTAGGAAAGATATTCATCAGACACTGAGGATTTTCATAATTGAAATGCAAAGCATGAAGTTCACTATAAAATCTTGTGAACACTTTCGTGTAATGAGCATCGCAAAAGGTGCAAATGTCACACCCTTACTCACGTGTAGATTCCAGGGATTTAGTTTCTGCTTGGTGAACCATCTGGTCAGAAAAACAACTGTTTTGCCTGTCATGGGATCAATCAGAGTTGTGGTTCTGGACACAGGTGTGCAGCTAAATATTAGACAGAGCTCAAGCTCTACACAGAGAGAATGAAGGTTGTCCCAGAGCAAGGACAGTGAGACCCACGGGAGTGTGCCACCCAGCAGTGAGGGAGTCCTTAAGCACAGCGAGTTTGGGGGGGGAGGGTGTACATTGCGTTTGACGTGGTGTCATAGATTTAGTTGTCATTTTGCACAATCTCAGGATACGAGGCTGCTCCAGGATGGCCTGCAATTTATAAAGCAGATTGTCTGTACCTGCCGGTTCCAGCAGATGCAAAGAAACACAGAAACAAACACGCGCTTTCCGCAAACGAACGTTCTCTTGCCTTCTTAGCGAGAATCCCTTGCAGCTTGATTATCGGTCTTCAGTTTTCATCCTCACATACTCTCCTGGGTAGGCGTAGTTATGAAAACTGTGGTACCACAGCAATGAAAGAAATGGAGCTACGTTAACGTGATCCCACAGGTAACTCTAAAAGGAAGGGCTCTGCGTTACCTTCCGGGATCGTGTCGGTGTTCTGCAAGTCATTTGTTTTGCACTGGTGTGAAAAGGGGAAACTGTCCTGTCACCATCATGAAACCATAGTGGATGCTTTTAGGGACGAGTTTGCAAACGACAGTAATGTGGTATCCCATGAAATAAGGAGGAGCTTCTTCATTTGCCTCTACCCAATTCGTTATTACAGAGATCGAGCGGCTACTGTTGGAA
Source organism: Pteropus vampyrus (assembly GCF_000151845.1). NCBI lineage: Eukaryota > Metazoa > Chordata > Mammalia > Chiroptera > Pteropodidae > Pteropus > Pteropus vampyrus. Next base: position 454,727 of record NW_011888971.1, on the reverse strand, counting down.
TTATCTGAATTCTTTTCCACTCCCTTGAATTCAGAGTCTAATGTGCAACATGACAAACATACTCTGGATTTTCTTTTTTACCTTGGCAACCAAAGGATTACATCATCCACAATAACAGCGTACACACACATGCTCGCACATGCGCACATTTAAATTGATGCATTTCAACGGCTACTGCCTCCGTGTTGCTACTTTTTCTTGTTACCTGAGACTAGAAGTCAAACCTTAGGTGACTATACTCTCGCCAGCAAAATACAGGCCAGATGGTTGAGTGTGTGTCCAAAACATTTCAAGATACATAGGAAATTGAATTGACTTTTCTCACTCACCTATTCCACATACCCAACCTCTCTCCTCTTGCCTTTCGTGCTTTTCTCCATTGTCGCCAAAATCTGATGATGATTCTTTTATGTTTACCGAGACAGGGTTTAAAACTGGGTTGGCAAGGCCACTGCTATAAAACACTATTCCTAGGAATCACCTTGCGCCCGAAATCCGCTACTGCTACCTCTAACCCATCTGCGGGTCCCGACGCTTCTCTTTACACATGGAATGCGCTTCGGCTACTTCATGGGTTACATTGGTTTTTGCATGTTGACGTTGGAGCGAACTTTTATTTACAATTTTTCTTTTACTGAGAAAGGCATTCTGCATATCAAACAGTAAACTTAGAAATACATTTGGGCATCTAGCTGCCTTGATATTGAAGAAAATCTGCATAACTTACTGCTGTGAGACACCCCTTGTTGAGATGCTATAGATCCACACAGAACCCTCCACTTCCTGCTTAGGCATATCCTGTTCTCGCCCCAGGGAAATGGCTAATCGAACCAGAAAGCTGACTGTGGTGCATGCCAGGCATCGCGAACCTCTCGGAGGAATGACCTGTTTTCTCTCTTTCACACGTTGTTTCCGCCCAGGACAGTCCCATCGGTTTTTCTGGCGTCACCAATCTATTCGTCCATTAATTCAGCCATGCATCCACTCTTTGCGCATTTGTCGAGTCGCCAGTAAAGACAGCCCACTGAGAATTCCTCGATCTTTATTTTTATTCTGGAATGTGCTACTTATTACTAGACCGATATCAACAGCAGCCTGCTAGAGCAACTCCCTTTTATGACTTATCAAATACTGGCTTCAACATGCCCCAAGCTGAAGGTGCCTTCCCGGCCACACGTCCTGTGTCCCCTGTGCCGGTTGGAAGCTTTGCCAGACAGGACCAGGCGAGGAGCTTCGGCTCCCTCTGACCCATCCCCTGTGGGAGTTAAATTTGTCCTGTCAATGGTCTTTGGCCCTCCTTCCCGCCTCTTCTCTTGTCTTAGTCTTTCCGTTTCTCCTCTTTGTCTCTTCGTCCATCTTCTCGATCGCCTGACGGCTCACTTAAACCACAGATCTGAACACGTGCCTGTTTCGGACACTCGACGATGTCCCCTAAGCCTTTTTCTCTTTCCAGCCCTAGAGCCTGTACCACGTGCTTGGGTCACACGGGATTACACCATAAATTCAGAATATTCTTTATAGTTTCATCCTTCTGTGTTTTTGCCGATGCTTCTCTCTCTCCCTAAAACTCATTCCCCAAGCTTCTCCGCCTCACAAACTAGGCGCTCTCTGGCCTGCCTCCGACATCCCTCCGCCTTGCCCAGGTGGGTCACTCAGACTTTTCTGTGCACCTCTTGCCCTTTGTACCAACTGTGATTGTCAATCAGCCTGCGGGCTTTGGAGAGTCCGTGTCTGGATGCCGGTCAGTCCTTACCCTTATAGCGAGTTCTGGATTCCTCGTTGGTAAAATAAGGATGAAGATACTCACTTATCATAAACTGTGAGAATTATAATCTGCACATATTGAATAATTATATTAATATGCTTTAAAGCTGTAATTTCCCTAGTATGAATGGTATATCATTTGGGCGTAAGGATATACTTACTATGATGGACACCCAGAAAATGAGAAACGAGACTTAAATTACCAAAGCCTGATAGTCACAGCTTTATTCGGTATTTTCATTTCTTTGCGAGTAGTACGGAATTTTATAGTCTGTCATTATCAGACTCGTTTCTAGATTTTTCGACTTATAAATAATTACTCCATCGAACATTGACACTGGCGAGGTCTGACTTCTACCACTTCCGTAACGAGTACATCTGACTTCTTCGCCGAAAGCTAATCCCAAGCCTACAGCAACGGTTCGTAGTTAGGAACATACAGATCCAAATATAAGAAACATCTCCTGCCATTATCACGTCTTTCATCTGAGGCCGCATCAACAACTACAGAACTTCCCTGTATTACGTCGTTTTTCAATATTTACTATACCCCCCAATGCTTTTTGAGTACCATGGACTAGTTGCCTGATTTGTTTTGAAGAAGAGGGGAATGAAATAGTAGGACCTGACGGAAGGGTGCTGTTCATTTGTTATGTTTGTCGCAATGTCAGGCATGGTCCGCGTCACGGTCGGGGGTGGGCGCTCGCTTCCTTCTGCGGGCATTTTCCAGGAACGCTTTTGTGAGCATCAGTAGACATGTGTTGACACTTTCCTCCTTCTGGAATCTGAGAGATGCCACCCACCCAAAATATTTCCACTTTATAATTATCACGAAATTGCTCTGTTCTCCCTCTTCTGCCTTCATCGTCCTCCTCACTCTTTTCTTTCCAGCATCTTCTTTGTGGTAGAACCATTACCCTCCATAGGGGAGGAAAGAAGAAAAGCAGATGATTGTTTTTCATAAAATGTTCTTATTCACTCATTCAATACCCACAACGTGCTATTTCTGAGATCTGTACTGGGAGAAAAAAAGGTGACTATGAGCAAACACTGTCACCGCCCTCATGGTGCAGACTCTGTGGCCAGGCAGAGAGGCATCGATGGGACAATCACACAGATACAGTGAATTACAACTACGAACCGTGAGACGAAGAGTTGGCATGTGGTAGTCTCAGAAATTATGATGAGAAGGTCGACGTGGTCAGAGGTCCGTCAGGACTTCTGAGGAAGCCTCAGTTGGGCCGACGTGTAAGTAGTAAGTAGATGAAGCAGGCAAAGTGGAGTGGAAAAGCATTTTCACTCAGAAGGAACAGCATCTGCTAACGTCCCCCTGGAGCCCCGAGGGGCACAGAGAGCCCAGGGTGGAGCGGGCTGGAGAGGGACACCCAGGCGAGGGCCTGGAGCCCCTTCAGGAATTTTCGTCTCTATTCCAAGAACAAAGGGAGACGGACCGAAGTGCTTCCGAAAAGGGGGCAGCACAGGCAGTTAGGGAAGCACAGAGCCTGGGAGCTGGCGCTCCCACATGTGTCTCCGGGTCAGGTACAACTGTCCGCAGGTTACCTCACCCGAAGCCTCGGCTTTCCCATGGGTGTAATGATGCTAATAGTCCCCACTTTGTTCAGGTGGTCGTTAATGAAACGAAACGCTTTGCGTGTAATTCTAAACCAGTGCTGATTACATATGAAAACACTTGAAACGAAACACATTACAAATGAAAACACTTGGCAAACATTAACCAAATCATTCTTTCCAAAAAATGGAACATCGCTAACACCAGCACTCACACGGCGTGGGTGTGAGGATGCGTTCTTTCTGCGTCGACCCTAAAACAGGTAAGAATCATTTCAGATTTCCCATTAGTGGCTGGCGTAGAAATAGTTGATGGCAAACTAAATACGCTACGCTTACTCTTTCTTTTAAATCAGAATTAAAATAGCTTTGTCACAGCATGATAAGTCTTCACCCTTACTTCATTGTTTCACTGTGACTGACTGATTCTAAATCTGTAAGCTAACATCGGAACAAACAACGAACAAAAGCCTCGTTCTGAGCGAGCTGAATAACCGCGATAGACTCACCCCGTCACCCCGTCACCCCCGTCAGCCCGTCACCCCCGTCACCCTTGTAAAGTCACGTCGCAGCCCGGGAACCACAAGCTCAGTAAGTGGCATAGACGAGCTGGTATTTTGTTTTGGGGTTTTATTGCTTGAAAGATGATCTCATATTTTGAGTAAGTAGATACGTATCAGGGAGCTGTACACGGATACATCTGTTTTCTTTATACATTTTTATTAGTCGAGTTTTGGTGACTCGGAGGAATTCTAATTTGAATAAAATTACTGAAAGTATTTTTAAATCTAATAACAAACGAGCCACTCCAATTCCCATTTATCATATTCTTGAGTGATGAACGCGGGATAACTCAGTCCTTCGTGATTAATGACATGCGTGTTGGAGTAGAAGCTTTAGCTTTTTAAAATACTAAACCACATGGAAAACATTCCCCGTTGAAAGGAACCTGCTTTGTCTCTGCCCCTCCCAGGATCCGTTGCCTCTGACTTCCCCCTGAACTGAATTTTAAGGAATGCATGACAGCCCCGTTGTCTACTCTTGTCTGTCATTGTTTCTTTTAATGGCAAATATTAAAAATATATACCTTTCGTCCTTTGGTTTATTTACAAAACAATCCTCGTGATAACCTCCCAGGATTTTAAGTATAGAGTGTCCTGTATTCGCCTCAAGTCTCTCCTTTGAGTCACCTGATAGGATTCTGTTAAAATAAAAAGTCAGCACAGGTATTCATCGATTTTACCCCAGAGGCACCTGTCTTGACTTTCTTAGTTGCTCTGTTTACATCATACCACACTCTGTACTCCTGACAAAGTCACAAACTACTTCCGTCAAGGGCAAAGAGTCTGTTTGACCTGAGAAAGAATTACAGTTTTCTGTCTGGCAAATTTATCATTTCGACCCCATCAATAAGAACTCTAAGAGAGATAAAATCTACCTTTATTTTTAAAAATCTCCTTTAAGCAAATCTTTATGGAAAATAACTCGTGTGCATGGCTCGATCGTAGAAGCACAGAGCTGTGCACGTGGCAGAAACTCATTAGCTATTTGATGAATGCACATTTAATAAAGGTCGGAATGGCAGAGAGGCAGAGAGCTTGCAGGAAGGAGAGGTGAGTGGAGAAGGTCTCTTGGTGGAGGCAGCAACGGAGCTGGGTGTTAGTGTTTTCCCGTGAAGCTCTGGACCCGGAGAACATTTCAGGAGGAGGAAGGGGAAGAGGAAATGGCATTCACCAGCCTCTCATGCTTTCCTTATAGATTGTCCCATCAATCCATTCGATGAAGCACATGAAGCACTTGGCCACAATGTCCCAGGCACTGTGCTGGAGCTGGGGAGATGGAGGCCGTGTGGAATGGCCCCGGGCCTCATGGTGCACGTTCACTGGCTCAGGTGGTCGACAGTCACCTGATTGCACCTGGCCCACACCTGTGCTCTCATTTGGATGGTGGGCAGCAGGCACTTCCCCAGAGCTTGGAGGGAGAAAGGAGCTGCTTGACGCAGTGGGAGGCAGGGAGGGGCTTGGCTTGCTTTCTTGGTCCTGGTTCCTCAATCGGCCTGATCCCATTTGCTTACAAACATTACCAAAAAAAAAATTGCTCAAAAAGTCCCGAAACCTCACAGCCTCATTTCTTACTTTTCTCTAGTGTGATTATCTATTTTGCACACTCACACACATGCACACACACCTCGTTATTTCAGTGAGATTTTGTGTAGGAGGTAAGAGACCCTTATCTTCCATCTGTCAGCTTGAACTAGAAGAAAGCTCTTGATTTTGCCGTGTGTGCCTTGAAGCCTCCCATTGCATTCCATTCACTTCTTGTCTGTAGTAGTTTTATGCTAAGGTTTCTTGCGTATTCAAGATGATCAAAATATCGTTTGCACATACGGATGCATTTATTATATTTCTTCCAAAATAATACTTCCTAATGCACTTACTATCTAATTATATTGGCAGACATTTCCAAAATAGCATATCGATGATGTTGCTTTGAGAGAGAAATTTAAAGTCCCAGGAAGAAGATCTCCTTCTATTTCTATTTTATTTAAAAACGAAAAACAGAAACAGACATCAAATCTTTTCAAATGCACTTTGTAGACAATCTCTTAGATTTGCTCTTTGCACCTGAAAATATGATGTGATTCTATCACATTCCTGGAATAAATACTAGTAAGGTATTGTATATTATTGTTTACTGTATTTATAAGTTTTTTGCTAGAATTTAAATTTAATGTTTTTGTATCTCTATTAAGATGAGATTGCTAGTGCTTTTCTTATTTTTGTGATATCTTTTCAAAATTGTTGTTGCATTTATTGTAGTTAAAAAGATGTTGCTGTTTGTGTTATGATGCCGGGTCCCTCCTTATACGTGAAAAGCCGAGAAGGATAGATAGAAAATCCACGTTTGAAAGTCTCCGTGAATTTCATTTCTGTCGGCAGTACTGTGAACACGAAGATAGAGCTACTCGGCTGCAATCGCACAGGACTTTTTATGAAAAAAGAAGGATTATTCAGGAAGCAGAACCAAGCTCACCGAAGGTGGAGCTGAGAATCACAGAGAATTATTCCCAGGCTTTGCAATCTAAGCAAGAAACTCCCAATATTTGCCTGGCTGGATTGCAGAACGGGTGTAGGTTCCCTCACGCCTTTCCTCTCCTGTCTGTAACATGGCAGGACTGTCACCCTGCACCCGTCCCAACACTGTTTCACATGGATGGAGACTGGAGATGTGTTTCACCCCAGGAGCTCAATTTACCGGATATGTGTTAGTGCGCGTTAATCTGTTGAGATCCCAGGAGCCTCGTCCATACCCGACTTGATGTAGATGATGAGATTTCGGACTTTCGTTGATGCGTGTATTTTCTGTGTTGGGGAGACATGGATCGCAGGGACCGGGGGCTCACTGTGGCCACGCTGAGGATGAGGGTGTCCTCGTGACCTCACCCCCCGTGTTCAGACACTGTAATCCCCTGCCCTTGAGTGTGGGCGGAGCCTATTTACTTCTGGATGATAAAATACATCAAAAAGGAAGAGAGAGGGGAAAACTCTAAAGGAGGAGCCCACCTAAGAAGCGTCACACCCCACATTTATTCTTCAATTTTAATTTGTTAGCATGCTCCCTGAAACAACTTGGGAATTCCCCTTGTACTTTTACCTTTAAAAATTTTCTGTTTCTTTATGGTTTGTGTGTGTGTGTGGCGGGGGCGGGGGAGGGGTATGTGTGTAAAGAAGAAAATCTTTGGGTTTCGGGAATGTACTTTCTTATGCATGCACATATAGATCTGCCTTTTGTTATATTTAAAAACCACGTAAGCTGAAGTAAGTTGCTTGTTGTAAATACTTTCTAGTTTTCTTTAACCTGAACTGGAAAGTCAAAAAGCATATAAAAATAGGAAGGCGACTGGTGTCCCCAAGTTGAATTTGCCTCACTGAGATGTCAGTAAAACAGCAATATGCCCATTCTAGGCTGAATTCGTGTTTTTAGAAAAAGAAAAACGGCAGTGCCCATGGAATCCTGCTCAGCCCAGGAGGTGGGTGAGGGGGGTTTGTTCACCCCTGCAAGTCCCCGATTTGGCTCAGTCCAGGGTGGCAGTTTCTCAGGACGCCTGCTGTCTTTGGTCAGTAAGAGAGGGGACCCGGGTGTCATTAGGTGAGTGGAGATCTGGTATGTAAAACGCCCTGACTGCTTGTATGTCCCTTTATTCCCAAAGGTCAAGTTCAACGGACGACAGATCCCCGAGAACACTTCTCCCCACAAATGGTGAACATGTGACCTGGTGCTTCCACACCTGACCAGGTAGAGACAGCCTCGCCCCTCCCCAGCCCTCGTGCTGGCTCTGACGAGGTGGAGAGCGCCATTCACCTGTGCAGCTCCCGGCCCTGCAAGAAGACAGGTGAGGAGGAGACAAAGTTTCCATTTTTATTCGTATAACCCTAGCAATTTAAGCACAAATGAGTATTTTCCTGTGTTCTTCCAAGGAAGCACTGTCTCCGGAGAGCGTTGTCCCCTCAACACCAGTCTGGTCCAGTGAAGGAGCTTTAGGGGCATTTTTCTCAAAGACGCTCAGTTGCAAACAAATGCTACAACTGACAAGTTTAAAACTGTCATTTTTTTTTTTAACGGAAAGTAGATTTTCTCACCATGATTTGTATGACTAAAATGCAGAGAAAGCACATGATTTAGCCAGAGTCGCTCCTGCAGGTGTTTCTGGGAAGTAGTCTAGGAGGTTGGAATACCAAAAAAAAAAAAGACGCCGATTTGGGGGTTTAGCTATAGAAACATCAGTTCGTGCAGGAATATTAATGCGATAAATCTTACGATGGTCGATCTGTGAAAACCATATGCTTATCCCTGTCATACAGCGGTGGGTATCTCAGTGGCGCTCTGTGAAACATCACTGGGAACAGATTACGCTTTAGGATACTTATGACATTTAACCAAATATGCTAAATGCTAATACTGTTTTCATTTTCTTGATGGCATATTTTGTATTGTTCAAGCATTTAAGGGGTGGTTCACAGGCATTTACAGCACCGTGTGGATCTTTCCCCATAGTCACCTCACTCGTGAGTAACCCTTTGGCAGAGCCGTGATTCTTCAGAAGTTCTTTTTATAAATCAGCGCAGCAGCAGCCTAAGGGAACAAACATCTGTGCAGGTCCTGATGGCACTCGAGCAACCGCGAAAGACCAGGGCCAAGAGTCCCCATCAGGCCATTATGCCTGAATTTGAAATGTGCTGAGGATGCTGACTTTCTCACGGAAAGAACTGAAATGCACGATAGAGAATGACGTGGCTTCTACGGAAAGGCGCACTTGTAATAAAATTCCCAGAGAGGGCAGGAAAGAGATACTTTCTGCGCTGGGGTGGGGATGTCATGGTGAACAGATTCTTCCCAGGATTCGACTTCAACCTGCTTCTTGATCTTAGGTCTGTTTTCTTCCCTGCCTACAGAGATAATGGTTCCACAAATTCTGGTAGCGATCGGTGGTTTCATGGCGTAAACTGGGTTACTGTTTGGTTTGCTCCGCTGTTGGCTTAAGATTTGGTTGTTTAGATCTGCTGCCTGTCAAACAAAACACTTACGCGGCTGAACGTTTTTCTGAAAGAAAGGGATTATTGAGCTGAACGCTAGCTAGTAAAAGGACCGGATCCCGGGGCATGATGTCTACACCAGCAGCAGTTCATCTTCTTGGGATTAAGAGAGCTCTTTTATATAAACAGTTTGCAGAAGAAATATGTAAATCATTTTGAAAGAATTCATATTGGTCATAGATAAGGGGCGTTGGAGAAGGCGGACTGGGCTAGTTCTGGGACAGGAGCAGAGTCTGTAAGGAAGGAGAGTCCGCTGCTTGGGCTTAGTGCTGACGATGGTCTGGAAGACCCTGTGTTAGCAAGAAGTGGACACGCCTGGTGGTCAGTGGTGCCCGGTGGTTAGCTACTCGGCTGTTCGCTTTGGATAACTGCAGAAATAGCCAACTGAACGTTAACGCAAAGTTTCGATGTGCAGTCAGAATGTAAGCAGTCTGTTTTGGGGTTTCATCCTGCAGCGGTAACTGATTAACCTCTCTCATCTCTGTCCTCCCCCACTCCTGCCCTGCTATAATTTAATTTAGGACATCTCAGAAGGTTTTTCTTGCCATGCGTGAGTTAAGCAACACTGAGGGTTACCTGACCCTCCCATCGCTAAGCAGGGAAAGGTTTTTAAAGCTCATTGGTCAGCAGGCTTTCAAATCACACCAAGAAAAGTGGTGACTATCACAGTGATCTAGGTTTGGGGGCCAGGGCTCATTCAATTTTAGAGCATCTCTTTAAGAAAAGGTATAAAATATTAAAATTCAAAGTAATGTAATTAGGTGTAGGGCACCAGTCCTATGAGCCTCAAGAAATCTTGGCTATCTCGAATGATCGCCATTTTCTTGAAATCGGTTAGCTGTATATGAGCAACTCAAAATGGGGCGAATCCCAACATACGTGTGTTTTGGAGTGAGGATATAGAATTAGATTTCTTTAGCACTAACACACGCACCACCCCACTTACTATACCAGAGGTATTTTCACAAATATTTGTGTATTACGCTATGCATCCGTACCCAAACTTTAAATTTATTTGCTGAAATATATTAAGAGGATTAAGACATTGTTTTAAACAACCAAGTCATTCACTTTGGGGTCTTCTCGCTTCAGCTGAGACGCATGGGAGCTGCTAGAAGTTCAATGCATTTAGATCCTGCAGCCGATGCTGCGTGGAGGCCGCGGCATCCTCACGCAGGAGCTCTTCGTCCTTTCCACAGAAGCATTTCTTCCCCGCCATGTAATTAACCAGAGCTTTTAAACTAAAGAGCTCCCTAGTTTTATTTACACAAATACGCTTTTTTTCCTTATGGTATAATTTAAGGTAAAGCCAGGAATGATTACTTTACTAGAAATAACATGGGATGGAAAACAAAACATTTAGTGATATTAAGCGTCAGGCACAAAGCCACATTCCGTGACATTTTAAGCTCGTTAGGGTTTGAGGGACCATCTGTAAAGCTGTGTCCCTGTTCCTCTGTTGTTTTGTAGTCATACAGCTTGAAGACATTACCCAGAGAGGAAGGATCAGCCTTTTTTATTAAAAACCACTTTTTCTCCAGCCGCATATGGTCATTCTATTTGCCAAGAGAATATGTCATCCTAAAGATATACCTCAAAGGGTAAATATTTGAATTGCAAATTTTTAAAGCGAAAGAAGTGTAGATTTTGTATGATATTTCAAACGTTTTGGTGCGAGGCCAATGAATGATTGAACCCACAAATGATCCCAAAGGTGTTCAAGAATAATTTCTGAGAAGAAAAATGAAGGCATCTGTTTAAAAATCAGATCACTTTATGCTTGAAAAAGAGATTCATGGGAAAAAATTAGTTCCGCTTTAAGATAAGTGTTTTTAACTGCAAAATAAAGCTGAGTAACGCTAGTGAGTGTGTTTAGTAGCTAATCCATTTCACCTTGGATCATTAGCACTAAGTCGTCAGTTTCTGTCAGTTGTTAGTTGTTGAGCTAGCTCGGAGTTTACATTTACTTGAAATTCATATTACTTAAAAATTGACACGTATACATATTTATGTAATTTATAATGCCATTGTAGATTATTGCGATCTTATATTAATTATCTATGGTGGCTATGGAGGTGCACGGCTCAGATTACGCTTCAAGAAAACAAGCCAAGAGGAACGCAGTGGGCTGACAGCCTCGGCTTCTAAACCTTGAGATTCAGCACTGGGTTCACCCTGAGTATTCACACCCTGGGGCTGCTCTCAGCCAGCGAGCATGGGGGCTTAGCAGAGGGGGCACTGCTGCCCCGTGCAGGGCTCATCACCGGGGGAGTCACTTTCTCCCTAATACTTTATTGTGGTAAAATACACATAACATAAAACAAAATATATATATATACACACATATATATATATGTATATATATATTACATTATGTATATATTTATAAATAAATGTGTCTGTGTGTGTGTGTGTGTGTGTGTGTGTGAGATACATAGAGAGAAAGAGGGAAATAGTGTTTCACATTTCTGGGTCCCATGGTTGAAGCAGATTGGAGTTTCGAGATTGACTTTGAGTTTATCAGAAGTTAAAAAATAAAAAGGATGGACGACTTAAATTATTCTCATAATTGGAAAAAAAAAAAAAAGAAAGATGCATCTTAGTTCCATGGGGTTGGGGGTGGGAGTCAATGCTCTTCCAACCTGAATTATTAATAGAGTTTCTCCCATGATCCTTTATTCTGGGGGGTGGCGGCCAGCAGCACTGTTCACCAGTATTCCCGTTGTTCTAGACACAGCTTCTCTCCTTTTGGAGATTGGGAACTGCATGCGACACGCGCGATCAGTAAAATGCAGGCAGAAGCAGCGTGTCACACCTGCCTGCCAGCGCTCAGTTGCCAGGGTGCGTTCCTGACGGCAGACGCTTTGTGGGCGTAGGAGTCGGCGAGTGAGGACAGCACAGTCCAGGGCCCCCGCCCACCCACGATGGCTCCTCCGACCAAAGGCAACCACGCTGTTTCAAGGCACTTCTGTTTGGGCATGGACGGCCACTGCAGCCTGATCAGATCTCTCCCGACGACACAAGGAGGGAGGGCACAGGGGGTGCCCAATGAAGTCCAGACCCATCCTGCCTGCGCTGACCTTCATGGAAGATAGTATGTCTGCACTGACATGGGTCCCCAACGATGCTTTCTTCACTGAGGCTTTTTCCATGAATACTCCAATGTATTGTCTGTGCTTTTTTGTATATGCTATTTTCTAATAGCATCAATTGATGATAACTCAGAGTGCAAGTTTGCCATGTTCGAGAAACTTTTTAAGAAGATAAGGTAGTTTAAGTGCCTAATTTGGTGCTTGTCTTGATTGATTGATTTAAAGCCAATGTTTAAAGCAATTAGACTGCTTATCCAATTTTTACAAAAATTAATTCATCCAAGTGTTTGACGTGTGTTTAATAACACACAGATCAGATTGTCATAGACCAGAAAAATTCATTTCCTGTTTTAAGAATCTAAAAAAGACAAAGCCCCGTGCAATTTATTTATATGTAGGCATCTCTTAAACTGACGATTTAAGTACCTTGATTTACTCAGAGATAAACAGAATCAGAAAAATGTCATATCATCCCTAAATTAACACTCGTTTTCATGAGGCTTGTCTAATAAGCACTTCGTAGCTTACATTTTGAATGAAAAACTTTATTAAATAAAAGAAAAGATGAAAAGGAGGGCAAATAATAAGGTTTAGAATATTTGGAGGAAGGTCAGGAAGAAACCACCGATAAAGCTTAACTTTGGGGTAATCTCCCATGAGCTGACTTGCCCTGGGTTAACAGCAGGGAAAGGTCTGCCTGACTTACAAATCACTCCGTTGCTGTTCAGCATTACTTCTGTACTTAACTCCATTTCATCTGTACCCAAAGGGGTATCAGGCTTTAAAAAACGGATCTCATTCATTTCAGAGCTATAACCATATGCGTTATATGACATTTACTAACAATACAAAACACATTGTCTAAGGTGAAGCATGGAGACCCAGGATAACTGGATTGCCGTATGGGGATTTTCATTTCATGTCACATTTAAGTTTGTTTTCTCACGAGTTATGTTTCCACCAGACTATCAAACTAGTCTGTGTGTATATCTACAGAATAGTTAAAAAAAAGAACCTGCCGAAAGCACTGTCAGAGAAACCTGGATTATTTTCCACAGTCTTCACGACAATAAGTGATGTGTTCATAGCCATCCAGTTGTGTGAGTTGATTTTATTGTACTTTTATAAAGATACTTTTCAACCGATGAGATCACTGTGGGAAATTTCCCAGATTTGACACGCCGTGAGTTTGCCGAACGTCTAGACTTCTACACTTCGCCAGCCATACAGTTCGCATATTATGTAAGTCCACAAAAGCCTCATAGTATATACCAGGGAGAAATGAAGGCACAGGGGCCACTACAGAAATCCACTTCCTTAGCTATTACGTATGTGTACTTCGGTGGTTAGAATGTTATGTTAAGCATTTTTATTAATAAAATAAGTGAAAATGCAAACCTATTTGAAATAGGCGAAGTATTATGTAACCAGTACACTTGTCTAAAAGGCTTGAAAAGTCGCAACCATGTTATTCTTTCAAAACTGGCCAAATCGTAGAGTCTATTTAAACGTATTCTTTTCACGGAAGCAAAGGAAATGAATAAGTTAAAGCTTTTTAGTAGTCTACACTATGAGTTGGTACAGGAGAAAAAAGTCCAGCCTCTTGCAGTAATATGCGGGTGAGCTTATCAAAATGTATGATGCACGCACTGCACGTGTGAAGTCTACCACTCTTTCGGAGATAGGGTTAAATTCTGTCTCCCGGATCATTGCAAAGGTGAGGGCATGAATCTTTCAGCAGCGTATCGGTGGATGATCTTCTGTGTCCTGAATTCTTATTCCTCTTCCAGTTACAATTTGGTGCAAGAGTCACGGAAGTCATTTCTCCTTTATATATTTACCTACTCCCACAGCAAAACAAGGCCGTTCTCTTAAATCATCACAAATAACATTCAGCCGAAGATAATAGTTAACGTATAAACTTACGGTGCTGATAAACTTTGCTTACTTCTGACACAGTCTTTTGACCATATCGGCAGATATATAGAGATATATCTGGGTGGTAACATGCAGTCATCATTATAATGTGAGGGTGACTGTCTGAGGTCCCTGTCCCCACAGACAGCTTCAATAGACACAGACAGCGGTGTGCATGGCAGTGAAGTCATATATATATAAGGAAAGATATATTTCAAGATATTTTTAAGGGTTTTCATCTTTTCATTTGGAGAAAGAGTCCCTGAATTCATTTTCACACCTGCATATGTATGCCTTTTTATGAAACCAATCATATTTTAGTAAAATACAGATATTTCTTCCTTTTGGAGAAACATCGCATTAAAAATAAACCATCATACCTGGAAAAATCATCCAGACCTTGAAATTGGTTTTTCATTGATACTGTTAAGCCTGTTTAAGCTGAAGCCCAAGTGATTGCAAAGCAAAGAGTAGCGGGGACAGGCTTCTTTGGGGAGTCAGCTATTCCTCTTAGGCACTCTGAATGGCACTCAGTGACAGGTGCTCCCAGAGGCCACAGCAAACCTTAATTTGAAAATAAATGCGTTAGTGGTGGCTCCATTTGTTCAAAAATGACAATCATGTTTCTACAAAAATTTTCTACGACATTTCTCTGGATTAAGAAGTTTTGTTCTTAAAATAGGACGACACAATACTCTACATAAAATCAGGTTCTCACCAAAGTATAAAACTTGGATAATGCAGAAGTTGCTTCAAATCAACCAAATGTGTCTTAAGGCAACTGGTTCCATTGTTCGATATTTGTCTTTTCATTTTTTTTTTTTTTTGATCCATACTTTTTAATTTCCTTTTACCACTGCGATTCAATAATGAAATTGCTCCTGTGCTCTTAAAGACCCCGATACCCTGCT
>NW_011888971.1:429476-439120 GCF_000151845.1 Pteropus vampyrus | reverse complement strand
GGCCTGTAGCTTCAGGGGAAGAGAGGTCTGACCTATGGTTAGGGGCCTGTATTAGAACTGTTCTTGTCTCAGGGGATGGGAAATCGTGTTCTCGGTGATGCGTGCCACTCGGATCTGTTTTTCAACTCAGCAATCACTGCAGTCATACATCAGTCCAGTGGAAACGAGGGAGGCGTAGACAGGGACAGGGAGGTTAGGAAGCCTCTTCCCTGTGGCTCCACTTCCCGCCAGCCGGCCTTACCCTCCGTGATCCCCGTTTCCACGGGGCAGGCTCCTAAAGGTGCTTCCAGCTGCTGGGGTATGGAAACTCCCCTTTCTCCCGTTACTTTACGAGCTTCGGGATGGTAGCCTGTCTCACGTGTTTATCAACTCGCTGGGTGGCCTCTCTTTGCCTTTCTCTTCTGTCTCATGCATAACAAATCCCTGTATTGAGTTTCCCTTGTTTGAAATCTCAAAAGTGGCCTCTGTTCTCTCGTCTGGACCCTGAGAGCTATGAGGTCTATTGGGGCTCCCTTAAGTAAAATCGAGAGGAGGCAGGACCCAGTAAGTTGGGCCAGTCATTATGGATATACATCTCTGTATACATAGTGTGTTGAGACTAGAGACCCTCAAGTTATATTCTACAAAATTTAGTGGCTTGAAATATTGATGAGCTTGAAATTCTGTAGTCTGGCCTGGGCTTGGTGGGAACAGCGCAACTCTGCTCCATGTGGTACCAGCTGGGTGGCCCAACTAGGCTTAGAAGTTCCATTTCTGAAATGGCCTTGGTCCTGCCTATTGGTTGGGGACTCAGCTGGGGTCGTGGGTTGGGTCCTTGGTTCTGTCCCACACAGCATCTTCACATGGCTGGGCTGGTCTTCTCGGTGTATGGCCATCTCAGGTTAGTCAAAGTCTTACTCAACGGCTAGCTTCTCCTAGAGCACAGAAGAAACTTCCGGGACTGTCTAAGGCCTAGGCTCAGAAGCCTCAGAATGTGACTCGCATCACCTTCTCTTATTCAAAGTAGCCACGGGGCCAGCCCAGATTCCACAGGAGGGAAATTTGACTTCACCTCTACAGAGGGGTGGCCAATTCACGTTACCGAAGAGCATGTGGGGTTGGAGATAGTTTTGCCGCCATCTCTTGAAACATAGTCTACCACAGCTGATGAGTTGGATTTCATCACGCATTCGCCCTATCAATCAGTCTCCTAACTGTCAGAGCAACAGCAACAAAGTCGGCTCGGCTAGGATATAGAAACTACTCTCCACTTGTACCCAGCTGCCTACTAATTCTCTCTCCCTTCATGCGTGTGACTATTTTTCTAACATGCCTCTCTTACATTCTTTTCTCCTCCAACTCACCACTTTCTATGTTTAGCTATCATTGTTTTTTCTAACTAGACAATGAAATGTCTCCTTTTTGAATTTAACGTGCATCTGTATTACTCACCCCTACACTCAGTTGTAGGGTCTTCTCTCTTTTCTCATCCTACTTGATACCCTCTTCCTGTTTCCTTTCTTCCTGAGGCCAACAATACTTCCCCTCTCCTAATTCCTGCCTCAATTATTTCCCTCTTAAAGGAAGATGGCTTCTTTATGCTATACAAATGCCTTAGGAATACCTAACCATATATGAAGTGTATGTTTTGAGTGGAGGAGAGGGTATGGGCCAGGGTCTCTATAATATCATGCCCATTATTTAGTGAGTCTAAGAGAATTCATCAATCACAATAGTCTTAGAAACAGTCTAAAATGTCTTCACGCTCAATCATAATCCCTTGACTATGACCAGCTTCATCAATTCATCTTCATATGAATTGATAAAGAGAATTATAATAGCTACCTACATCCAAACTCCCTGTTTTCCACAAACAATTGTGTTCAGGATTGCATAGCAATAATTTGAAAGAAAATATATAGAGCAAGTGATTTCTTACTCTATACTAGGAATGGCCATGTCTGTTGGCCTTTGGGCAGAGGTTCCAAACTCTTGGTTTATGGTGTATATGGTACCTCAGTTATTTGTTCGTGAAACTCTTAGTCCAAATGAAGTGCCCACCATTTAGGTCATCGCGTAGTTAAGCCCAGACAATAGAGTGAGCGTGTGAGTTCTGATACGGTAGCAGCTGTCAGGCACTGAACAAATTCTCAGACCTAGGAATCGGATGGGATATTGCCATTCTAATTTCCAGTTCCACATCGATTTTTATTTAATACTTGTTTTTGTCGTCGTTGTTGTCGTAAAAGCTATTCCTCAAACCCAGATTCATTAAAGAGGGATGTCATCAAAAGTGATACAGTGACTTAAAGCTCAGACTGTGAGCTACCTCAGATTAGTATATCCTGTGGTATCAGACAAATGACACTGTGTTTCCCTAAAAAATTCATGATGTGCCTGAGTTCCTGCAGTGCCCTGGGGAAAATCGGCACACGGTTTGGGAACTGTGCTTCTAGAAAAGTAGTTCTGAACCAGGGGTGATTTTGCCACTCAGGGGATACGTGACTGTCACAAGTGAGGGGGACATTATGTCATCTAGAGGGCATAGGCCAGTTATGCTGCTGAATATCTTACGGTACACAGGACAGCCCCACAGTACAGGGTCATCCAACCCAAATGTCACTAGTGCCGAAGTGAAGAAACCTTCCTCTACAGGTTTGGAGATGGTGAACATGTAGGTCAAGAAAAGGAGACTTTTGTTCCTCTGTTTTATAATCTTTACCTTATAACCAATCTCTGAGCCATCATAAAAACTGGAGATCTGGTATACCTCCCTCTGGTGAAAATTAAGATTAAGAGGTACCATATGCACCAATGGCGAATAAGAATATTGAAGGCACATTCCAAAAAGTTCAGTAACATTTGGGTAACCTGTCGGATTCTTATGAGGTTTCTGTCTCATCCAAAATCACCATCAGTAAGAAATCAATTTTTTGGACTCAACTTAGGATTTGTAGGTTTCTCATTCTCTGATTCTCTTCTCAAATATTTTACTTTGCACAGAGAATAAAGTGTGAAGCCTTCTTTGATATCGGAGAAGGAATGCAAGAATACCATGAAAACAACATGAAAGAGAATGAACTAGATCTATTAAAATTTTGGAGAGTCAGATAGAGAGATGCTTAACAGATTATGGCAAGGAGAGGCAGAAGAAAAAACTCCCATGCTGTGGATGGACAAGGGAAGAGCGTGTTTCAGGTAAAATGTGGAACGTGTATGTCCCTTCTCATAGACCATGTAGAGTTTGTAGGGAATCTGGCAGAGACAGGTGCATGAGTAAATAAATAATCACAGTAACTGTGGCCCCTGAGACATAAGACGAGGAACCCAGGAGCCTTGGGAAAGATTTCACAGAGCAGGCAGAATTTGGAAACTATTAGCAAAAATGGAAGAGCGAACTGTAAGGACCGTTTCCCCTAGAAGGCTCACTTCTGGAGCTGCCCCCAACACGGTGGGCACCAGTGCAGGAGACTTCCTGGAAGATGCCGTTCTGGACCACTTTGCATAACCGCCCTGGGTGTCTTAGGAAGCACTCGCCCTGGGTCCAAAGACCCACAGATGGGTTGTGTTCGAGCAGAGTTTTAAAGCAGTCTCATAGCGTTTTGCATGAGAATTAAAATATATCTATTCCGCATGTGGTTTTGTTCACATCTCTGGGGTCTGATGCAGCAAGCTTTGGGGTAGAAGATTCTGAGATGGCTTTTGGACAGGCCTTGGGCAGAAGGGCCAATCATCAACTGGTGCCAAGGCAGTGGGGTGTCAACCTAGGGCCGGCAGAGAAGTCGAGTAGAGGGATTAGAGAAGATCTTCCGATAATTTTTCTTTTCAGCCTCCACTCCTTGACAATTAATCAAGTAACATACAGTTGCTAAGCTCCCATTATTAAATATCTGTTATATTTCTATCTGTGTGTGAGGGTCCGTTGAGAACAGAAGATATATTGATGAGAGAGATAAGGATGGTTACAAAATAATCACAGGGGCACTGTGATAACACGCACCGCTTGTTACTAGTTACCTCCCATGTGCCGTGAAGGGTTTCAGCTACTTCACGCACATCATCTGTCGTTCTCATGGAGATGCCACGAGGTGGGAATGCCAGCCCCATTTTCTGTACGAGGGAACCAAGGTTCGATGGTGTTAAACTTACCCAAAGCCTTTAAATAAGTGGTGAATGGACAAGAAAATATCTCCATGACATTAATTATGATGATGATGATGTTAATTATCATCAGGTAAGTAGTAGGGACCAATTATATACAAGCCAGACCGTATGCCATTAAGAGCCTGGAAAAATTAAACAAGTGTAAGATTCAGTCTTTATCCTCTAGGCAGCCAAACTCATCATCAGGTGGGATTATAAAATATGCATATTTTCAAGCCCCCAGTGATTTAAAAATGATCACAACAATCTTTGCCTCAACATGAGCATAGAAGGGGAGACAGGAATGTCACACTCACATGGAGAGTCACATGAAATGGCTAACGGAGCTCTGCCCAACCACCCAGACCTCTGTCCAGATTCTGTTCCTGAATACGGTGAAGTACCTTCACCCCTATGGGCCTCAGTTTCCCTGGCTGTGAATGGGGGAGGTGCCGCTCTACCTGCCTCCCAAATTTTGAAGACTCACAACACGGGATACTTTCTAACACGTAGGTGTTAGCTCTGCTGTGGGTCCTGTAGATAGTAAGTCTAGGAGCAACTGGCATTCAGATGTGTCATTTAGTGACAAGGCAGCTGGGATGACCTTCAGCTTTGTGAGTTCTCTCTTGCTGGTGCCCAAAATATCAGGCGGCCAAGGGTCGAACTCACGACCACTAACCAAGTAAATCCTCGGTGCAGAGCAGAATGCCTGTTGCTGTTGCTACGGTATCACGCGACTCCCGTGCAGACTGGAAATCGTCATGTCGTCACCATCTGTCAGCATGTTCTCTTTCCTGTCAGGCGGCACGGATGACAAAATCATACTCAGAAGCTGTTCACTGATACAATACAGGTTCAAAATATCTGAAGTTCATCAGACTTTTAAAAATCTCTTATGTGAGCAGGCCTACTTAGGAATGAGAAGTGTGTTTATTGAGTTGGAATAAAGAGACTTAATCGTCTTGAAAGGGTTTAATTTTTTCAAGCAGATATGCAATTGCTTTAGCATTGGGACCTGGAAATTAGAAAGTTGCATTTAGCTACATGAGAAACAGCCTTGGTAGTGACATTGGACACTCAAAGTCTGATGGCTGTTTTATCCCCTAAACTGAATGAGAATGTCCAATTTTTAGCTCTGGAATTCTGCTTTTTTTCCTGTGTTATTGGGACCATTCCACTTTTCAAAGTTATTGATTAAAAAAAAAAAAAAAAACTAAGATAAAACCAAGGACAGCACCGTGCTGTAGGCCGTCTACCAGAAGTATAGACAGATATTTGTTTTCTTAAAGCTCAACTTCCTCACTTATAAAAAGCAGGAAATAATATCTACTTTATATTATTGTTGTAAAAATAAATGAGATAATATATGAAGAGCGTTCAATACCACTTTTGCGACATAAAAAAATGCAATAATTAGTAGATATTAGCTTTGAAAGGGAAAAATAGTTTTTGGTTAATTGCCATCAAATACAAACTTTGCAATACAGGAAAGTTTCTGAATTTCTTTTTCATATAGAGAATTGTCTCTAGCTTAATTCTACCTATTTTAAAAGGGCAGCCATATTACATAGCCACTTATTTTAATCCTGATCAACTTTTAATAAGTCCAAACTATTTCAAAAGTTCCTGAGTTAGAAACAATTGCTGATGTGGATGACTTGTTTGTTGCGCGCATGCTCATGTGTGTATGTGTGTGTGTGTGTGTGTGTGTTAGATTGACCAGTGGAATACACCCTAAGGACTGCATGGCAAATAAATATACCACACACTCATAACTAAAATATGAAAAAAAAAATGAGAATTTTCATGAGGCTTAAGCCCCCAAACAAAATTTAAACTATGCTCTGCGCTTGACTTCACACAGGCTTCTTTTCATATTGGAAATACCTAGGAACCCCTTTCAGGGAAAACTTGAAGGAAGTCTTTGAAGTCTCACGTTTCCTTCTTTATCTGCCTTGAAGGTGAAAGTGAAAAGACCCCATCAAAACTTTGGGTCTTGGTTTTAGCTTGGGGGGTAGAGAATGTGGATGGCGACACAAAGATAGCCTTCAATCCAAGCGCGCTCTCTCTCATGCATGTTGTCTGGCACGAGGTCCCACTCGAACAGAATTCGATGTAGAGAGTGAGTGGACTTTCAGAGCTGTTTGCGAATGAAATCCAACTTGATGGCACAATGCACATGATCACACTGTTGCAAACCTTTTGTAAATGACTTTGCAATGAGAGTGTGGTTGTTTTTGTCTAAAATGTCTATAAATTGCGGAGCAATTTGCTCGAGCTATGTGACTAGGTTGTTACATTGAAAAAGATTTTGAAGGTCATTGATATTCTGTACCTATTCCAGGAAGGCAGGAAGTTCCATTTCATTCTAAATGGGAAATATCAATGGGAATGTCTTTGTGCTATTTGTCGTGTGTAGAACAAAATAGTAAATAAAAACACAAATCCATACATACGTACATATGTCCATACATGCACACATCTTATTAGTTGCAGTCCTTGCCCTCCAGAGCTTCAAGCTATCTACATCAATCTCATCTGGAGGGATGAGAAAGTCCATGCCTCGGCCTCATCCTGGTCATAGTAATGGAAGGTGCTCCTGATGGTTTAGGTGGGTCGCTGGGAAGAGAGCCACCCAATGGACCCTCTGCTTTCTGAGCCCTGGCCTCCTCCCGTTCTCAGACTCTGAGAAACGGGCCCGACCTCACTAAATATACATAAGAACAGGTGGACAGACACCTGCACGTTCTTGCTACAATGGACTTAGCATTTACTTATTTTTATTCTCTGGTGACAGTCTTTTTCTATTTTGCAATAAACTCCTCTGTTATCAATGACCTTGAAAACTAAAAGTGCGTGCTCAGTTAGAAATTCAGTATTGAATCTCCCTATCTTCAGAAAACTGATTGTGAACATGTAACTTGCACGAAATATTTCCCATATGCCTCGGGAGCTTGTAGCGACAGCCCTGATCGTTTGAATCCCAGAAGTCGCGAATCTGCCGACGACGCGTCGGCATCCTCTCTGGCGCCTGGAGGTGTTGTAAGAGGGTATGTCCCCAAAAACATGAGGGGGACACGTGCAGCTATAATGCTTGGGTTTACACAGCATTCTTTGGATTCTGACATTTTACGTAGGTCACGTGAGTAGACGTCTACATCATTTGTTTGTGTTTGATTCCAAGTTTCCTTTTACACGATGAGCTCGAGGGGTCATTTGGAAGTGCTGACTCATAGAGTCTGGGATCACTTTGTGTTCAATGAGGTGGTTGAATCCATTCAACTAGGTGATTGAATCTGGCAAATTTTACTTCGTGTCCATGTATCCAATGAAAAACGTTCCTTTTCTTAGAAGTATCTGACCTTCCATTTGATGCGTCTGATGACCTTCATGTTAAACTGGCATCATTGATGACCTGTTTCTACTACTGGACCCAACACATCAATGACTATAGTATCACTTTTTGTTGGAATTTTTGTTACCTTAGTGAAATCACAGTGTACATTTTTATCTTGCCATGCATTTACTATTGAAAATATGTCTTGGGATTATTTCCTATCAAAACATATGAATTTATTCTTTTTCTTTATAGTCCCTACAAGTCATGCCACAGTATTTTTTTTTGTCATTCCTCCACTGATAGGACCTCAGGTTTTTCCAGGTTATCTGTTGTTACCAACGAAGCTTCCACGCCCATCCTTGCACACTTCCTTTTGCACACAAGTGAACATTTCCCTGGACGGGAAGTGGCTTAAATTTAATAGGTACAGACAGATTATCTTCTTTAAAAATCTATACCAACTTGGAATTACACAAATGGGACTCCTCAACAACGCACGGGACAGTAGTGATTTCTGCCAATCCGAAGGGAAAATTGCACGTCTGCATGTTGTTTTTAAATCTGTATTTTCCTAATTTTGTATTTTCCTGTATTTTCCTAATTAATCTATGTATAGTTTTCTACTGTTGTCTTTTCTTATTTATTTCTAATAACTTTTTTTATATTAGAGTACATCACTCTAGAGGATGACTTTTAATTATTTTATGCTATATTTTGTCATACAGAGGAGTTTATAGGAGGTCATATCTGTCAGTAATTTTTGTATGGCTTCTGAGTTATGTGCATCAAGCATAACCTTCCTAACCCAAATTAGGCGGTCCTTTATATTTATCTTTGCACATATATATTTTTAATTTAGACCTTAATACACGTAGAATTTATTTTGATTTTGAGGATTTATGTCTCAACAAAACAATTCTAACTCTGACTGGAAAATGAACTCTACATTCTCTTCCAATCTGTTTCTTATTTTTATTCATATTGTTAATCCATATAAATTTATTTGAGTTCTTGGTGTGTGGCATTATTAAATTGGTAGTTTTTCCCTAACGATATTGATATTTTCACTCCTGATTTGAAATGCTGTCTTTTAATGTAATTTTAAATATTTTTTATGTGACTGTGATGCTGAATTCTCTTCTATTCCATTGTTTTGTCTCTCTTTTTCTGAGTTAGCACAATTATCCTTATTGTAATTTTAGATTATGTTGTGATATTTTGTAGGATTTAGTCTCTTTTTGTCCTCTTTCAAAGAGGAAAAACTTCTTGGCAAGTCCAGGCATTTTCTCTTGCCCACATTTTATTTTAAATGTCTCTGTTTCTTCTTAATTGTAGAAGTTGGTTAATTCTCATTTCTTTTGTCCCTACGAGTACAAAGACTGAGGCTGACTGGGGAGGACGGAGGATGCTTAGTGCATGGCTTCAGGTTGCTAAACACTCAAAAATGACACGATGATAGACGATCCCCTGGCTGGTGGTTTTGCAGTTTTCCCAAGAATAAATCTCTCTCCCATTATAGGTACATTATGATTGGAAACCTCATTCTGTAAAAACATTTTTATTTGTGTGAATATGAACTCTAGGCGAAGCAGAGACAGGCTGCTCCAGAATACCCACTCCCAGTGGGTAAGGGTTTTGAGCCGCTGATGGGGACGGGAGGTCAGGAAGTTTACAGCTCTCCTTTGGGCTTTCATTATGGTTCAAAATCAGAGGGTGAGAACAGGGCTGAGAAGGCGACGCTTAAACCTTAAGAGGAAGGCAAGGTCAGATGTCCGTGTCGCACAGCCCTGCATGACCACTGGCTCCAGAATCAGAAGTGGCAATTATCCCGGCCTCCTGTTCCCGCCGAGATTCAGGTCGCCTCACGAGGGCGTTCCATCCCAGGGCTCACTGTGCAGAGGCCGTAAGAGAGGATAATGGTCCTAAAATGGAATGGATATTTAACCAAAATAAAGAAAACGTTTAATAGCTGGACCAGATGTCATTAGGGTGATGTGAATGGGGCTTAGGAAGGTGATCGTCTTCTCTCCGAGGTCCGAAATGAGTGGTGGGTGGACGTGGGATGAGGGTCTGATTTTAAAAGGAGGAGTTGATAGTGACGATTGGAATAAATCTGTTCTGTGTTCATATCTCACTGAACTAAATCTCCACACCTGGATTTTTAAAAAAGTAAATGGTCCCA
>NW_011888971.1:422951-429426 GCF_000151845.1 Pteropus vampyrus | reverse complement strand
ATTCAGGTCGCCTCACGAGGGCGTTCCATCCCAGGGCTCACTGTGCAGAGGCCGTAAGAGAGGATAATGGTCCTAAAATGGAATGGATATTTAACCAAAATAAAGAAAACGTTTAATAGCTGGACCAGATGTCATTAGGGTGATGTGAATGGGGCTTAGGAAGGCGATTGTCTTCTCTCCGAGGTCCGAAATGAGTGGTGGGTGGACGTGGGATGAGGGTCTGATTTTAAAAGGAGGAGTTGATAGTGACGATTGGAATAAATCTGTTCTGTGTTCATATCTCACTGAACTAAATCTCCACACCTGGATTTTTAAAAAAGTAAATGGTCCCATCAGCCACGTGGTGTCTAATGCCAGAAAATTCAGAATTGCCCTTTATAACTTCTTCACCTCCCAAATCCGAAAAATCCACGAGTCCTATAGATTTGACATTCCGCGTATAGTTTTGGATGTGTTAACTCCTCTCAAACACCACGAGCGGACTCACGCCGCTGTCAGCTCTCGCCTGGGTCAATGTCATTGTCTCTCAACCGCTCTCTCCACCTTCATCCTTTTTCCTCCACGTATGTTCTGTGCGGTGACCAAAATAACAACGAAAGGCAGAAACGGAAAGCGAACAAAGAACGTAACCTATTGTCTCTCTCATGATCGTCACATCCTCGGCGACAGAAGCCTTAGGGTCCGGTCAGCCTTGCTCACCTGATGTCGATACTTCAGCTTCCTGTCTCGCTGCTCGCGTCTTTGCTCGTGACTCCCCATTTGCTTGTCTTATTCTGTTTCTTAAAACTCCTAGCATTTCCCCCGCCACCTAGTTTCTTCACGACTGCCCTCTGCCTGTACCATTCCTCTGCCTCACCTCACCTAACACCTACGCATCCCTCCTGTCTCAACCCAACATCAGTCCCTCGATTCACCCACGATTTAATTCCTACATGATCTTTTGCAGTCCTTAACACTTCATACTTTTCCTTTGTGAAGTCTGTGTGATCCTGTGTTTGTCTGTCTTCCCTTCTAGAAAGAAAGTAAGCTCTGGGCTGGGTTATTCCGATCACTCTCCAGAAGCCTCAGTCTTTTTGAGTGACGGCAGGAGCATTGGCCAGACGTGAAACCATGTGTAGCTTCCTTCTAGTCTATTGTTTTCGTCATTTTTTGTGTCATTGATTCTCAAATGTTAGCATGTATCACAAACACTGGAAGAGATTAAGGCACCGGTTTTGGGGACCACACTTCTAGAGCTTCCTATTTAGTAGGTTGAAAGATGACACCCGTGAATTAGCACTTCTGACCACTTCTCGATGACGGTTGTGCTGCTGTTCTGAGCACCCCACCTGAGACCCATCGCCGAGGCTGTCCGTTTTCACGGGGCCCGACCTGAGCTGAGAGGGTTGCAAGTAAGGAATGCCCTGTGGACCAGGCTTAGAACTACACTCCAGGAGACAGGACCTGTATTTCCAGCTTTATCATTGATTCTTTTTTTTTTTTTTTCCTGTGTCGAGCAAATCACTAAGCATTTATAAAAACAACTTCATCTTTCGGAAAACGCTGACCCAACTGCTTTGGGAAATAAAATATGGCAATCCATTTTTAGATCTTCAAAATTGTATTGAAGTGCTCAGCAATTACTGCCTTATGATGTAATATTGACCACAATCCAGCTACGTTATTGATGCAACGACATATTAATTATTGATGGAAATTGTCTGCCTGAGGTTCTATTTCAATTAAGCGTCGTTGTCATTACCTTCTTGGTGAAGTTGCACTCAGGACTGTTGACCGTTCACAGTTTGAATGTTGCTTTGTAGCTGGATGCGAGCCAGAGAATGATGAATATGGTGTTTGTTAGAAACCGAACCGTATCTCTACTGCTTCGCTGGATTTGTCCCGTTGACTCTTTTAAGTTTTAGCTCACAGAGTGGGGCATAGACAGGTAAATGTGTTAGCTATTTAGTGACTTTTCTCAATTATAGAACAAAGGTCCCTCGGTGACCACAGATCTTCTCTTTCATTGGGTTGCTACAGGCACACATTGCTCTGCCTAAAAGATATATTATTGTTTGATGGGACTGAACTGTGGTTGCAAACTGGATAAACTGGACCACCCGATTCTCTTCGAATCCAACAGCGTTAGCAGAACCAAGTGTCAGAAAACCGTTGTTGTGATGTCAGAAATCAAGGCAGTCCAGTGATTTTTGAGAACAGAAATACATTTTTTATGTAAAGAAGTACACTCATGCCAAAGAACTCTCCCATGCTTCATCACACATGAAATAAAACTTTCTGTGCCTGTGTGTACATAAACCATATCCATCCAGTGAGGTACTATGCTCTCTTCCTGGAAATTTTTTGAGGTGGCTGCCAGGGGATTGAAGCTAATGAAGAAAGATAAGTCCCTGGTGGAAGAGATCATTAAAAACAAACAAACAAACAAACAAGCAAACGCTTCTCTGTCCTCTCTCTTCACTTCCATCGAAATGACCGTTTTTTTTTTATTCTGATATTTTGTTGACGTCCTGAGCAGGAGAAAATCCACATACTCGATTTTAGATAAAAATGGCCACAGAATGAGCTTAATGAAGATTTTCTTTAACCTGATATATTTCAGGCCTTAGCCCTTTGGTGTTTTTGGTGTTTGGATTTTCTTCTCTGAAAATAAAGCGCGTGGCGGCCGGTGGGGTGTGTGGTGCAGGTGGTGTGGGGGCGGCGAGAGGTCGGATCCCTTTCACTGGTGCGTGAGACGGTAAGAATGGCGTCAAGGTCATCCTGACGTTCCCTAATTTGTTTTGTGTTTTAGCTCACACAAGCTTCCCTTGCTTGCTTTCACAGAGGTATGTGTCTTATGACATGCTGACTTCTGTTTGTCAGGCTCCTTTTATTACCTCCAAGTGCCATTTATCAGCTTACTTTTCTTTATTCTAGTTTTTTTTTTTTTTTTTTTTTTTATAGCACTGCTATTCAGTTGTTAGGAGAATTAGTCTTAAAAGCTTATTCTTCCTGAGAATAAAACCAGGGTAAAATATAATAAAGATAATCCTTTACGTTCCGCCTACACGTCATTGGAATTGGCTGATGGTGGTTTCATTTTATTCTTTCCTTTTTTGGTATAGCTTAAAGATACATAAGGGTCATGTTTTAATAGTTTTCATGTGTTTTCCTTTTCACTCTCTCTTCATAGAATAGAAGACATTTATTTCTCATCATGTTCTCCCCAGGGTTATTACAGATTCTGACGGTATCATGAAAGCTATGTATGAACGCTCTATTTTTTACATAAAATTATTTCAGAGATTTTAGCATTCTTAGAACTGATTTTTTCACTCTTTTCTAAAACATTTTATTAATCCATGTAAAGAAGTTAAAGCTACCAACTTATCATATTGCTTCTTCACTGAGAGTTGGTTTAAGGATATCCAAACAAATAATTGATGAGGATATTACATTCCTTAACTATCAAATTAGGAAACAAAGAACTAGTCACTATTTATATAATAGGAAGAGACAGCGGAAAGTAAGTACTGGGATGGCACCATAGAATGTCCTAGAACATTCGTCATGCTTATTTCAATTAATCTAACTGGAAATATCATCTAAAGAAGAATTTTTTATACTATCTCCTATCTGGAAATGAAATACATGCATTTTATTTCAATATATGGCCATTTTATTGGCTTTTTTCCCATACAATTCTGTATTTGTCTCTTTTTCCTCTTGTGGAGTACTGGCTCATGTATTAGTTTGTGCTAATGTTGGGCGATAGGTTCATATGTTCTATGCGCAAACACACAGATGTACACGCGGAGTGAAAATTCCTTTTTATAATTCATGGTATTCCACTGCGTGTTAAGCTAACGATCCTTTGTGGATGAACATTTAGGTTGTTTCAAACATTTTACCATTACAGACAACGCTGTGGAGAATTGTGCACATGTCATTTCGCATGTATGTAAGAATCTCTGTAGAAAAGTCTCAAGTGAAATTCTGTGATCTAAGGCTATATGCATTTATAATTTTGATGTACATTTCCAAATTATTATCCATAGAATTAGAATATATATCTATATTGACGTACCTATATACTGATATTGATATATGAGTATGTTGATATGTAGATATAGATGATACAGATTAGATATGGATCCATCAGCAACATTAAGCTTGGCCAGCCTTTTTCTAAAGGGTTTGTTCTTCTGGGGCAGGAGTTTCTATCATTCCTTCCTTCCTGGGGCCACCTCTCTCAGTCGCTGAGGTCTTTGGAGAAAAGTCAGTGAGGGGAGAAGGGATGGAGGGCCCACGTGCAGAAATAGTTACGAAGTTAAAAATGTTTTTCATTTCACTGCAGGTAACTTGATGTTGTGTGTCGTTTTGCCTGTACATTATAAGTTGCATACAATAAAATAATACTGAATATTTTCCCATGGGATATCTATTTTTAACTAACCTTTTAATTTTAAAAGAGTTTTAGATTTACAGAAGAACTGCAGTTTTATAAAATTTGCCCAGGTGGTACAGGGAGTTCCCATAAACCCCACGTCCAGTTCCTCTATTATTAATATCTTACAGCAGTATATACATTTGTTAAAATAAAAATGATCTCTTTGTGGTGTTTAGAAGCTGCCTAGTCTGTGGTATTTTGTTACCGAAGCCCAGGCAGACTGATAGGAGATCATCATTTCCTCACACTCATCACACCTGAGGGCCAGGATGGGGGGTAGGGTCCTCCTTGCTTTCCTGTGCTGCCTGGAAACCATCCCTCCATCACCAGCCTCCAACGCACCTGCTGCTGTGAGAATAACACCATTAGAATCTACCCTACTTCTTCTAGCTTTCTGCCACAAGTGCACCTGGTAACTTCCTTAATTCACTGCAAACGTTGGCCTCTGGGTCACTGGCTGCTTCTGTGCCCTTCCGTCTACACTCTTCCTGCAGACCTGCACAGTCCTTGGATTCCAACACCCGTGCAGATGTACCATCCGCGGTCCACACCGTGACCTTGAAGCTCCGTGCCTTCTCATCTTCCATGACCTTTCCTACAATGCACTTTGGCCGCCCTCTCCCAGGGTCCTACATCAGAAAACATGCCACCTCTCAGATATCAAATGTTGACATTTCACTCTCCGGCCACAAGCGTCTGTCCATCAAGACATTTGGCCACGGATATCCTGCTGCAAAAATCCTGAACCTTAATGTAATTTTCAGTTCATTGATTTTTAAAAATTTCCTCACCATCCCTTTGGCCTTCTCTTCCTTCATTGTACAATTTAGGGTATTCGTGAAAATCCTTCATTTCCAAGGAATTCCATTTCCCGTCTCTTTCCCTGCCTGGAACTCGGATGGCGACCCTCCAGCCCGATGGAGCTTCTCCATCTGCCATCTCGAGCTTTCACTGGAGAGGCTGAACATTACCAGGAAAATCCCATGTCTTGCTGGCCAGGTACCCTTCAATATCTCCACCTTAAGTCTCACGTGGGCACGATCACCTTGTAAATCGACTTTCATCTCTTCGCCTGGGTTTTCCTTTCTCATAAATTTTCCTTCGTCACATCCACCCTTAGTAGATAACTTGCCTCATAATTTATAGAATGAGTTAGGTGGGAGACCACTTATCGTTCCCTCCCAATTCGTAAACCTGCCCACATCTGCACCTCTTTTTCCCTCCCATTATAACTGGTTAAATGCAGCTGCTTTTCTCAGAACCCAACTCCTCCGAACGTGCTATCGCTTCTTGACGTGGTATTGTTCCTTCTTCTGTCTTCGCCCGTATCATCAGTCTCCATATTTCCCTGGATTGTGCCTGACAGCTTAAAAACATGGTCTAGGATGATCCTTTACAAACGAAACAAAACAAAGCAAAACAGAACCCAAATCTCCCTCGCCCACTCACCCCTCTGCAGTCCCATCTGCTCCACCCTTCATGGGCGAGCTTCTCTTAATAATTGTCTACATGTGTTTCCTACACATTCTCATCTTCCGTTTGCTCCTAAGCAGACCACAGTCCGATTTCTGCCATCCCTACTTTACGTAAACCACTCATTTCATGGTCACCAACAGTCTCCACGTTGCCATATGATCGTCAGTGTTTGGGTTTATTCTCACTGCCGTTGACTCTGCTAAACATCCTCTCCTCCTAGCCTCTGTAACATCACGCCCTCTTGGGGTTTTGGGGAGGATTGGGGGGGCTTCTTTGCCTGCCAGGCTCTGCTTCATCAATACCACCTCTAAGTGGTGGAGTCGAAGGGCCGAGTCTTGGATCATCTACTCTTCTCCCTTGAAATTCTGTTCCTAAAAGACAGCCTCCATTTCCAAGGGTTTAAATAATATCTGTACGACTCTGGCTGCATTGTACCCCTCACTAAATTTTGTTTCAATAAGCCTTTTGCATGTCTAATCTCATTTTGGCATGTCTAATGGCATCTCTTTCTTGGAGAACCCGAACTAACCCAAGGGATGTGAAGGCTATTTGTCCTCAACAAAGATAGGG
>NW_011888971.1:415549-421061 GCF_000151845.1 Pteropus vampyrus | reverse complement strand
AGGATAATTAGTCTAAAATGAGCCCCTCATGCATGTGGGCTTTGAGGGCTGGTAGAATTTCTAGAAATTAGTGCATGAACTGTCCCAAGGAACTTTATGGCTTCCTGGATGGAGTAAGGAATTCAAACGAACGCCATGATGTACGAAAGCATGAGATTTCAGGCAAATATGGCAGTGCTTTCTTATTGCATTTTATCTAAGTAATAGTGATGCGCAGACCTCGAATAGCATCTGATGTGACGAGAGAACGGGATTTACTGCCGGTTTAAAACAAGACTTGATGTTTTTTGTTGTTTTATTTATTTCCTTAAACGACGTACAGGAAGGACCAAATCACATTATGGGAGAATTGCTGTGGAATTTGGTAGTGAAGAGATTTGTTTCGGCGCCTTCTTTGAAGCTGTTTGGAGACAATTTTTGCTCTAGTCTTATCAAGAGTCACCGGTGATCCAGTTAAGAAGAGTGAAGACCTCTGGGGGCCAGTTTGGTGGCTGTGGTACCTCTTGGAAGGCGGTCACGTGGTTGAACAATCGCTTTGGTCTAAGGGGCTGCAGAAGTACAGGTTAGTATGTGACTGAATTTGCCTCAGAACATAGAGACAAGAGCATTTCGATAAATTGTCACCAATTGCCCACTTACCCACATTTTCTTGGCCTTATTAGCAATAGCGATATAATATACTTTTTCTGGGCTTTAAAAATAATCAACCAGCATGTAGCAACTACTCCCCCTTTTGGTATTTATGGTTCTAACTCAGAGTAGCAATCGTGATACACAATTCATAATGTCACTCACTTGTTTTCTAATTTCTAGAAGTACTGAAGTTTGAATAATTTCAAATAAAGCCAGTCCCAGCTTCTCTCCCAAACGGACCCGCAGAATCTCGCCAGGGGTGGGAATGCTCTTTTGCAAACACTACACGGGACCCCTGGGGGTGTTTGGGAGAGCCTTAAATCTCACAGTAATGGAAGCTGGATCTCAGAGGTGCCACCTCCCTGGGCACTGAGAGACTGACCCCATGTGGTACCCAAGCTCCATGAAAACATCTGCACTCTGGAGGTGGCCCAGGACTCTCGGAAGTTTAGCGTCAGTGACATTTTTAGATCACGAGAGTGTTTATTTAAAATGATGACTTCCTCTCCTCATCATTTCCCGACGATGCATTCTTGAACCTAGGCCCTGTAGTAAACCAAAACAGATGTCTTCTCTGTCTTCATGAGCCACACGCTCTGTAGGAAAAAAAGGATGGATCTGACATCCCAGAGGTTATGCATTTATGGCTTCTGCTTATGCAAAACGTCTTTAAAGAAGGAAGATGCTAAGCCGCATTGCAGGTTTCCCATGTGCACTATCATTGGAAGGGGAAAAAAAAAAAAAACTACAACAAAACTCTGCAGGAATTTTATTTTCCTTAATTTACAAATAATGCATAATTTTAAATAAGAAAAAATTCAGAGGGTTCTTGTGAGTTTTTTCGACTTAACACAATGAAATGGACCATTTTTAATGTAAATTCCATGCAGTGGTGGCCCCCTGGGCCATGTCTCCCTTCCCCCAACCCCAGGCCATGTGCTGTCAAGCTAGGGCTGAACCAGGTGGTAGGATTTGCTCTCATTTATGCGCATATAAAACTCGCCTAAACAAGCTTCTATATGTCTATTCGTTTTAGATTGACTTCAAATTATGTAGGGACTTACTGGAAATATAGCAAAATGGGACTAATAGTGATGTGCACATGTGAGGTGTCAGTTAGCTCAGTGCCTCAGGGTCTGAAGTAAGAGGATTCTGAACCATGGATCCTAGACGGAGCCAGTAGCTTCTTTTCAGAGATGCAAATTCCGATGCTTGTGCCACAGGGCACCACTAACCGAGGCGGTCCTTTCCAGAACTGCCTCCTCGGAGTGGCTGATGTGGAAGAAGCCCATCCATCGTCACTGCCTTCACAAGAAGCCAAGCGACAGCCTGTGAATTACTTCGTTGATAACATCATCCTTTTTTTTCCATTGAAATGTACTTGACCCTTTCGCCATGGAAGCCTGTCCTTGACATGGGCAGGCATGGCACCCGGCTTGCTCATTCTCGGGTTCTGCATTCCGGGAATTCTGGGGCAAGGCTGTGTTCTACCTGGGATCTCTCTGGGTTTGCTTCTCAGCGACATGTGAGTGCTCCGCCTATCTGGAGAGAAAGTTTTCTCTTTCTTTCTTTCTTTTTTTTTTTTAGTGGCACAGAAGTCACATCTTTATTCTTATGCAATGGAGAGAGTATGGGTATGTCAAAGATGACATCTTCTCTGTGACCTGAAGCTGCCCGCCTGAAAAGAAGGAATGTCACAGGAAGGACGAGTCCACCTAAGCCCCAGACCTCGGTCCCGTGACCTCGTCATCTAGAGTATTGCTGAATATTCTTCTGTTCCTCATTCCCGTGACCAGATTCTATCCTGAGGCATCTGGTGACCACAGTAGAAAGGATGCCCCTCTCCTCTGGAGGGATGGACAGGATGTGAGCACAGACCCCTCTCTCGATGTCTCACCGGGTCTGTTAACTGCCCACGGCCTCATGCTTCGCCCTCATCAGCATTTCAGGCCCTTGGCCCTTTACCTTGAAATAATAACAATTATTTTATGTTTGTTTGCTATATTCCAGATTCTGTACTCATGTTTTCTCTATTTAATCTACATGAAAGTTATAGTTTTATCTTTATTTTATACTTGAGCAGATTTAAGTTCAGGATCATGCAGCTAATAAGTGGCAAGCTGAGGCTTTAAATCTGTCAAGTAGGTGATATACAGATATGGTTATTGTTAACTTAAAAATAAAAGGGCCTTTCAAAGTGAGAGGCAGCAAGCATTCATTTGAGATCAATAAGAATAGCTAGTCAGGACACAATGATCCGGGCCTAAATAGTGCTCTGATTAGGAGACAGTTATTTACAAGAAAGGGGAGGGGAACAATTACACCCATAGAAGGAAGGGATTTCTATCAGTGCAGAGAAGCTAACACAGCGTCCCTAATTCTAAACAATGTTTTTAATTTTCAGTCTGGTAGCCATCAGCCCAGTAGTCATAATAACCATTTTCCTATTATCTTTGCAAACGGTTCTTTGAGACACAATGCTACTCTAGGCCCAGTCCAAAGGTTATTTTTGCCTTGTTTTAACATTCCAAAGTCTTGAGGCATAGGACGTGCAAGGTAGTTCCTCTGGGGCGGCAGCTCCGACTCCCTTTTAAAGTTGGTCTATTTATATATATTTATGACAATATATAGATGTAGATAGATATAATTTCCCTGTGTTTTCTGTGACTTTTTTAAGAGTTAAGTGAGACTCTTTATGAGTTAAGAAGTATTTGTTCCACAAATAAACACAGGAAATTTAATACTAGCATTGAACTTTGTACGCGATTGTTAGTTTATATCTCTTTGTTTTGCTGTCAACCTTTATACGATTTGTCTCATGGGTTGAATTATAATTCAATTTCTGTGAATGTAGTAGTCACTTAGTAACATCTTTTCTTTAGGCCAAATTATACAATGTTATTCACCCACATTACTCCAATAAATTTAATTTAAAAAATAAGAATTAAAAATATAATATAGCTAAAGTGATTAGAAGAGACAAACCAAAAAAAAACAGAAAAAGCAAATAGATGTCTAAAGGTAGCAAGCAGATGCTTAGAATTAAAACACCAGGACGCTCTGCTGTGAATCTGTCGCCCCCTTTGGGGAACGTTAGGCATCACCCGCTCCCTGAAACCAGCGGAGGCTCCAGTCTGGGCAGCGGACTGGCGGGTGTAGGCACAGACCTCCACCTCTGAGCGTAAACCCGAAGTTTCCCTATTGGTTTGAAACACACTGGGTCTTGACTGGCCAAACGGGAGGGCAGAAATCCATGAGGCTGTGTAAAATGTTCGTAAGTAGCACGATTTTTACCATGCGTGCATTTGCATTGTGTTAGCGTGAAGCGGTGCCCATCTGTGGTCACTGTGGCTGTGCCCATGAATGGACCAGTCTTGATACTCGAGATGACGGCTGCGGGCCGAACGTATCAGTGCAGCCACCTCTGACATAACCCTCTCTTCCTCTGCTCCCACGACTCCTGGCCTCGGCCCCTCACACCACTCTTCTACCTAAATACTTTTTTGACATTTATAGCAGAAGCCTGGAAAAACAGATCTGAGAAGCCACCATTAGAAACATTCAGGCTTATTTGCCTTTCAGGCCACTGTGCCCAGCACGACTGGGCACACGCAATCGGCAGAACAGCCTCATGATAACACGCTGATGAAGGAATTTATTCCAATTTACTTTTTAGATATTTGATATATCCGATATATTCTGGAACTGCTGACTCCTTAATGAATGCGTTGTCATTTAAGGAGGCACTTAACATCAGTTTGTCCCTAAATTGGTGAAGGCATTTTTTTTTCCCCGTTAGACTTTCCTTTTTTTTAGATCAGTTTTAAGTTCAGAGCAAAACTGACGGCAGGGAAAGAGATGCCCCACACGTCCCGGCCCCTCCAAAGGCACAGCCCCCCGTTATCAGCACGCCCCACCAGAGCGGTGCACTTGTTATAGCTGACGACCCTACACTGACATGCGATCACCCCGCGTCCATGGTGTACACTGGGCCCTGTCCGGGGTGTCCAGTCCATGCGCTTGGACAAATGTGTAATGACAGGCGTTCGTAAAGATTGTACCACACGCAGTATTTCCATTGCCCTAAAAACTCTTTGCGCTCTGCCTATTTGTCCTCCCCCTGCCAAACCTCTGCCACCCGCTAATCTTTTACACTATCTATAGTTTTGCCTTTTCCAGAACGTCGTAGAGTTGGAATCATAGTATATGTAGACTTTTCGGATTGGCTTTATTCACTGAGTAATATACATTTAAGGTCCTTCCTCCATGTCTCTTCATGGCTTGATAGCTCATTGCTCTCCCACCGTTGGATAGACCACAACTTATTTATCCATTTACCCACTGAAGGACACCTTGGGTCTGTCAAAGGTTAAGTTTTAAAAATTTAAGTGTTGTCAGCCAAGATTCCCCACTGTAGAATCATCATTTTCCCTTTGAATAGGTCCCACGAGGGTGTAAAAATATCCTCTTCTATATCAAACTTTCATATACTTATTATTTTCAGCATCCATTAATGATTTTCTAACTTCAACATTCTTTCTATATTTATTGTTGGATATCATACTGTGAGAGCTTCCGTCCTCCACCCCCCGCCCCATTTACATGTTCATTTATACCAGGGTAAACGCATATATATTTATTTTAGCCAGTGGGCATTGTCTATTATGATAAATATTTATTTTGATGCTCAAATTTCCACAGGTTGGACCCAAGGCAGCTCTGCCATCTGGTTCCTGGTTAGCTTGACATGTCCTATGACTCTTCAGGGACTTGTTTACTTTCTGGGGCAATAAGCTGTTCCAGACTCATCTGGTGCGTTTCCCGGTCCAGCTCTGAAATCGGTCATCTTTCTAAGGAGTCCTGGTTCCTTTGAGCAAAG
>NW_011888971.1:411397-415499 GCF_000151845.1 Pteropus vampyrus | reverse complement strand
TATTTTGATGCTCAAATTTCCACAGGTTGGACCCAAGGCAGCTCTGCCATCTGGTTCCTGGTTAGCTTGACATGTCCTATGACTCTTCAGGGACTTGTTTACTTTCTGGGGCAATAAGCTGTTCCAGACTCATCTGGTGCGTTTCCCGGTCCAGCTCTGAAATCGGTCATCTTTCTAAGGAGTCCTGGTTCCTTTGAGCAAAGGATATTATTTAGAAACCGAAATCTTGATGCGAGGCTATCTGTGCATTGGATTTTTCATCAAGTTCATAGAAAAGACAAAGAGCTTACTCTAACCACTCTTTGAAGACATATGGGATGGTTAAGGGAAGTAAAAACTGAAACTTGGCATTCAAAAGCACCTGGATGCTGATACTGTATTTATATAATACCTCCCTATATATTTCTATGAAAAAAGAATGGGTTGCCTTTTGTCTTTGAAATTCCTTGGTTTGAATGCCAGTGACTTACATTTTTGCTTCATTCGTTCCAAACTTAGGTGTGAGTAGGAGGACTGAGTTGGCCAAAGTAGTATTTTTGTAGCACAGAAAATTATATTACATCACATAGTATCTTCCACAGACTTTCTTCAAAGTTACGCATAATTCATTTCTTACAATTACATTCGATTGTTTTAGTCCTGTGACTGCTTGAAAGAAAATTATTTCTGTAGCAACTGTACTTCTTATTCTTTGTCTAACTTTTCTATGAGATTAAAAATGCACTTAGAGGCTAGCTGAATTTATTGTCAACAAAAGCATCAAAGACTCAAAAGAATCACACGTATTTCCAGGCAAGGTTTCTGGGTCTTATTATATTTGAAAATGCAGCTAAAGTATTTCACACTTTCTCCTCCTCATAATCATAATCAATTCTGAGATCAGCTGTGAGTGGTCAAAACCGTCAAGAGGAATTTCTAATCAAGACACGGGCGTCTGCTCACCTGCTTCTCTACAGCATGGTCTGCTAGGAACTTCACTACGACCTCTGCTCATAATTCTGATTGGACCCACCACTTCTTAAGTGTCTTGTTCGTGCCAGGTGTTATAAACTTCGCTCCCATGACTAGGTTGTTTGACTCATTTCATTTCAACATCTGGGGAAAGCCGCTGGGGCTCCAGTGACTCCGGGCATTAGAGCCAGACCCCCAGGCTCCCGGGCCGGTCCTGCCTGAGCAGTCTGTGTTGCTTCGCTTGCTCTACTGTTCCGTAGTCATACCAAGTAAACATCGTCTCCTTGCATCAAACTAGATAGTGCGTTTCATGCCCTAACCCTGCGCCCGTGAAGAGGGAGTTCCAGCCTAGTATTGCTTCTCTGTCTTCATGTGATAGGTGTGTTTCAAAATAAGCCATCCGCCAGCCCGATTGTCATTTGTCAGCGGTTCTCCTGACACCGTGTTGAGTAATTAATAATTTTTCTACTGAAACATCCATGTCCTCAGGGAGTTCATTTATTTAAAGGTACTTTCTGCAAGTTACTTAATCAGCTCAGCGCTGCGGGGTGGGCATCTGTACAACAAGCTGACTAACTATAGATGTATTTCTCTGACAATTGGCATGGCTTGCTGTTGATTCTCAGACGTGAGGGCCAAGCATGAGTAGCATCGTCCCCCTGAGATAATGTGAGCATACCGAATCGGGAAAAAAGTTAGGTTTGCTTATCTCCAAGAGAAGGAATGGGGATCACTTTTACTTTTTTCTTTGTGACATTCTGAAATGAAGAAAGCATGCCAAATCTACGAGGTAGGGGCCTCAGACACTAGAAGTCCTCACTGTAAATGTCACTGAAGTGTCACGCTGGAAAAGAGGAATCCGTGAGCAATGTCTACCTTAGAGAGCTGAGGGCGCGAGTAAACACGAATCTAAACAAATGTTAGTTAAACACTTAGGATACAAACTGTCTGTAACTTGGATATTCAAACAGCCTGTACATATCAAGTATTCTTTTAAAGAACCACTGGAGGATAAAACTATTAACCGATGCATTACGTTAATGATTTTTTTTCCAGTTGTGAACTATCTCAGCGTCATAGACATATCCTTCTCATTTATCTTATTATACTCTCAACTTACATATGCCAGTATTTTATTTATGAATTAGGAATCTATATTCACATGTCGATGAAAGAAATTCCAACCTATAGTTTTTTTAAAAATATTTTTCATTTTTCAATTATAGTTGGCATACAATATTATATAGAAAAGGTTCATCAGAGTTTATTTGAGCTGAAACTTTGAGGATGCGCCTGGAAGCAAGGTCCCGATGGACTGAGGAAACGCTCCACGAAGGGCAGTTTTGCAGCTTACTGCATATATTTAGAATCAAAGGAGAAAATGTCAGAAAGGTACATGACATCACTGGTGGTAGATTAAAGGGCTGGGAGGAAGTGAGGCGGAGAAATCTCTAAGACTAGATAAAAACAAAACCCACCTTCACATGGTGGGTCCGAGAGCTAATAATTAACCCAGCACACAGAGGTGGTGTGTGGGGAACACGCTAACCACGGGGGTTCTGAGGTCTCCTGCCCTGGGGCCCCTCGGTTGTGCCTTCAAGGGGTCTGAAAAAGAAAGCTACTCTGCCATTTCACATTACCCTAGATGCCTAAGAACCATGGGCAGCCTCACTTAAAGTAAAGATTGGCCTTGGCTAAGGAAGCTGCAGCCCAGGACGGGACTGCCCGCCATGACCTTGCCCGGTGAGGAATTTATGATCGGACCATCCCGTGTGGTTATTTTCTGTCACTGGGCTTGTCAGGCCTGCCCAGTAGCCCCCTAAGATTGTCAAGTCTACTACGTCACCCATTTTTGCTTACATAAAGTGATACTGATAACTGTTTTAATTCCTTCTACGGTGATTGGGAAGTCAGATCTTCACGTCATTGAATGAGTGTGTGTGATTGCATACACAGGCATATGTGTGGTATAGGTGTGCATGCACATGTAATTTAATATATTTATATCCTTATAAAATGCATTTCTTAGAGATTTTCAAATTCATGACAAGCACTACATTTTTTTCTTTTGAATATTACGGTGTTTTTCTCTCCTTTTCAGTAGCCGTGTGACTTAGGGAAACCTGCTTACCTGTCTGATCCTCGGCGTCTTCCTTTGTGAAATCGCGTTGGTGATACCCACCCCGGAAGCTGGGTGAGAGACGCGGTGCAGGTGACACGCTCGCCACGGTGCCCTGCCCACGCCAACTGGACGAGCCGCCAAGCCACCAGCCTCTCCTGGGCTCTGGCCAGCCCTAGCCCTGAGAGTTCCGATGCAGCACCTGCGCTGGCCGGGGCAGGTCGCCTGGGTGCTGGCAGCAGGCAGGGGCTGCAACAGGCGACATAAGCCCTCCCTCTGTTTCTCTTCTGTGGGACAGGCTCTGGGGTAACCAGGATGTCTTTACGCCTACTCTCCATCCGGGTTCGAGCCTGGGGCGCTTTGCTTTCTCCTCTGGAGTGTCGTGGGACTTAGCCTGCTTTGCCCCCCTGGCCTGGCCTTGGGCGGGCCGGGGCAGGACATCTGAGGCGCGGCACCAGCCACTCTCTGCATTAACCTCTGCCCCTGCCGCCAGGGATGAGGGAGCTGTGTCTGGGGAGCTGTGCGCATAGGCTCTGGAGTAAGGATTCTGCCCCGCTGGGTTTGAGAAGCATTCCTACAGCCGCTTCCCGGAGCTGTGCAGCGCGTTCCAAGTCTCTTTTTCTAGAGGGAAATGGTCTTCAAAGAAATCGAGGTTGCACACTCCAATGATATTTATTACAGCTTTGAAAGCAAGCAGAGCTCTGGCACATAGATCGAACCTGCAGGAGCAACATGGAACCAACTACAGACGTTTGAATGGGCTTCAAGCTTCTTAACTGCAAATCTTTTTGAATTTTATTCTCTCAGCATATATCCCCAAATTTTATGTTATTTTTGAGTCACAGAGGGTTTTGCCAACTTTGTATCCTCCTTAACACTCACTGTCCCCATTGAGGGGACATGGCAATGGGCATGCGGGCTCAGAGCCGTCAGCTCCGCAGAGCACTGGTCCTTCCCTGCTCCTATTTCTGCTCACACAGCTGGGGGAGGGGACAGCCCTGAGTCTGTCCTCTCAGGTAGAGCAGGGCCCCA
>NW_011888971.1:402604-411347 GCF_000151845.1 Pteropus vampyrus | reverse complement strand
TATAGGTGTGCATGCACATGTAATTTAATATATTTATATCCTTATAAAATGCATTTCTTAGAGATTTTCAAATTCATGACAAGCACTACATTTTTTTCTTTTGAATATTACGGTGTTTTTCTCTCCTTTTCAGTAGCCGTGTGACTTAGGGAAACCTGCTTACCTGTCTGATCCTCGGCGTCTTCCTTTGTGAAATCGCGTTGGTGATACCCACCCCGGAAGCTGGGTGAGAGACGCGGTGCAGGTGACACGCTCGCCACGGTGCCCTGCCCACGCCAACTGGACGAGCCGCCAAGCCACCAGCCTCTCCTGGGCTCTGGCCAGCCCTAGCCCTGAGAGTTCCGATGCAGCACCTGCGCTGGCCGGGGCAGGTCGCCTGGGTGCTGGCAGCAGGCAGGGGCTGCAACAGGCGACATAAGCCCTCCCTCTGTTTCTCTTCTGTGGGACAGGCTCTGGGGTAACCAGGATGTCTTTACGCCTACTCTCCATCCGGGTTCGAGCCTGGGGCGCTTTGCTTTCTCCTCTGGAGTGTCGTGAGACTTAGCCTGCTTTGCCCCCCTGGCCTGGCCTTGGGCGGGCCGGGGCAGGACATCTGAGGCGCGGCACCAGCCACTCTCTGCATTAACCTCTGCCCCTGCCGCCAGGGATGAGGGAGCTGTGTCTGGGGATCTGTGCGCATAGGCTCTGGAGTAAGGATTCTGCCCTGCTGGGTTTGAGAAGCATTCCTACAGCCGCTTCCCGGAGCTGTGCAGCGCGTTCCAATCCTCTTTTTCTAGAGGGAAATGGTCTTCAAAGAAATCGAGGTTGCACACTCCAATGATATTTATTACAGCTTTGAAAGCAAGCAGAGCTCTGGCACATAGATCGAACCTGCAGGAGCAACATGGAACCAACTACAGACGTTTGAATGAGCTTCAAGCTTCTTAACTGCAAATCTTTTTGAATTTTATTCTCTCAGCATATATCCCCAAATTTTATTTTATTTTTGAGTCACAGAGGGTTTTTCCAACTTTGTATCCTCCTTAACACTCACTGTCCCCATTGAGGGGACATGGCAATGGGCATGCGGGCTCAGAGCCGTCAGCTCCGCAGAGCACTGGTCCTTCCCTGCTCCTATTTCTGCTCACACAGCTGGGGGAGGGGACAGCCCTGAGTCTGTCCCCTCAGGTAGAGCAGGGCCCCAGGCTGCCTCTTTCCAGCTCTGGAGCCTCCAGCAAATCCTGTAACTGATTTCAGCTTCCACTTCTACATTCGAATAAAAATATAAATACTTGGCAATAATACAACTATATTCAACAGGTTTGCAATTCCCATCTTACAGGTGAGGCACCTGTGTACCCAAGGGAGGGAACCAACACTCTAAGCCAACAGGGCAAATCTGATTTCTGTCCAATGAACATTTTGTCAGTGATGTCATGGAAAAAAAATATTTTTTAAAAGGCCTTTCTCAAAAGTTAATTTATGCTTCTTCTAGTCTGTGGAGGTGGCTTGAGAATAGATAAGCTAGAATTTTCTATTTTAAACTTAAAGAAGTTATTCATTTTTGCTTTAAGTCACTTTTTTTGGGGGGGTAGTCTAATTCTGATGCTTCAAAATTGTTGCAAAATAGTTTATTATATTTTAGAATCATTATATCCTGAAGCTTAAAGCCATGGTCCAATTTACATTATTCTTCCATATTCTACATCAACAGAATTAATCAAGCAGTCAGTCGATGACCCGCCTCCAACGTCTCGCGAACATCCTGTTGCACCTGTAAATGGCGCAATGCTGATTTGTCGTGAGTGTCCCTGTGTTCATTTCAGGAAATGTGGTGATACTTCACGTGCGTCCCTCCCGAAACCAAGGCGAGAGCTCTCAACTTCTCTCTACCTGCACGTAGAAATACAAAGAGCGGGGTCGATGAACAGCTGGATTGTGGTTGTCACACGCTATGTGTTTTTTTCACTTCAGTGAACAAAAATCT
The DNA here is from genome assembly GCF_000151845.1 of Pteropus vampyrus. Classification (NCBI taxonomy): domain Eukaryota; kingdom Metazoa; phylum Chordata; class Mammalia; order Chiroptera; family Pteropodidae; genus Pteropus; species Pteropus vampyrus. The sequence goes on along the minus strand of NW_011888971.1, from coordinate 409,381 downwards.
TAACTTACGAAGAGTGTACAAACCTAGCCATTATCCAGCACCTTTCCTGTGAGCCCGGTAGGTGTTCGGCACAGCACTGAGTGCAAAGGAGATAAAACAAAAGTACGAGACACAATGCTTTATCTTTAAAAACCACCAGCACACAGATGTGTGGGTCACCCGCCCAGCTCCGTGCCAGGCCCTGGGCTGTTTCTGTGGATTCAAAGACTACTAAAATGCGGCTGCTTTTCTGGATAAACATGTCCACTCTCCACTGTGTGGATGTCTGGCAGAGCTAGGCTTGACAGTAGATAGAACACGTGAGCCACACGGTCTTGCTCACCCGTCAGAGCGGTACGCTTCAGAAATAACGTCTGAATTGTGAACCTCTTCTGAGGCCTGAAGAGTATTTCCCAGAGATGTAGATTTATGATGATAAAACCTAGTAAGAAACTGTAACGCAAACTGAAATTTTCAGCGCTTCATATTCATCGAAGAGCCACTTATGTAGGGTAGGAAGCCGAAAATCGTAGCTTCTGTTTCGAAATGGCCCGTAGGCCTCCAAAGGGAAAATCTTCTGTGCGGTTGACTGCTCTCCGGTCTCGAGTCCGTATTTCCTGGCGGTGACGCTTCTGTGTGGTGATGATGCTGAGAATCTCCCCCCAGCCGCCCTCCAGCGCGTACGTCACCATGCCAGCAGCTGCGGCCACCGCGTTGGGCCTCAGCTTCTCAGGCTTCTTCTCATTGAAAATTTATACCGGCTGAAACAGCACCGCGTTTCCCCCTCCCCCCACCATTTTATTCTCTGTTTCTATGAAATCGGCTTAAAATTTTCTTTTTTATTTAGATTCCACATGTAAGCGATGTCACGTCGTATTCGTCTTTCTCCGTCTGGCCGGTTTCGCTTGGCATGACGCCCTCAGACTCCAACCATCCTTCCACGTTCCGTGTTGTTGCAAACGGCGGGATTTCCTTCTTTTCTCGTGGCCGAATAATGTTTACACACACGCACACTTCTGCGCTCATCGATCACATTTTCTTTATCCATTCACCTGCTGGAGGACTTCGGGCAGATTCCGTACCTCGGCCGTTGAGAAAATGCTGCAATGAACGTGGGATTCAGATGTCTCTTCGAGACCCTGGTCTCAGTCCCTTCAGACACACGTCCAAAGTGGAATGGCTGGGTCGTATGGTGGTTTCTACTCCTAGTTGTTTGAGAAGCCTCCATACTGTTTCCCAAATGGCTACACCAATTTTCACGCCTACCGAGAGCGTAGAGGGGCTCCTTTCCCCGCGTGCTCACCGACGTTTGTTATCGTTTGTGTTTTGATAATAGCTTTATGGTAGTTGTTCTTGAGTCTCACGCAGGAGCTTTCTGGAATTACTCTCTCTCTCAAATATGGATTCGATCTTAGGAAATCCGAGGTTGCCACTGGTAGTTCTGAGATGCCTGCATTTTAAATTATGTTAAAAGCAAATGTACCCCCTATCCTCCGAGGCTTTTATTTAATTCCAGCTATCAGTGTGTTTAATTGAAAAGAGATTTTAAAGATAAATCAAATGTGAGGCTTAAGAGATTCCGGCACTGTTAGGGATTGTTTTGAAATTATTGCATGAATTCTTTTTACGTTTTTCCACAAGGGGCTCAGGACTGGTAGAGCCCAAATGAATCGGTCATTCTACCATAGGCTCCCATTATTTATTATTAACATCTGCCCCGGGGGCTTGTCAATTAATGAAAAATTTCCTTAAGGTGTGTTACAAGTAAAGGGAGATTAGCCAGCTTTCCCATCTCGTTTCATGCAAATATATTAAATTATGAGCTCTGAAAAAAAATTTAGCAAGGACATAAGATCAACTACTGTCTCCTTTGAGCAAATTAAAATATAGTTAAGTAGAGATATCCTGTGACCGTCAGGTATTAAATCCCCTTCCTCTTTTTCTTCCTTCGTCTTAACATAACCAAGGCTTTAAAACCTAAATAAAATCTTAAAGATTCCCTTGTCCAAGCCTTTCCATTAGAAAAGAAACACATCGAGGCCAGAGGAATTCCGGCCATTTTCTTCCAATGATGAAACTGGGGCGTGTGTGTGTGTGTGTGTGTGTGTGTGTGTGTGCGCGCGTGCGCGCGCGCACGCGCACGTGAGTGCGTGTCTCATGTGTACCTATAGATATCCATGTGTGTATACACCGTATAAATACTATATATAAATAAACGGAGCGTATCGTTCCTTTCTAAATAGTCCTGTATTTTATGGAGAGACACATGATATAAAGTATAATGAAATCTAGAAGGTGATGTACAGTTTCCTAAGGACTAATAAAAGTTATTTTAATACTTCTATGAGAAAAAATAATACTTTAATGTCTCTAATTACATCTACACTTTAAAAAAGTGAATAATAGTTAACGTCCACTAAAGAGTTTCAAATATGTGATGGCATTACTCTCCTAAAACCAAGTCGACTTTTACACAAAATCGTAGTGAGTTTACAGCCAGCCAATGAATGCAGTGTGCCGGATATTAGGGAACGTGTCAAGCTGCATTTGCTAAACTGGGTGATAATACTGTCCCCATAATTCCATTGCAAAACACCATCTGCCCCCAGCACATGGCCTGTTAAATTCTGGCTTGTGCCCTGTGGCATTTGATGACTGTGACACTCTCGGGCAGTGACTTTGGGGGAGCCATCGAAATTCTCACTCCTTCAAACTGTGTCCAGGGCACACCAGCAAATTGCTGGCAGGTGCCTGGGGGACACGCAGGGCTCAGTGCATTTCGTCTGTCTGCTCTCAGCTCTGAATATGACTTGCATTTTAATCCCGAGAACAGTGTTTAAAATGTCTTCGAAGAGCACCTGCGATAATGTCCCCCACCACCCGTCATCAAAACTCTGCAACGCGTGCATTCCAGTGACACCAAAGGACAAAGGCCTCGACGTGTTAAAAAGATGTGTTAGCATTCTAGTTGGGAAGGGGTAGCATGGATGCTATTTGACATTCTTGCACAAACACATATTATGTCATCGTAATTTTTTTAAATATAGCCTTGACCTAGTTTGAAGGCCTTGGCTATGGGCCTATCAGTTCTCTGCAGCAGCACCCATGGAGTCCACAGCCCAGCCTCTTCCCTGTTGGGCTCTCTAACTCCAGGCCACTGTGCACCCTAACTGCCTGAGAGCAGGTACCAACCAACCAGGACCCGCCTTATGCCCCTGGGCCCAAGAGTTTATTCAAATAGCCACTTCAGAGATAGCTGTGAACCTAGCTGAGCCCACCCTGCTTGCCTTACCTAGCTGCTGCATGTGGCTCCAGCCCCTCTTACCCTGTCCCCAGGGGTGACTCCGCGGCAGCCTCCTCTCATTTGGAGCTGCAAGTAACAGGATTCTGCCCTTTATCTACCTGAGTATCTGGGTGTGAGTCCTACTGATGCAGGACAGGGCAAATTTCCCTGAGTGGAGGGAGACCACACTCCACCCCGAGAGGAGAAGAGGGTCCTTTGGCGGAGAGCTTAGAAAGAATTCGACACACACTCTGACGCTCCGCAGACAGAATGCGGTCTCCTCTCGGAGGCAGAGAGTGAGAGGGACAGTGAGAGGGACCCTGGGTATGAGGGGAATTTGTTTTATGTATCTTCTTTAGTTCCTCTGAGTTATTGTTTAAAAGACTTGCTTAACCCATTTCTTTTGATATGGACACACAGGAAGGGGAAGAGTCTGTGGCATGAAAACTAAGAATGTAGAGTGAGGGGCTCGCTGGCAGTTCCCAGCCTTTAATCCACAGGTTCCCCCAGGTTTTAGCCATTTAGGGAATGACTCTTGGTTCCTGGTTCCTCTTCACAGGTGTGGAGAGTGGGTTGTTAGCATCCCAGCAGACATCTTCCTTCACTCTGCAGGTGCCCTCCCGGCCTGGAGCAGGGCCAGTCAGCGTGTGGCAGTCTCTGATAGTGGCTCGTTAACATTTTAATTCTCTTGCCTCCTCCCTACATTATTACCATCCAAGAAAGTATAATCCTATGTAATATCTTGACAGTTATAAAACAATCATGTTGATTGGAGTGACTGTTACCCTATTTCTTTAAGTTTCTCTGTTAGGCAGAAATCTTTTTACAGCATAGAAACTTACGCATAAATGTTACTCAATAGATATTGGTCGATTGGTTTAAAAATTACCGGGCAGATGCATAACCAAGTTAACGAGAAAAGGCCAGGCGCGCTTCATTTTGATATTTGCGGAGTTATCAGACCGTAATGTAGAGAACTCAGTTCTGTCCCCCTGAAGATTACCTCCAGGTGCTTGGCATATAGGACATATTAATTTGCTACATAGAGCGTTAACACTAAGTGATTGATGTGCAATACTTCCCTGGCACACACCAGGCGATGCACAAGTTGCTGAGACTAGAGACGAGGAAGGCAGAGGTTATCTAAGGCGAAGGACACGAGCCTCAATGCAACAGAGTCCGAAGCAAACAAACAGCCTCTTTAGGGGACAAAAGTCAAGGAAAGGACATCTGATTGTGAGGGGCCGGCCATGCCCTGAGCGCCGGCTGCCCCGGGGGGTAACTGCTTTCCTGGCGGAGGTAGAGGCTCCCCTCCCTCATTGCCTTTTTGGAGTTGCTGCTAGAGAGCCTCTTTCTTGGGCTTTATCTGGGTTTCTTTAAAAAAGCGAGCCCCCAGTATGCGATGCAACTGTTTTTAGTAGCGTGCATCACCTTTGGAGCCATCGTAAGCCTTTTGAAAATATGTTTTAAAATGCTGATTGCTGTGAGATGGCTAAGAATTTCTGCAAAGACAAAGCACCAGCTTATCTGTCAATGATTAGGTCCCTTGGGGCAAAATGTCTCTCTCGGGTGATGGCTGGTGGGAACTACCATGTTTGTAATACGCCCTCTGTGTCAGCCTAGATGTGTGCCGTGGAAGATGGGGCACGACATCTTTGAGTAAGGTCACCTTCGTCTTGCGACTGTCCGTGTTCCGAGAACTCCATCTCCATCTGACCGTCACCCGCTGTACTTCCAGCAGGCACTTACTTGACGGCCCTTCTCTGTGGGGAGTGCTGCCTCAAGGGTCCCTGGAAGTGCTGGCCGTGCCCTCCAGGACCTCAGCCTCCAAAGACAGAGCAAGAATGTGAACAAGGGGCCCCGAGTCAAGGCCGCGACACCTCTGTCAGCACCTGAAAGAAGAAAAGCAACTCCCACGAGAGAATTCTGCACCCATCTAGGGTTTCATTTCGTGTTGTTTTACTTTAATTCCCAAACTAGTGACTGGGGACCCCTGGACACCTAAGGCGTTTGGCATTTTGGCCACGGACTCTGAAGCAGAGAGAGTTCAGGTTAATCTCTGAAGGCATTCCTTGAAGGGTGACATGGAAAGAGGCTGAGGACAAATCTCTTGCCTTTGGATGTAGTGGGGGCCCTCAGGCTGAAGGGAGAGTATCAGCTCTCAGCTCAGAATTTAAACTCAAACCTATGACTTGGGGGACTCGGTAATTAATTTTCAGTGATTGTTGAAAGAGGCAGGTGTCAGTGGCGATCCAGGTGGAAATGAAATACGGGGGTGGGGGGTAGTGAGGGCCTCGTTGCCCTGATCCAAACCCGCTGCCCAAGCAATCCATCTTCCGAAAAACAACAGAGATTAAATTTTTAAAGGTTCTTAGGCAGCAAGAAAAATGAAAAATAAATCACATTTTGGTGGTTTAGGAAGTTCAAGGGGCAAAAACATTTCCATATCCATATAATGATGAATTTACTTTGGCATCGTTTTTAAAATTAGTATCGCGTAGTGAAAAATCATAATGTTTATGTTCTTTGTTAGCATTGCATAGCATATATATCGATATTTTTAACGTTTTCCACAAAGTATAAAATACCCGCAAAATGTTTAATGCTTTAAGGAAAAAGATATTTAATCACACGTTATTGCATAGTTAGCCTCTGCCCTCTTCATTTATAAATATTCATTTCCACTAGTGGGCGGGCGTGGGAGGAGAGGAGGTGGAGGGTGGGGAAGGATACGTCTCTTCGAAGCAAATTCCACTCGGCTGAAGCGAGGACGTCTTAGGAAAGCCTGGTGTCCTCAGGTAGCCAGTCAGACGGGAGCGAGCAACAGAGGAATAGGGGCGGAGCCTAGAGACCGCCCAAACAACACCCCACGGTGGTAGAATTCTGGGTACGCACATGCGCCCTAGGCAAAGTTAGAGCAGCCAGGTGTCAATCAAATTGACCTCACCTGCCAATCACCTAGGAATGCCTTTGCAGCCGTCCATGGGCGCCCAGACGTAAGGCGGACATTCCCGCTTCTGGGTCCTTTTTGCCCTTCTGGGCTCCCTTGTTTGTTTGTTTTTTTGCCCTTTTGTAGCTATTTTGGCCCCTTTGCTGGTTACAGCGCTGGCACCACGTGCCTCCTTGGGGCGTACTTTGTCTTTCTAAAATATACTTTCAATAAAACTATGAGATCTCAATGACCTGTGATTCTTCACTGTGTCATTTGAGGAAGAACCGAGGAAAAATGCTACCTACACGTCTGCTCCGTCGTTATCCTTCTCCCTCCCCGCTACCGTTGAGGCGACACTGAACTCCGATCTGCCCCCAAGGGGACAGACACTGACAGGAAAGGATGCTGATGATGAGGTAGCGTGCCGTGGCGACACTCCTACACTGCCGTATCGCCTATCAGATGTGTGTGTTTTTCGAGTATCGATAATGTTTGCGTAATGACTTGCATTTTATTTCTCCTACAGCATGCCATTTACCACTTCAGCCTAGCAAACTTCTTTCTGTGCCTAAAGGAACAGAAA
>NW_011888971.1:398245-400384 GCF_000151845.1 Pteropus vampyrus | reverse complement strand
GGAAGAAAATCCTAGGCCCCGCCCTCTTGAAACTGTGTCTCCAGAAGGAGACAGGAAGCTGAACAAATAATGAAAGCTCCGTGAGTTAAAGGTTCGCAGAGGCATGAACAGGACACAGGTGGGTGGCGTGGGTGCATCCTGACACAAGTGACTACATGTCCCATGTGTTCTACGGGCACCCCATCCCCACTGCTCCATCATCTGCATGGGGAGGGACCCCGGGACAGACACCCCTGCAGCCCTCGGTTTACAGATGAGGAAATGGCACAGAGAGGCCGGTGTCTTCCCCACGATCACACAGCCCGTCAGGGGAGGCACATGGTAGACCTCGGATCCTACTGTGTTCATTCTGATTTTCATTCTAATATTAAATTTGGGGTAAACTGCAGAAACGTAGCTCGTGTTCATGCAGATTCTACAGTGAGTTCGAGGGGTGCTGGTAAAGATATTGGACCATTTGGGGCCATATGCCCTGGAGCAGAGACCAACGCCCATTCTTTGAGGGAGACAGTAAAGAAAAATTCTCAGATTAAGTTCTGAGTTCCCTAAATCCCCCTGCCCAGCATTCCATGCTTCTTTTGTCCTACTGTGTCGTTTTGGAAGAACTGAAATCCAAAGCTGAAGGAATGATGGAAATGGCTTGGTTTTAACCAGTTGTCTCACCGTTCCTGTCCGGAACGTCTGCAGTTTCTCGGGGGCACATTCACTCCCGGTGGAGGGAGGAGACAGGTGGGCAGAGGGGGTGACAGTGCTTTTGCAAAGGCACCGCGTTCCCCTGCCAAGACCTGACACTGGTCCAGAGGGGGCGATGAGTTCGAGGGCCAAACCCGGCCTGAAGGTCGGGGGGAGCAAGTTCGGGTCACAGGCAGCCTGCTCCCCTGTCGCCCAGAGCCTGCGCCCTGTGCCAGCGTCAGCCAGCTTCCCAGGGAGGGCTGGACCGAAGGATGTCTGAGAGTTTCCCAAGGAAGGCCCGAGAGTCTAGGAGGAGAAAGCAGATGTGTGGGCTCATCTTGGGTTCTGTCCCATGTGCCCATGTCCTGCATGAGCAGGCAGGGTGGGGACAATGCTGCCCCTGGAAGCACCTGCTGATGGCCAGGTGGGGGACATCAGGTTGCTGGTATGTGTCCCCAAAACCCACAATATTTCCAAAATGAAACCCAGACCCTGATTCCTTGGCACAGCTGCTCCAGGAAGTGTTTTTTTTCGTAGATGATCTGTCTTTCCAGAGGTTCAGAAGACGCTGGGCCTGGAGGTAGAGGGCTCTGGCAGCACGGTAGGGGCTGAGGGACAGCAAGGAGGGGAAGAGGTTTGACAGACAGACCCCAGTCCTGGGCACCTCCGGCTGTGGTGCCGTCCCTAGCGGGCTGGGCTCCTTCGCAGCTCTGGGGGCACCCCTGCTAGGTCCTGGGTGCGGGAGAAATTTTGTTCACATGGACCCAAGGGAGTTCATACAAGGTCAGCAATTAAACTATCAAAAAGAAGAGTTCATCCTCCCTATGTAAAGATAAATGATGAATGATAGTAGACGGACGGATAGATAGACAGAGATGGATGGATGGATAGATGGATGGATGGATGGATGGATGGATGGATGGATGGATGGATGGATGGATGCATGGATGCATGGATGGATGCATGGATGAACGGATGGATGGACAGACGAATAAATGGATGGACAGATGGATGGACGGAAAGACTCATGGAGGCATAGATGGACAGATGGACAGATGGATAGATGGACAGATGGGTGGATGGATGGATGGACGGACAGACGGACTAACGGATGGATGGATGGATGGATGAACGGATGGATGGATAGATGAATAAATGGTCGGACAGATGGATGGACGGACAGACTCATGGAAGCATAGATGGACAGATGGACAGATGGACAGATGGATGGATGAATGGATGGACGGACAGAAGAACTAACGGATAGATGGATGGATGGATGGGTGGGTGGGTGGGTGGATGGATGGATGGATGGATGGATGGGTGGATGGATGGGTGGATGGATGGGTGGATGGATGGATGGATGGATGGATGGATAGATGGATGGATGGATGGATGGATGGATGGATAGATGGATGGGTGGATGGATGGATGGATGGACGGAGGGTAGGTGGATGGATGATGGAC
>NW_011888971.1:382438-394535 GCF_000151845.1 Pteropus vampyrus | reverse complement strand
TTTCATTCTTTGAAACACCTTAAATTACTTTAAACTTTTAAAATTGAAGCGTCACCCGTGGACAGAAAATTACATGATTCATAGTTGTATGGCTCAGTGAATTCCTTCAAAGTGGCCACACCCGCGTCACCAAGTTAAGCATAGAGCTGTGCTGGCACTCCAGTGGTCCCCAGCATGCCCTTTTACAGTGACACCTTCCTTCTCTCTCCTTCCACGGGGCTGCCTTCTGAGACCGCACACTAATCTCGCCTCTTCTTGAGCTTCACGGACGTGTTTCCTGCGAGTCTCGTGGATGAGATCCGGCCGATGCTTTGCGTGCGGGAGTGATGGACACCAGCTCCAGGTGGCGCTCCTCTGGTCAGCCTCGGCCCTGTTCTGCTCCCAAGTTGCGGCGGACCCGGCAGAGGACCTGGAGGTCCTGGGAGTTGGCCTGAGACCCTAAATCACAGCAAGGAGCATCACCAACCCAGTAACCAGAGTGAGAAGTCGATGCAGAGCTGGGAGCCGTTCATTTTCTTTAGGATTTTGGTGTCGATATACATGATGTTGACCTGTGGTTTTATTTCCAATACTGCCATTTTTTGGTTTAGTAGCAATATCTTAAAAGCCTTCATTTTGTATTTTCGGCATGCCTTAACAGAACGTTTGCAATGGACCGCTCATACTGGCCCTGGAACCCCTGTTGTGTGGAGCTCCTACCTGATGCGGGACACACTGTGCTGACACTGGCCAAGGAGAGCTGCTGTCCCAGTGGAGTACCCGTGCCTCTGAGGTTGACACGACTTGGGGCATGCAGAGGTACGGCCGCCCCCAGCCCCCACGGGCTCTTTCCCAAACTCGCTGCGCCCAGCACCCACGGCTGGCTGTTCCTTTCGAGTGGTGCTTTTCACGCTCTACACGCGGAAGGCATGCCTTTTGCTCGCCCATGGGCTGTTGCTTTGAGCAGTGCAGACATCCGGGCACCAAACCCAGGTGTGAGCTAGCCTTGCCACATCTGAAAAAGAGTCCCATGAGAGCAAAGAAGAAAAAATATGATAAGACTTACAGAATTATCAATATTATTTAGACAGGCAAAAAAGTCACACTAAGGCTCTGTGTATCTATCTATCTATCTATCTATCTATCTATCTATCTATCTATCATCTATCTATCATCTGTCATCTATCTATCATCTATCTTAGAAATAGAATTGAGTATTGATAAAGCTGTTGTGTAGATATAGTTTGTCCTGTTTATTTAAAATAAAACATGAATTCAGACTATTCTTTAAAAGAATATAAGTGATTTGGTAAACATGAGAAGGAGAAATTGTCGATCTGTTCAGTGGACATCCTCGTTTAAGGAATGAGGTAAACCTACGGCTCCCGCAGTTGGTAAAACAGATTTAATCCTCATCGTGCACAGTACATAGTACAATAAATATATATTCTTGGCACACACTTAAAAGTATGTTAACACATTTTAGATGTTTACATAAAAATGTTCAAGTAGACAATAGGTTTTCTTCAAAATTAGTTTAGAGGCAATGCAAACAAAAATATCGAAGGGCTCTGGTGTAGAGGATAATCCTATTTATTTGTAAATGACAGAGGCCATACAATACATTATACATAATGCTTCTCTTTTTATTAAAACTAGACATTTGTACCCTTCAATTTGTTCACCTAGTTTTAGGCTGTGTAAAACCCCAAGTGATAAAGTTTTCATGCCAACTGTGATTCTAATTCAAAGAGGCTAACTGTATTAGTCAGAGTTCTCTAGAAAAGAAATGGAACGATATGATATATGTAAGCATATGGATAGATAGACAGGTAGATAGATGATAGATAGGTACACTTTATAAAATCTACCAATTAAAATGTTAATCTTATCCAGAATAAACCCTCACAGACACAGATTTATATAAATATACAGGTACCCTGTGGCCTAGTCAAGTTAACACATAAAATTAAGCATGACACTAACTTTATTGTATATCGACACATTTTTATCATCAGAAAAACACCGACTAAATACCTGAGGTCTATTGCAGTTCCTTCATTTTGAAGCTGGTGACCTTAAGTAATTACTGAAGATTTCTGAGCCTTGGTTTTTACATCTATAACAGGAATAAAATATTTGTCTTTTCTATAGGGGTGTTAGATAGAGTTTGGCTGTAAATTCAAATTTGCTTTGCAAATTCCATTATAGGAATAAGCTAGGTTGCTCATTCAGGACATATGCTCACAGTTCATACGTTAATACCATGTAGACAAGAGTTTTGTTGTGTTTTCAGACCACAAAACAGCTCTTGTTATAAGCCAGTCAGGGGACCTCCATTTTTACGTATTGCTGGTAAGTAGTTTCCTTAGACTTTTCTCTCTCTCTCTCTCTCTCTCTCTCTCTCTCTCTCTCTCTCTCTCTCTCTCTCTCTCATTCTCTCTCTCTCTCTCCAAGAAAAAGAGTATTTATTTCTTTGGGACTAATTTTTCACTCAATGACTACATGATAATGCTTCTGATGTAGAGGCAGGAGGCTGTTCTCGGGTATAATTTGGATAGCAGATGATTCTAGAGTCTCCAGTCTTCACAAAGTTCTATTAACGAAGGTGCCCACTGAATCTAGCACTTATTTTCACCTAATTCTTCCAAAAAGTGAGTTTCTTTGAGGATTAGCTCTGAGGGCTGGGAATGGAGCGTTTGCTAATGGTGCCGATTCACATAAAGAGGCAGCAAAGGGGTAGGTCCCCCCCAACCACGGGGACAGCCTCACTTGGTACTTTTCTTCTTCCGCCATCAAAAATAAAGCAGATAACATTTTCTACATAATATTTGTTTTCTTGTTTGTGTTTTGGGTTCTTTGTGTCTTTACCTCAACAAAATCTTTGTTCTTGAAAGTCATTTGATTCCACGTCGCCGTGATGAGCTCTGTGTTAATGTCACAGTCAAATCATCACACACGGCTTTGAACAGCGAGGGCTAGAGGTGGAAAATAATTAGTATCTATTTTCGGTTTTGAGGTCTGTCAGTGTCAATAGCTGAAAGAGAGTAATGAGGAAAGGATTTGCCCAGCAGGATGCAGACTTAATTAATTTACCCCAAGCTAATCTAAAAAGAGTGGGAAATGGACTCAAGAATTTAAAAAAAAAAAATGCTTATTTTAATCACAAGGTTATTTTATCACAAGTTTTGTTTTAACCCTATAGGTAACCAACCTCATTTGTTTTCATGAAGATACTGTATAAATTCAAAGCCAAAAAGAAAAGGCATGTAATAATTTACTCGTGTGTACAGAATTCACTCATTCTCTTACATACTAAACGTTGCTGTTAAAAAATTAAGTGGGGAGAAAGTCTCGTGAATGAACACCATTGCCGCGAGAACATGCTTTGCCAAGAAGCCAGACGTGACTTTCAGCCAAGTGTACTTTTTAATGAGCCATTTTTGTGACTTTCGAAAGTAATACTATTTACGGTTAGAACCATAAACTAGTAGCCAGGTGCGAAGTCCTGAGCCTGTTTCAGGTAGTCCTGAGCGATCAGGAGAAACGTAAATGGAGCTCAAAGGGGAGAACAACACCCTAAACGGGTAACGAGCATCACAGAGACTCGCAGCTGTGTCTGCGGATTCTTCCGAGCAACAAGCCTGTGAGTGGGTCACAACTCAAGACAGTATCCAAGTGAAGAGATGAAGTCGTTTATCATGATGTCTCGGTGGCGGAGGCCCTGCCACAGAACTCCTCGAGGTGTCTTTCCATCCTGACTCCTGACCCTGAAAACGTCCCCAGAGCCCCCGTGTGTGTAGATGTCTTGGTTAAGATGTGCTGCCCCAACAAGCGCATTGGAGGTGTAGCAGTGCGCAGTGACCTAGCCTGCACCCCACTGTGAGGTCGTGCCATGGGCAGCCATGAGGGTATAAATGCAGCGCAACCAAGTGACGGGAGCCTCTTTCAGCTGCACTGGGTCGTGTCCTCCTGTGCCACCTTCGCATGCAGGAGTGTGGGTGACTCGCCCTGAGCACAGCCCAGCCTGTGTCAAGGAACACGATGGCTTTTTAGTTTCTGCCAAGCTCATAGGAGTTTACAAGCAGCATTTCTCTGGTGAATCCTTATCCGTTAAATTAGACGTTGTTGATTCGACAATGGGTGGTATCAGCGGTGTATATGGTTGGGTAGTTTGTATACCTTTTAGTCCGTGAAAACAAATCTGCTTGTCCATAGGGTTAGAAATCAACTATGGAAAATGTAGGATTAGACAGTTTCCTCCCCACAATGTTGACCTTCATCGCAGACATGCCTCCAGGGGCGTTCTCACCCTTGGATGTGACGCTTCCTGCCCCTGACCCTGTGACCCTGACTCAGCTTTCCAGGGACGCGTTTACCCTTAACAAGGGCCATTGCTTACCGAATTCTGCTCCTCGTGGTTTTAATGGGTTAGCTTTCTAGAACATTTTTGGATAAGATTGTAGGATTTCGAATCAGAGACCCAGGTTTGAATCTTAACTTTCGGACACGAGTTCTTTGACCCTGATAAATCACTTGGGCTTCCCAAGTTTTCGTTTTTTTCAACTGTAAAATTGGTGATAATGCTACATACCTGTAAGGTTTATAAGGTTGTTCTGTGGCTCAAAAGAAAAGTGGAATTAAGATCCATGATTGATGACAGATCCATGATTAATGTTCAGATAGTAACTGTCATTAATATTAGTTCGTTATCCTTTCATTTATTAATTACCACCTTAATTATTCATTAATGAATATTCCTTCTTAATATCGAGAATACAGAGAAAGAAGAACTCAGGCAGGCTACTTAGCATCATAGCTCATTTTGATGGGAACACTGTATTTCAATTTCTAGCAATTTACCAATAAAACTCGTAATGAAACTGTTGGTCATTCTGATATATAATGTAACGCTATAGGATGATGATTACTCTCCTGCCAGTGGCCAATACGCAGCATCTGGGAATAAACCCCTCGGCTCTGAGGGGGTCTGGCTGGCCACGATGTCACATGCTCACGGCGACTAGTTATGGAAGCCCATGCTTGCCAGGCTCGTGGGAATAACGCTCCAGCGGTGTTCCTCAATCTCGTTTTTATTATCGCCCTCCTAAGCGGACCATCCCCCACTCCATGCATATGCAAATGTATACTGTGTATTTGTTCAGGACTGTCTATATATATCTATATCTATCAGTAGGTGGTGATAGATGATATAGATAGATACATAGATAGATAGATAGATAGATAGATAGATAGATAGATAGATAGATAGATATAGATAGAGAGAGAGAGAGAGAGAGAGAGAGAGAGAGATAGGTAGACGATCAATGATAATCTGTGCTTTGTACATAAAAAGAATGAGTTTTGCACCCCACCAATTTTCATCCCTTTGGGAGCGATATCTCTCTTGTTGGCAAGGTCAGACTCTCCAAGACAGAGCAATGTGACTGCCCTGCAGCTGGAGGGAGGGCCGCTGGTGAGCGCAGAGCTCCCTGGTAAGGAGTCTCTTAAGAGTCCAGGGCCAAGTTGGGCAGGCGCAGGCTTCGCAGGAAGGGGAGATGTAAACAGCAAGCACTTTGCACGGCCTGCCTGTCGCGCCTGAGAAGGGTGATGCTTTGTCAGTAGACGACATCCCAGAAATGTTTAAGGATACATGTTAATGTTTATGAGTAGGGCATTGACGTGAACAGAATGGTGCATGAAGGAAGTTGGTCTATGGCACCATGCTGGGTGGGTCAAGGTTGAGTGACCCTGGGGAGTGCAAATGGCTAAAGGAGCTTTTGTAATAGTGTGGGTGTGGAAGAATATTAATCTAACAAGAGCCGTGGCAGTGAAGTGGAGGGAAAGAGAGAATTATCAAAACCGCACATAATAACCTGGAGATGGACCAAAAGGTGATTCAATGGTTGGGACCTGGACCTGGACACCAGAGAAAAGTGTGTGTCATTTATATACCAAGGGATGCCAGAAGGACTATCTGGCTTAAATACGAGAAATGGAGATGATAAATTTTAGCTACTACCTACTGATCGATTTATTTATTTGAGCTTAGCCACTTAATATATTAAAATGTATTTGTGTCTCCTATGTAGGCCATATTTTTCGCTCATGTGTGTTAAAATAAATATGTTTAAATTATGTTGTAACCAATGAGGCTTAAAACATTAGCAATAACATTAGCTATTTGACTAAAATAATTAATCCTATGAAAAACAGTTATTTAGTTGCCGTTTGAAATGTGATGTTTTAGCATATATTTTCAAGATAAAGGGGATCTTCGAGACGTTAGTGGAGTTGTGTTTGCAGACTCCTCCTAATGACTAATGCTAATTAGACTTTCAGTTATCATCATGATATTGGACCTCTTAATAAGTTGTCTACTTACAAAGCACCATCCTTCTGGAAAAAAAATCAAGAACCTCTCTGGGTCCAAGGTGTCAGGACTGTTAAGAGTCTATTTCAGAAAACGAAATGTTTTCTGCCACATCCTAATAATAATTTCAGGTATCCTAATGAGGTGAAGAAAACTCCATCACTGCTGTGGGTTCATTGAAAATGATGTCCTATGAGAATCAGCTATCACAGTTAGAAAGAAAAATTCCAAAACAAAAGATGAGTATCATGGACCTAGTAGACCAAAAAAAAAAAAGTCCCAATCCAGAGATGGACCTTCATGCCCGTGGAGCTTCGTTCTGTGTGCCCTGGTCCTGCCCTCTTACCATTAAGAATCCTGGACAACAGGTCAAGTTACAAAGCAGCTGTTGATTCCCTTACACTGGATTTCTTTGCTATAATCATAATTTTTCTTCACTGTGGATCTGTCCAATTGTATTTATTCAAGTGAAAGTTTGGATTCGATTTAGTGGCTATATTACCCCAGGGATGTAAGCCCTTTAGGGGAAACTGTAGCAATTCAAAAACGGCAATGATCGGAGCCAGGACAGAAAAATAAAACATGATATATAGTTTAAAATAGAGAAATAACATACACATCTTAGTTCTGCAAACACATCTGCTGGGGATTTGTTCATTAACTGTACAGACTCAAAATCCATTATGGTGTCACAAATCCACATGAGTTTCTTGGTTTCCCCATTGCTGAACTAACTGAAGGCTGTTGGCTTGAGGAATTGATTGAATTTTCAAGATGGCTTTTTGTGTTACACATTTTGGCCAGCGCAAACCAGATGCTATAGATTTTGTTCGTAGAATACAATCCCGATGTGTTTATTCTTACAGGGGTATTCACATATCAGATGCAAAGAACTTAATGACAACTCGAGGGAAGGAGAGAACGTTGGCTCCTCCCGCTTTCTCAGACTTGTCCAACCTCTGACTTTGTGAAGGGAATTTTACGTGCATGATAATTAGACACACAAATGTGTCTTAGAATGAGTCAGAGAAGATAAAAGCATCCTGTGATAGCAAATCCGTAGGTGAGATCACCGTCGTCTTGTCAGACAAAATTTATACTACTTTTATTTCTATTCAGAAAGAAGCACATATAAAATTTCTAAATAGTTTTACTCTCTTTCTGTACGTATCAAGTCCAAGGAAAAAGCAAGCACTGTTTTTTTCCTCAGTGAAGTGTCCACATGTAAGGGGTATCAATTGAAAGCGACACAGACATTCAGTGACAGCCGTGGCTATTGTTGCTAGAAAGAGCACCATTACAGAGTTGTATATTATAAAACGCTTACTGTTGTGTTTGAGAGTTTTTATCGTAACTTTGCCAGTATAATTCAAATTAAATAGTTAAATTTTATTTCAGTTTGACTCAGTTTTATTTTGGGTGGAGGCATGTATTTTATACTTAAGTCATGAGCGCCTGACACAGAGCAATAGGACAGCCAAGGAACCTATACTTGACGCTCGTCTTGGGCATCAAAGGGTGATGTCTCTCCACTGTCACCTGTCATAATCTTACTAGTTGATGTAGAGGCCTTAACCGGGCCAGTCGCATATACCACCCAGAGGGTCTTGACGACACCCTGCTCTCTTAAGACCACATCCTTGAAAACAGATCCCACTGTGGGAGTGGTGGGCAGAGGGTGCACCCCGAGGACGGGGAGGGAGTGAGGAGCCTCTGATGGCCTAGGTCTGACCCGAGGGTCACCTAGTGGGCATGTTCTCCAGATGACATCCTCCAACGGATTTCAAGGGGTTCACAGCCTTGGTGTGGAGCTCATCCATTCAGGGCCCCCAGAGGGCCTCAGTCATCAGTACGAGATTCAAGTCCTGCATCCTTCAGGAGCTTCGAATGGACAATGACAACCTTGGGTTCGTGGGCCAGATCTTGGCCAAGGACTGCCTGCCGCTGTGAGCTAGTGAGCTAAGAAGACTTACATTTTTAAAGCATTGTTTAAAAAGACAAAAAAAAAAAAGAAAAGACTATGCACCAGCGATCTCTGCAGCCTACTGATAATATTTCCTCTCTGATCCTCAGGGGAAGCTTCTGGACTCCTGACTTAGAGGATTCGGTTTCCTGCTCCATGGCTGGTTCTGACCCCGCCCTCTTCCCACAGAGCGCAAGCTGATTAACATTTCACCTCATGATTCTCAAGCAGAATCAACAATCTTAACATTTGTCGGTAAAAGGAAAGAATGACTATCGATTGAAATATTTATTTTAAAAAGGAATGGAGTATTCACATTGTTAGAGGAACACGGATAACGTAATTGGAATTGACTCAGTTGGGTCATTTTATTTAACTTCGTGGCAGACAGCTTATAGTTTGGTCTTTTTTATTCAATCTGACGACCTTTCCCTTTTTCTTCTTTTTGTCTTTAAATGTTTATATTTAATATAGTGCTTTTTTTTTACATCGAGTTTCTAGAAAATGGATGATGCGTCTTACAACTGATAGTTTCTGTGAATGAGGAAATATGGTACTTACACTTCACAATGCAAACTATCAGCCTAAATTATAATTTTTTTTCTGGTAAATACTATTTCTAAGATGATTCAAGTCATATTTGCTATCTTGAAATGGCAGAAATTTTTCGTATGACTCTGTTTTATCTATTCATTTGTATAGCAAAACTTTGCTCACAGATAAGGCACAGGTTAACTTTTACTGAATTTCATCTTTATCTTATTAGTACTAATTCAGTAATATATTTCTTTCCCTATTTCTTTCTTTTTATTCCTCAAGTTATAAGGCCTACAGTACTCTCTTTTATACTATATTTCTTTTTTCTTTGAATTTTTGTTGTATTTTATTTTACTTTTTAAAACTGTTTTTAATTAAGTTTGTATAAGGGTAACATTGGTTAATACGATTATATAATTTTCAGGTGTACATTATAATTTGACATCTGTATATTCTATTGTGCGTTTACCACCCAAAGTCCAGTTTCCTTCAGCTACCATATATTTGATCCTCTTAACCCACCTCCCGCTTTCCTTCCTCCCCTATATTTGACCCCCTTTACCCCATTTACCTTCCCCCTCCTCCCCTACCCACTACCCTCTGGTAACCACTAGTCTATAGTCCACGTCCATGAGTCTCTGTTCGTTTGTCCTGTTCCTTTGTTGCTTTTAGGTTTATATCCCACATATAAGTGATAGCATGTGATTTTCAACTTTAACTGTCTGGTTTATTTCACTTAGTATCAATCTTTCCCTTTTAATTTGGATGTTTAGACTGTCCGTTTAATGCGATTACTGATAGAGTTCAGTTTACAGCTATCATCTTGCTGTCTGTTTTCTATTTGTCCCATCTGTTTTTTTTTCTCCTACATCCTTTATTTTCTTCTTTTAGTGGGTTTATAGTAGATATCACACACCCCTTGCAGGTGATAGTTTACTCCTTCCTATAATATAAAAACCTAACAATAGTATACTTCTAGTTTTCACCTTCTAGACTTTATCTCTTTGTTCTTATACACTAATTGTATCTACATTATAAACTCTATGCTAAGGTCTGTTACTTTTTGTTTAAACAACCCATTATCTTTTAAAGAGACTTCAGTAGCGTTTCTGAATGGTTTTCTGTATCCGTGCATGCGGTTATCATAACCAATGCTCTGCGTCCCCTAGGTAGTCAACTCCACCCGATCCTCTGCTTTTGCCGAAAGGAATTCCTGTAATGAACCAGGCCGGGGTCCCTAGTTGCTCTATCTGTCACTCTTGGAGGAACCGGTAGTGGCTCTCTACACCCACTTTCCTCCTTACCTGCTCTGTCAATTGAAACCAAGCCAGAAAGCCAGGGACCAGCTGTCGCGTCGGTGATTTGTGTCTGCCTTTTTTTATCGTGAGCAGGAACTTTAGGGCCTATTTTCTTTAATGCTTTGTGTGTTCTACATACTGACAAATCAGAGGAAAATGTTTTTGTGAAATATTTAAACTTTAAAAACATTGATATCTGTATAAATAATATGTGGGGCCTTAAGTTATTCCTCATGTTTTTATGTAGTGGCCTAAAATATGAGATCAAAGGAAGGAAGCTAAATGTAGATATTTCATAAACTTCAAGGGTGTAGGAAATTGGACTTTTTCCCCGTTTGATCCATATTTTGTGAAAGCCCTCTGCCTAGAAAGCCCTTCCCAGTTCCATCTGCCTTGGCCCTCGTGTTCCTTTGCGGTGACGTGCCTCGGGCTGTGGGGCGTTCCCCCAACCCATTAGGTTTCCTCTCTTCTCCGCAAAGCTTAATGTTCTCCTCCTGCAGATGGTTCTGTCCCACCGCTGAAGTTTGTGGGCAGACCCCGAAGCCAGCACGGTGCGCAGAAAATGGTGCCCCGAGTGGAAAGCCAAGCTCAGTAAGATACGGAAACAAGTGTGAAGGGTCGAGCGAGCCATCTGAGCTGGATGCAAAACCAGGAACGGGAGGGTGGCGGACCACGGAGAATCAAAGAGCGGGTAACTAAGGACACGAAGTCAGGTGGCTGAGGTAGAGACCTCAGAGGGCCTCACCTGCTGTATAACTCAAAAGTATGCGCGTGTGTGTGTCTGCTAATCACTATATTAGTTGGTTGTAGCTGGCATAATAATTGATCACAAACCCGGTTAGTTCAAATATTTATTGCCCAACAGTTCTGGAGGGAGAGGCCTGCGGGCACCATGTCAGCGAGGCTGTTCCCTCCTGGAGCTCTGGGGGAGGACGTGTCCCACGCCCCCTGGCAGTCCTTGGCGCTCCTTGGCTTGTGGCTGCTTCCCTCCAGTGTCTGCCTCGCTCTTCACGCGGCCTCTTCTCTGAGTGTTTGAGTCTCTCTCTTCTTACAAAAACACCTGTCATGGGACCTCGGGCCCATCCTAAATCTTGGATGATCTTATCTCAAGATTCTTAACTTAATTATATCCACAAAACCTCTTTTCCAAATAAAGCCACCTCCACGAATTCTGGGGCTTAGGACTTGGACATGTCTTTTTTGGGGGGAGCCACCTTTCAACCCAATGCAATTACTATATTCAAGAGACTGTTCTAAACAGTTCACATGTGTTAATTCATTTAATTCGTATACCGGGTCTTTGACACACTTGCCAATTAGGACTATTTTACAAACAAAGAATCTGAAGTGTGGAAAGTTTAAATAATTCCCCCAGAAGTCCCCCAGCTAGAGCTGCACTTGAACCCAGGTGGCCAAACTCCACAGTTTACACACTTAGCCACTGTGCTTTAGAAAAGAGTAGGTATTTCTGAGTCTCTGTGTTTTCATCTGTAAAATGGAGATTGGGACACTGTCAGGACTGTTGTAAGGTGATACACGTGAATTTGTCGGCATGTGGAAAGCAGCTACGGTTCTAATTACTGATGTTCATAACGGAGTGAGGAGCCTCAGATCGAGGGGCAGCTGGAGCAAGCCCTGGAAAACTCCCCAAACATCTGGCTGTTACTGGTGTCCCCCAAGTGTGGCACACAGGAGAGCTGGCTCTGCTGAAATAAATAGATAGACACAGGGGTCACTAGAATGAAAGCTGCTTCAAGGAAATGAGGATATTTTTACTCACCTGTCACCAGCACCCAGTAGGATGGCTGCCACATGGTATGTAATCAATAAGTGTGTGGAGCGAATGACAATATATTTTAAAAGCAGGTACTATTAATCATTTCTTCAGTACACCATATTCCTCACTGGTCCCTGTCTCTCCAAGGTCAAGTAAAACACTCGTCATAC
>NW_011888971.1:377895-379748 GCF_000151845.1 Pteropus vampyrus | reverse complement strand
ATCTCAGCTCAGAAACGAGCACGTGGTGCCGGGAGCAGAGAACCCGGCGGGCGGGGGCGGGGGCGGGAGAGGTGGCTCTGAGCTCAGCGTAAGGACCGTGGGGCGAGGGGAGGTGGGGGGAGGGGACTTCCTTCACAGTCCAGTCTGCAACACTTTATGCAGATTTTCCGTCAGTAAACAGATGCTGCTGCCCCGTGCTGAGTACTGAGGGATGGGGCGCCCTCCGCATCCTTCATCGCCCCCTCCCCCGCCCAGAGCATCAGGTTTCTTCAGAGCTGCAGCATCTGGGCGCAATCAGGCATTTGACTTGTTCAGGTGAGTGTGAAGTATGAGGGGAGAAGTCCGTTGATTGCCATCTGCCCTGGAAGGAAGTGTGGGCTCAAAGGAGCGAGGAGCTTAGCCACCGCGATGCCCCGCCTTGAGGGGGAACAGAACACAACCCCCCAGAACGCCCACTTTGGTATGCGGATGGTTTTGAGCGAAAGACCATTAGGGCCTGGCAGACTCAGGAAGAGCCTTTTCCCTCCCTCTTAACTGCCTCCAAGAATTTAAATGAGGGTCTGTCCCAGGAAGAGAACCATGACCAAAATACCTCTTTATGTCTGAAAGACCCACGTGCACCGCACAGCAATCACGTTGAGCAGACATCTGCTCTCCTCAGTGTCCTGTGAGTCGTCTTTCTGCCTTGAGACCCCAGCCCCCCGGCGCCCGCTCCTTGGCTCAGGGTGGTAGTTAAGCCTCAATTACCTGACCGCCAGGGAGTCCCTTTGTTAAGAGGCTCCTGTACTTACGAAATCTGCTTTCCTCCTGTTAATCTGACTTGCGGTGATGTAGTTATTAGACCAGCACAAGCCCGGAGAGGGAGAAGGGAGAAGTTTCCTACTCCTACAGTGTTCTGCCCCTCCTCCGACTGCCCGACTGTGGGCGGTTTATTTTATTTCTTGGCAAGTCTGGTTTTTTTTTTTTAAAAAAAAATTCCTAAGCCTGTGTATGTGATAAGTTGTCCCCAGCTGCAACGTAGGTGGACAGCCTGCATCGAAGGAGCAGGTCAGCGTGGGGGAGGCTAACCTGATTCTGATAGTCCACCATCTTACTTGTTTTGGAATAATCTTTTGAGCAGAATTGCTTTATAGAGAGATTGCAACCTAAAAGGTGTTGGGTTTTCCATTAAGTTTGCAGTCCTTAAAGCGAATGGTGTCTATTACCAGACTTTGCAGACAAGCTTCATTCTTCATACTGCCCAGGACATCTGCTCACTGGGAGTTTGGTCTGGGCATGCAGGTGTGGCCTGGGCGGGCAGGTGTGGCCTTGGGCAGGCAGGTGTGGCCTTGGGCAGGCAGGTATGGCCTTGAGTGTGCAAATGTGGCCTGAGCGTGCAGGTGTAGCCTGGGGATGCAGGTGTGGCCTAGGGGTGCCGGTGTGGGCTGGGGGTGCAAGTGTGGGCTGAATGGGCAGATGTGGGCTGGGTGGGCAGGTGTGGCCTGAGGGTGCAGGTGCGGCCAGGGGTGTAGGTGTGGGCTGGGCGGGCAGGTGTGGCCTGGGTGGGCAGGTGTGCCCTGGAGGTGCAGGTGTGGCCTGGGGTGCAGATGTGGGCTGGGCGGGCAGGTGTGTGAGTGCCTGGCTCCCTGTGGGAGGCCGAGTGTGCACTAGCTCAGATGGTGGTTGCGAGGGTCCTTCTCATGGCTGAGAAAAGGGTTGAGACCACATTTTTAAACCGCACAAGCCATCAACTTCCTCAGCGGGCGAGGAAGTTGATGGCTTGTGTGGTTTAAAAATGTGGTCAGCTATCTCTTCCCATCCCACACTAGGCAGTTAGTAAGAAGTCGGCTCCCCCATGCCCTCGGATTTAAGAA
>NW_011888971.1:374438-377175 GCF_000151845.1 Pteropus vampyrus | reverse complement strand
AACGCTGTGCCTTGAACTTGGGAACGAATTGGATGTGAAATTTGGCCCCTGCGGCCTTCCATAAGCACATTTTCTAAGGTTAAGCACAGCTCATGGTTGACTTTCTGGTGTCTAACAACGTGGCGTTTGTATTACCTTTCATCCCGCCCTGGTGGAACTGGCAATAATGTCATTTCTGCAGTGGGCCATCGGTGGGAACCCCAGGGTATTCATTCTGGGAAATTCCATGTAAGCTTCTTGAATCTCAGGTCTATTCTGTGTCCTCCCAACTGACTCTGCCCCATCTGCTGTCAGTTTGCAGGAGCTCCCCAATGTGGTCCAGCCGAATTGCCTTCATCACTCATATTAGCTCAAAAGACCTTCCAACCCATCAGCCTGGCCCTGCCGCCCATCCCAGTTAAAGGGCCAGTATGGGAAAATCCTGAAGCGAGCCTCGAGGTTAACTTCCTCAGAATCTCAGTAAGGAAGAAACTTTTACAGGAAATTGGTCTGGAAAGAAAATTCAACACTTAGTTGTGTTTTTTGTCCCATCCCCACCATCGAAGCTGACTCCTGTGACTTGTCACGTTGCTTTCCTGTAAGTGAGGGTGGATCTTGAAACATTTTGACAAAACGGGCCTCTGGAACCACCTGAGGGCGTGGACTTCTCTCATCCACCTCCTCTAAATGGGCAGCTGCTGGGAAGAGGCCGGGCATCCTGAAAAGAACAAGACTTGCTGAGGGGCTCCTAGCTCTGAGTCTTTCTCTTGACCCAGTGAAGGTGAGGGCTCTGTGAGCCACAGAGATGGCCTGGGGCCATCACAGGAGCTTTAGGATGTGGCAACAGTACTTAAGCCTCCTGGTGCTGGAAATTCGGTTTTTGTTTGTAAAAAGAGCTAGAGATTCTAAATCTTGCATTTCGAATGCATTCTCAGGTGGCTCTGTGTGTCACCAAAGTGCAGACAGAACCACTGATATCTGCTTCTGCATGTCTTTGTTTCAAAGGTTGGCATAATTCTGAAAATCATCTCTGATGGCAATAAAAATGAACGTGGGGATTGAGGTACCGTATTCAAAATAAATAAATCTATGTGATCAATCCATGTGAAAATAAAAGAAACCAAAATACTTTTCGCTTTGGGACGTGTCGTGGTTTTCACTGTTTTGTAAGATTTTTAACGATATATAGTACATTAGGAGATTCATTTGAATCTAGGAGTATTGGTTTCCAAGGTGCATTATTATATTGCATTTATTTCAGAATGTTTTGTCATTTTTTTTTTTTTAGTGAGGCTCTTAATAGTCTCTGATACTTGGGAAGCAGAAATGAGCTTTTATTGAATACTGGTGACTTTGCTGTTATATAACTGATTGTCCTGCTTTGTCCTGGGCAGCCTGAGAGAGCGAGGACCATGTTCGCAAGCCAGCGGCGGAAGCTAATCAATTCATCCAACCAAAAGCATGCGTCCGGCTGCTCTGCTGTAGGTGTGTTCGCTGCAGGGATAAAAACGTGGTGGGCACATGGCCTCCGTCCCAGGAGCACTTCTGTCTAGCAGCGGAAGATGGAAACGAAAGTCAGTTGGGGATTTTACGGGCGGTGTTAGTTCAGTGTGTGTAAAATACGCCTGGATTAGAAAACTGACTCCACCCCAGGGACCAGGAGAGACAGATAACAAAGGCACTGAACGAGTATGATTATGCTGCATCAGGGAGAAATAGGCTAGAAATTTTAACTTTATCTTTAAATTTTATACCTCTGATTGATCTTAAAGAAGCAGCCGTATAAATACTAGTATTTTTATTATCCAGTGATTACTGTGAAACTTGCTATTTTTATTATCTAGTATTTGATTACTGTGCAACTTGCTCTGACTTCACGCTGGAGAAGAACTTCTGAAAAACATTCACTGTTTTTCCATAAGAGTGTCACATTTCTGCCATATATGTTCAGATCTTTAATCCATCTGGAAGCCATTTTTCAAACTTATCTGAGTAGTGATATGATGTTATGTTCTCTGTAGGGTGAGCCAAATGTTCCGTTATCTGTTTGGGATGTGGGGCTATTTCTCTATTCCTTTAATGGCAGGGTTTCTCAGCCTTGGCATGACTGATGTTTTGGGCTGGATAATTCTTGGTTGTGGGGCTGTCCTGTGTGCTGTAGAATATTTAGCAGCATCCCTGGCCTCTGCTCACTGTGTATTAGTTACACACTCCTTTCTCCGGTTGTGACACCAAGAATCTCTTCAAATTGCCAAGTGTCCACTGAAGGACAAAATCACCTCTGGTTGAGAACCGCTGCTCTAAGACCACGCCTCTGACCCCAGTACTGTGGCTATAGAACGAGACTTCTTTCTAGAGGATGAATGAGTCCCTCTTGTCATCTTTTCCATAATCATCTTAGAAATTTGGGGACCTTATTATATATATTTTAGAAAAATTTTGTCCAATATCTCCCAAATATCACTGGGTTATAATGGATAATATTGAATTTTTAATTAATTTTGAGACTATGGATATATTTATAATGTTACATTCTCTCATTTATTCACTCTTTTGTGTAATTTAATTGGCTTTTACAATTTATACATAAACAGTTCTATCCTTAATTAATTCTAGATAGGTCGTAGACTAATATTAATGCGAATATTGTCTCAGTTTCTGTTATGTTTTGTTACTTTTTCTGAAATTTTATAGATTTGTGCGTTGACCTTTATAGCCATTTTGTACTCACTCTTAGACCAGATAGTGCTGCTTCCTT
>NW_011888971.1:360508-373448 GCF_000151845.1 Pteropus vampyrus | reverse complement strand
CCAACAGAGGTGTACAGAATGCAGGGAAGCATCTGCAAAGATGCTCAAAATCATTTCTCCACGGTAAAATGAAAATTAAAGCGATGAGATACCACTATACACCTATTAGAATAGCTGAAATCCCAAAGCGGAAAATGCCAATAACGATTGCTGGCAAGGTCGTAGCTTGTGGTAATGCAAAATGATACAGTCATATGGAGAGAGTTTGGTAGTTTCTGATAAAATTACACCTAGTGTTACCATACCAGATTTAAAAATTTATATCTGCATAAAATCTGCACATGAACATTTATATCACTTCATTCATAATTACCAAAGACCGTAAGCAACCAAGATCCTTCAACTGGTAAACAGACAAACAGTGGTACCTCCATCTCATGGAATACTATTAGGAATTACTAGGAATGAAGTATCAAACCATGTAAAAACATGGATATGCCTTATTGCTAAGTAAAAGGAGTCAGTCCGGAAGGCTACCTACTTCGTAATTCCATTTATATGACATTCTGGAAAAGACAAAATTACAAAGTTAGCGAGCAAATAAGTGGTTGTCAAGAGCTTGGGATCAAGAAGGATTGAATATGTGTCATACAGGGGACTGAGCTCTTCTGTGTGATATTCTGTGATGGACAAGTGACACAAAGCACTTGCCCAAACCCGTAGATCTTTACCACACAAAGAGTGAACTTGGATGCACGCAAATATTAAATCATTTAGGAGGTCAGGGAATCCCAGGATGGAACGAAGAATATGGCAAAGGAATCGAACTATATTACAAATGTGGAAAACAACCTCCCTGGACAGAGTGAGAGGGACGAGGTGCTGACCTAGATAACTCTGAAAATGGGTCAACTCTTTACGACAAAAGGCAAAAGGACCATCCATAAACACTGCACTTTATTTGGCTAAGTTGTTTGCCACAGAGGTACAGACAAGCAGTTCTAAAACCTCCGTTGGTGAATGTGCACATTGAAGAATTGAGTGAATGGATGGCAGGTGCTGGGAGCCAGGTTTCCCAGTGCTGACTGGGAAGTTACAGATAAGAAAGGGGAGGAGGCTAAAATAATTCACGTGGCAATTGATTGGAGCTGGGCATCAGTACGAACTCATGTTTAACTTGACGTAGATACGGGTGCACGAAGAGATTTTCGCAGGTGTGTGTATGTCCAGCTGTCTGTATACACACATGTATTTCATTGCTGTGTCCGCTGAGGGAATCTAGAAGCAAAGACTCCTTGAGCATAGCTCACACCCAGAGTTTAGTTTCTAACACTACTCTCCAAGAAAAGGGGACCAGGGATCCTTAGAGAAGTGGCTGGTACTGGGACAAGGCATACAAGATGGATCTGGAGCATCTCGCAGTTCCAGAAAGCAGGAACGTGCTTGAAGAGAACAAGGGCCAACTGAGAGAGCTCCCAGTGGCCAAAGCTTGAACGATTTGAGCAACGGAACAAAGTAGTATTGGATCCAACATAAAATATTAAACAAGTATCCATGAGTCCATACTGAAATGAATAGGCAACTGAACTAATCAATAGATGCGGGAGAATATGCAAATCTTCCACTCATAATAACTGGAAGCCATGTATGGAGATACTCAGCCCTCAAGGACGTGAAGCCAGCTCCCCCTTTGTAAGTGTGGGCTGCACATAGCAACTTCCAAAAAGCAGAACAGAAAGGGAGGAAATAGGGTAGCTTTACAGTGGAGAAGCTGACAAACACGACCTCAGCTGGGTGATGGAGGATAACGCCCACGGCCATGGCTCGCGTTAGTAGTAAGTGTCCTGGGGATGTAATGAGAGCAGCTGTGGTCTTTCCTGAAACAGCCATAGCCCAGGCTAATCGTGAGAAAATCATTAGACGCCTCCCAGTCGGGGACATTCCACCAAATACCTGCCAGGCGCTCCTCACAGCAGTCAAGGCCATCGAAAATAAGGACAGTCTGAGAAACCGTTATAACTAAGAGAAGCCTAAGGATATGGCGGCTAAAGGTAACACGGCATCCTGGGACAAAAGAGGACATGAGGTGTAAATAAGAAAATCGGAACAAAAGATGGGCCTTATTGTTACTATTTTATCAATATTGATCATAGCATTTAACAAATAATCAATATCAGGTGTTAATAAAAAGGAAAATTTGAGGGGAGGAGTATAATACCTTGATAACTTTTGTGTCAATCTAAACTATTCCAAAATTGTTTTTTCAAAACAAAACAAAACAAAACAAAACTGATTACCAGTGTCCAGTAGCCAGAAGTGAAACATGAATTTTGAGTAATTCCAATAGGGGCCCTGTCTTCTCTCCATCCACCTGCAGTGGCTCTGTGTCCGCCCTCCAGACCAGGTTGGGATCTCTGCTTGGTCTGTGCTCAGCCCCCGCCACACTCCACGTGGGTTCCCTGAAAATCTCTCGCTTGTCTTCTTGCTAGTCCAGATCTACAGTAAAGATCAAGAGTCTCCTCACCCCCAAAGCCTTTTCTGATTCTTCCCGCCCCGACCACGTGCCCCTTCTGAATGACTCCATCTGCTCTCTCCAACATGACACCCGCTATCCTCATGTGGCAACTGAGCATTTCAAGTGTGGCTGGTCTAAGATGGCATTAGCTGTAAGTGTAAAGTCCTCACTGGATCGTGAAGACTTTGTTCAAAAATAAAGAGTAAATTATCTCATAATTTAAAAAAATTCCTTGTTGAAATAATAATATTCTGAATGTATAGGGCTAAATAAAACATAGCGTTTCAATTAATTTCACTTGATTTGTTTTATTTTTACAGAAAATTTTTAACAGTGTGGCTTGCATTGTATCTCTATCGTACAGCATGGTCCTAGAGCGTATACACCCAACCCAATGCAGTATGGCCTATGTAATATTTTTCAGGATTTCGTGTGCTTTCTGGTTGTGCCAGACTTGATAGTCCATTTCTGGAAGAGCGAGGCCGGTCTAGGCTATACCTCTTAGAATTATCTGTACTCTCAGCAACAGCTGAGGACTGTCCCTACTTCCCAAGGGCCCATTGTCTTTACAGGAGAAGTCATCCCCAGGACTCTGGTCTAAAAGTTTTCTGTAGGCTGAGACTCTGAAAACCTCCCCTCCAAAATCTAGGAGATAAAACATCGAAAGCCAAATCGAGCATCCAACCGTTTTCAGCTAGTGACTTCAGAAAGCAATTTATAGGTTCCAATAACATTTCAAACAATTGCATGTCAAAATAAATGTTCGAGAATTTCTAAAAATGCATTCTCATTTGAGAGGTGTTTCATTACAGTTTAAGGTGGGGATATATTTCCCATTCAAAGCCTGTATTCAGCAAGGATGCAATTTTCTTTGTGGTTATTTATCACTCCTGGGCATAATTTATAAAAGGAAGTGAGGAAAAGAAATGATAGGAAAATATAAGCTATGCCTTGGGACAGAAAACCAGAACAAAACAAAACATTGCAGCCGGGGGATAATACGCCATATGTCTTGCCATAATGTTCGGGTTTTGGATTATTTCTGCTAAACTCGCAGACTTGGTAAATGACGAGTGTACGTTTGCTAACGTAGTTTCTCCTTCCCCCTCTTGGAAATTAAATCCCAAGGATATCACTGAGAAGCACATTTTGAATAAAAAAAGAAACCACTTTATCTTCCTCAGAAAAGCTGTCACACGATTCTCTGAACGAGCAAAAATATTTATTTTTAGTGCAGACCTGAGTTTGGAGGTCATTAAATTTAACTTCTTAAAACTCTCAGGCTTTTTATTTTTATTTACTCTTCAGGAATTTGTTTTGTTTTGTGTTGTGTTTTTCAGGATCAAGTTGAGAGAAGACGATTTGAAACCTTGTCTCAGAAATCGTGGTATTCCAAAAGACACAGAGCTTTACGTTTTTGTGATTTTCTATCATATGGAGTTGAGATTCTAAGGGAATAATGGAACTGACTCGATGAGCAGCAATTTTTAAGTACCTACTCTGCCTTCCTGTGGGAGGAAGCGTATCTCTTTCATTATGGCAGGAGGGTGTGTTTTCCCACAGACTTCCAATATTTCTTCACTTGAGTTAGCTCAGAGCTCCAAACAGATGTAAAGTGACAAAATGTAACATTCAGAGACGTTTTTTGAAAGTTCGCACGTTCCCTCACGCGATGACCCTTTGGCCATCATTCGGCGTTCTCTTTCGCTTTTTAGCTCACGTGTTCGGCCTATAAAACTTGCATGCTGATGGCACAGGAAATGTAAACAGGGACATCGATGTAGAAGAAGAAAGCAAAATCTTCAACTAAATAAGCCAGGGGGGTTCGTGAAGCTGAGGTTGGAAGCAATGGCTGGATGCTTTCAAGGAGAGCTCTCTGCCAGTGCGATCCCCATGCTCGGGGTCTGGCACTTACTCCAGTTAAGTGAGGGGGACTAGGGGACCCACCTTTGTTCAAAAGCGTTTCCCTGTTTGTCCTTTCTTAATTCAATCCCTGGTCCCAGGTCCGCAAGGACCATTACTTCACCATATCGTCCACCTCGGCATGTCTTCCATGTCTCCAGCATGGGAAATCGTTTTCCTGTCTAGTTAGGTATTTTCTCCCATTGGTTTGGTCTCTTCCAGAAGAAGTCCTTCCCGTGTCGCTCAGAATGTAAGTTCTCGAAAATCGAAATGCCAAAATTCTTTTTGCCTTCATTGTCTGTTGTCAAGCTCCTTACGTAGACAGCCAGGAAGAAAACAGAATATTGAGAAAGACTAAAGCAGAATTCAGCAAAATGTCCCCTCCCTGTGGCAAGCGCCGGGAAGGCTCAGAGCATCGGGGAGGGCGTGACCTTGAGATCTCGCCCCTCGTTGCCCTGGAGCCAATGGAGTCATGAAGACCCTTCAGAGCTTCTGGAGAAGGAGGAGTAAGGTCTGCTGCCCACGCAGGTGGTGCGGAAGCGTGCTCCTTTCTGAAGCAGCCCCATCTCCAGCCTTCTTGAGGGGTGTTGACGCCTGTGGTTTCCCAGAGAGTGAAAGGGCCATCCCCGTAAGGCCAGGAACCCTGGACTCTGGCCCTCATTTTCAAAAGGACTTTTGGATACCCGCTGCCTCCGGGGTCTGTCATTAATTAGCATTTGAGCTGCAAGGAATTATAAGGTAAACACAATTGTTGCTTTCACAGAGCTTCACGCTCAAGGGGGGAATGGTGGATGTTAAATAATTTCATAGATAAATAACCACTTACTACTGCGATGGTACAATGAGGAGATCTGGGGGATCCCAGCTAGTCTGGGAGAGGAAGAAAGAATCCTAGAGAAACTGAAATTTCAGATGAGAGTGAGGGGGTCAGTGAGGGTCAGCGGGACAAAGATAAAGGGAGGGAAAAACAGGCCGAGGAGGTCTCGGAAGAGGAAGGCGTTCAGCTGGTTGACCCGAGTCCAACGACATCAGTGTGACAGGGAGAAGGGGACGTCAGGAGAAGCTGGAGGCCTGGACAAAGCTCTTGTGTTAAGTAACCCCTCATGGTTATCTCGTCTCCCACATACCGTCGCTTCGTGCTATAAACGTTAACTATTCACTCTCCGGTACTCAGCATGCAAAAGAAGTGCGTGTCTCTGCGTTTTACTTGTGAACCAATCCCAGAGATTTCTCCGCTTTGCCATCTCCCGCCGCCTTAGTCTTTCACCGATGAACCACTTTACGCTGCCTCCTTTGATGGGATAAAATAAGCTGTAAAATGGCCATTCTCTGGAGCATTTTCTCAATCCATTTAGATTGTGCTTCCTGGCAATTGTCTTCAGTTTGGCTCAAATAAACTCATTGAAATCCTCTACGGATCTGGACGTTTCTTAAATAGGTATAATCTATGTAAAAAGGATTGATTAAAAGATTCCTAAGTTTCCGTACTAGCTCCAGGAACCCATCGAACAAGTGTAATTTTTAGTTTAAATGTGATTTTGCAGGGGAAGAAGTCTAAAAAGCATTAAACTACTATCAATAACTATTCTCCAACTCATCCTGTTAAGATAATTTACCTCATCTCGCATGAAATCAGTCAACGCTGTGTAAAAATCCTTATAATATTAACGTTCTGAGGCTGGGGCAATCTAGTCATGATCACATGCAACAGAGTTTTATGTCTTGACCTAGGAAAACTCTGCTTTCCGTTTTATGTGAATAGAGTTTCAACTAAAGTAAGATGTCATCCTGGTTAAGTCAGTCACGTGACTGTGTAACGGTGCCTCTGCCGTGTCCTCCCAGGTCCCCACCCTTCATTGTATTGAACCCCAATTTTAGACTAAGTGGAGGTAATAGGAACCTGGAGACCAGGCATCTTGAAGTGCTTCCCCTTCGCTTAATTACTTTTTTAAATGACAACCTGAATCTAACTTTTTTTGTGTGATATCTGAGAAAATACCTATCGATGAGGTCAAGAGTATGGGAAATGCGTTTTTACTAGACGGTAAGAAGTCAGCACTCGTGTGTGGGGTGTTTCTTGTCGTCTGGGCAGGAAGAATGTTAGTGGAAGACAAAAGGTATTGTGACACTTAGAAATGCTTTACCTTGACAACGGAAGTCTCCGGAGCATGGTAATTCCATTGGAATTTTACAACCAGAACCTTCGATGTTGTTGTTATCAAAACCTTTTCCTTATAATATTAGAGAAAAGGGCAGATAGCGTGTTACCTAAAAGTCAAACGATTTTTTTTCCATTGGAAATAAAAAGTTTAGTATTTAAGAACATTATATAAAATGGAGATCGTAACATTGTGTGTTTATCTTCTCAATAAACACTTCAGGGAACAGTAGTTTTCAGGGAAAGATAGTATAGGACTTTTATGGACTGTTTTATGAAAACGTTTAAAAGTAGTTATTTTAAATAACCAGTTATTGTTTTTGTGGAAATGTTACAATCAATTTCTATCTTAGAATGCAAGACTCATTATCCAGCTCATTAACTGTCGCAGGTTCTAAAGCAGGACTCCATATAACTAAATAGGTTTGGTTTTTCAAGTCATTTACTTCTTTTGAAGATTTGTCAATAGTTCTTTCTCTCTCGATGGATGCCTTTGTTATTTACAACAAGCCATAGTACAAAATAAATCCAGGGCATCTGGGTTCTTCTTGTGGTTCATTTCCCATCAGCGTCTGGGTGTTGGTGCATCTCCTTGATGGCACATTAGCCTGGAAGCATCTGGCCTATCTGCATCATTTGGCATCTTGGTCACCTGGCTCACTGACATATTGGCACTCTCCCACCTGAGACCAAGTTGCAAAGTCTTGCCTTTCGCCAGTGTGGGTTCGCTGATTTCTCTTGCGATGCAAAATTTATTGGGCAGCGTTAGACCCTCACAGGGGTTCCCAGGGATACCGAGGACCTGGACTGGGTGAATCGGGAAGTGAGGGCACACACAGTAGTGAGGGGGTCACTACTTTGAAGGGAGGTCTCGTTGAGATCAGAAGATTCTCAAAGTGGGAGTATAAGAGGCAGTGGCCCTGAATAAAAGGAGGTGATATCAGGTGGGGTGACTCGAGTCGATGTTTCAGGGGTAGCACGATTATCGATCACGATGTTTGAGCGAAGAGGTGCTGGGAGGGGCAGGGAGAACAACCTTGAACAAAAGAGAGTGAAAGACCAACATCCCGAAGTGTCCGACCAACCGCTCACATGGAAGTCATGGTCACCAAGAGTGGAGGGGTGTGGCCAGGGAGTGGGCAAATGACAGGAGCACTCGGGTAAAGGTGGCGGTGACTGGTAAATGTGAAGGAGTTCCTTTTTGAGGAGGAATCAAGTAAGCCACATGGGAGGCCTTTGTGTTTTTTGTTTGTTTTTGCCTGAATTTTTTTTGACCGACCCTTTGTTTGAAGTTGACATGTCAAAAAATAACTTCTCCAGGTGAAAATGATGTCGATTGGGGCAGCCACTGCGGAAAACAGTATGAACTTCCTCAAAAAAATTAAAAATGGCAGTGCGGTGTAATCCAGCAATCCCACCTCTGGGTGTATGGGCGAAGGAAATGAAATCGGTATCTCAGAGAGACATGTGCACCCCCGTGATCACCGCAGCATTGTTCACAATAGTCACCATGTAGAAACAACGGAAGTGTCTGCCTACACATGAATGGATCAAAAAGATGTGACATTATGTGTGTGTGTACATACGTAAATAAACAATGGCATATTATTTAGCCATGAGAAAGAAGGAAATCCAACATTTATGACAACACGGATGGACCTCGAGGGCATGATGCGGAAAGACAGACACCGTATGGCGTCACTTACATGCAGAATCTAAGGAAAAAATAAAAATGGTCAGTCTTATGGAAGCAGTGTCAAGAAAGTGGTCGCCAGAGGCTGGGGGTGAAAGAAGTAGGGAAAAGTTTGTCAACGGGGACAAATTTTCAGCTAGAAGATGAATGATGTCTTAGGATCTATTGTAAAATGTGGGGAGTGGAGTTAATAACACTGTATTGAAATTTGCTGGAGTTGATAACACTGTATTGTGTAATTGAAATTTGCTAAGAGGTGGAACTTAAATGTTCTCGTCAAAGAAAAAGAAAGATAAAGATGTGAGGTGACAGACGTGTTAATTAACTAGATGGCGACCCTTACACAGCGTTCGCATGTATCAAATCACCACGGTGCACGCTGGAAATATCTTACTATTTTATTTGTCAATTATACTTCAGTAAAGATGAGAAATAGCTACTCTGAGCTGTGAAAAGAAGGCATAGAAAAATACAAGGGAACAAAGAGCAGGAAAATGAATTACCATCTCAAAAACTAACGAGATGATCCAGTCGGTGGACGGTCTGTGGGAAACTCATTCATACTTTTTCTTTCCCATCATTTACTCCCTTTCTTCTTTCGGAAGAACCCCCCGCCCTTCTGCTGAATGTCTTCAATTCTTGGCTTTTCTTTATCTTTCCTTCTCGTTTCCTAATTATCTCACGCTCAGAGATGCTGATAAGAGAGACTCTTAAATTCTCTGAAGATGACGTTTAAAATGACCTCATGCCTAAAACCCGGGACTTCTCTCCAAATCCCAACTGTGATCAATGGCTCTGAATTTTAGCAATTAGGATGAAGATGACGATGTGGGCAATTTGTTTGTTCTGGGTTCTGGGAATATGAAAGACTTAACTTTGACCTCCTTTCCACAAGCCTCTTGGGCTTGTTCTCTATTCAACTTGTGTGTGTTTCTATGTTTTGAGTAGCAAACTCAGGAAAGGTCTACAGTCTCTGCTTCTCAGGTATATAAAGTTGATGGTGTACTGTGCCGATGTTATAATTATGATTTATGGAATTAGGTTTAGCCAAATGTGTTGACTTTCTTTAAAAGCTAAAAGCATGTCTCATTAACCTGGATTTTAATAATACTTGTACAGGCTAAACATATTGAGTAATGGAAAGATAAATCAAATTAACAACCTTATCTTTTCCATATGGAATTCTAGTTATAAAAAAAAAGTCATTACATTTATTATTCTAATAAAAAATACAGCAGAAAAAATATGAGCACCGTTAGATGGCCATTTAAATTATAAAGTTTAGATATATTTGTCTTACACATTGATTCTAGCTTTCTCTGCTGGCTTTTTTCTATCTTTGAGCAATTATCTATGACTTAATATCAGCTGTTGCATTCATAGTGAATTGCACATCTCAATCCCCTGTTGGATAAAATTAATGTTTTCCCAGATGTAGGTATTTGTCAAAATTCAGTAAATGTACACTTATGATTTAAGCATTTCAGTGCATATAAATGTTCTATAAAACTATAAACAGTTAATTGAAATCTAGCTAATAATATGCAGGCAGAAGTATTTAGGAAGGTGTGTACTGAAGTCTGCAATTTACCTTGACACGCATAAGGATTTGATGGAAAGATAAAAGTTTGGATACACGTATGGGCATGCGATAAACAAATAGGCTGAAACATCCATGACAGAAACTACGTTTAGGATACTAGCAGGTACATTGGAAAATTATTTCAACTTTTCGGAACGTTTGAAAATTTTCCAAATAAATGCCAGGGGAGGAAAGCCAGCGTGTCTCTTCTGCCTGTGCGGTGTTAAATACCCCCGCTACCCCTGACATCCGTGTCCGCTCTTCCTATGACGATGTATCCACCAAAACCGACCACTTCTGCTCGCTTCCCCCGCCACTGGCCTCCCACCAGGTACATCATCTCTCAGCGGATGACGCCTAACCAGTCTCCCTGCTCCTATCATGAACCTTTTAGAGCCTCTCCCTACCGAGCCGCTAGGGTGAGCTTTAAAGAACGTAAATCAGATTCCATCTTCAAAACTGCAAACAGCATCTCCTGTAAGTCGACTGAAGATTTGCAGCTGTCGCATGCGAAAAACATCTGGGAGAGCTGTTGGCTTTTTACCTAAAGATGACCGAAGGACACACCTCTTGGTTGTGGGTTTGATTTGCTTTTATGCTCTTAATATGGAAACTGAAACAAAAGAGCTGCTTTTTTTCAAATGTTACACATTTATGGTAATATGGGTGCTAACCGATGCGTGGGAGATTTTATATGCATCCGGGGTGCCAGTTCTTTGTCGGCAACGTGCATGGGAAATATCTTCTGTAGCCCGAACTTGCCATTTTACACTCTTCATGATGTATTTTAATAATATACCTTAATTTGAATGTTAGCCATCTTTATATTTTATGATTACTGATTATCATAAACTGTTTAAGGAAGCTTTGGCTGCCAAAATCACGATGATCGTCCCCCGTGTTATCTTGCACAAGACTCATTGTTTACTTATCCCTTTACATCTAGAATTCACTTGGAACTGATTTTCTCTATGCTATGGAATAGAGGCCAAGATTCTTTTTTTTTTTTTTTTTAAACGTGTGTGGATATATAACTGACAAAGACCCATGTATTGAAAAAATCATCCTTCACCTACTGCTCTCAAATAGCACCTTTGTCATAAATCAAATGTGTGTGTGTGTGTGTGTGTGTGTGATGCCTTGATTTCTATTTTCTTCTGTTGTATATTTGCCCATCCTCATATATAGTGCAAACTATATATGTGTGTTGACATATATTCCTATTTTATTGAGTGTTTAAATATGAATATGTTAAAAGTTGAACATCATCCCATTTTCTGCATCTGTGAAGATATCATGCGATTTTCCCTTTATCTCTATTAAAATGATGGGCTATATTAATAGATTTCTTCATATGGAGCCACTCTCACATTCCTGGAATTTATCCCAGTAAATCATGATATACTATTTCCTGCAGATTATAACTTTGCTCATGTAGCACACTGATGGTGAAATATATTTCCCCTTTCTCATGTTTATATAAAGCAAACAGGCTTCTACTTAGCTCTGCAGAAATGGCGATATAGAATTGGATGAATCTAATTTTCCTTCCTACACTTTAGTATTTATTTCCTAAAATAAAAAGCAGGGCTTGTTAACCAGACTGTGTTGGTTTACCAGTGGTGAAGATATTGTGTCTCAGAGCAAGAAAAAAGAAAATTTCTCCCTTTTGCTGCCTGTGTCAGTGATAAACAAACAAACAAACAAAAGTCTAGAAGGATAAGAATGCCGTTTTTTTCTTTCCAGGTGCATTTCAGGCATGGCCGGGGATCCATCCGAGGACTCAGCAAGCAGACTCTGCTGGGGGAAATTGCTGTTACATTAAGGTTCTCTCTCTTCTGTACTCTTTCCTTCCCACTGAGTCTCAAAAGTAGACTAGCCCCAGGTTTGATCCTAAAAAGGTCAAAGACATAAGGTAGAGAACAATATTAATATTGTTGTTAGAGGTATAATTCTCGGACATAATTAAAAGTGAACATGTTTTGATCTCTTACTTTTCCTTTGCAGTGACATTCATTAAAGCCTTTTGTAATTGATTTTTAAAAGCCTGGAGAGAAAGGTCATCCTACTACCATACGATAATATTTCAAACTCTTCTTTGACATTGTGATAGAAAAATAGAGAAGGTGGATTCCCAAGACCTTTCGAGCAACAGTGACTTTTAAAACCTAAGAGGAAAGTCCTCCAAAAAGCTCAGAAGGAACATTCCTATGAAGCCTTTTATGGATGCGCTTTTACCTTCGGGTGTAGGGAACTGATGTGAGTCCATGCAGAGAGGTCAAGTGCAGGCTTCCAACAGTCTGAACTGTTCCGTGTGCTGAAACAATGTAGCAGTTTGAGCTCCACTTAGCATTCACAGGTACTGATGAAGAAAACTCATTCTTGCAGGAGCTGAGGAATATGAGGTCACTGACAAGCAGATATTTAGGTCAATGTGTTAATTTCTTAAAACATTTCATATCTGGGACTGAATTCGATTCAGATCGTGGAGGAATTAGGAAACAAGGCAGATTTCTTAAATCTTATTCTGATATTCACTGCGGCTTTTTTGCGTACATATAGGCTTTTTCTCCTATTATCAAAACATTCTATGTTGTTCCTAGAATTAATGTGCTTTATTTTCTGATACCACTGGTGCTCACCTGTTCTTTCGCCTGATAGTTTAAAGATTCCAGATATGTTAATTTTTCTTTTACAAGCCATCTTTTGTAATACATGTATGTCATACCATAGAAAAATGTAGATTCGACTTATCCATATATTGAGCATAATTTTTAGTATCCTCTGATGGTTAAACTAGAATCCTAAATTTATTCATATCTTGAGACTCGATAACAAAGGATATCTCAAAGTCAGTCTCTGAAGAATTTTATACAAATTACCTTATTTTAAATGGAATCATAGTTGAATGTAGCAGGGAAGTTGACTACTTGAAATAAGTCAATGTCAAAAACATTTCTTGAAATGAAGAAATGGCCATCTTTTCACTACCTCTGGTATTTGTTGTCCTGTAAGGACCAAGTTCAGACTAATTGAATTTTCTAAGAGTTGGATACATCTGACTTAGTTTGGTAATGTATCCTCCCTCCCCAAAAAAGAACGCCTAAATTCAGCTTCAGACATTAGTCGAAGCTAATTGGTGTGTCCCTG
>NW_011888971.1:358151-360458 GCF_000151845.1 Pteropus vampyrus | reverse complement strand
TCATACCATAGAAAAATGTAGATTCGACTTATCCATATATTGAGCATAATTTTTAGTATCCTCTGATGGTTAAACTAGAATCCTAAATTTATTCATATCTTGAGACTCGATAACAAAGGATATCTCAAAGTCAGTCTCTGAAGAATTTTATACAAATTACCTTATTTTAAATGGAATCATAGTTGAATGTAGCAGGGAAGTTGACTACTTGAAATAAGTCAA
Source organism: Pteropus vampyrus (assembly GCF_000151845.1). Taxonomy (NCBI): domain Eukaryota; kingdom Metazoa; phylum Chordata; class Mammalia; order Chiroptera; family Pteropodidae; genus Pteropus; species Pteropus vampyrus. The sequence goes on along the minus strand of NW_011888971.1, from coordinate 360,236 downwards.
TGTCAAAAACATTTCTTGAAATGAAGAAATGGCCATCTTTTCACTACCTCTGGTATTTGTTGTCCTGTAAGGACCAAGTTCAGACTAATTGAATTTTCTAAGAGTTGGATACATCTGACTTAGTTTGGTAATGTATCCTCCCTCCCCAAAAAAGAACGCCTAAATTCAGCTTCAGACATTAGTCGAAGCTAATTGGTGTGTCCCTGATTTGTTTTGTGCAAGTAAAGATTCGCCCGTTTGCAGACTCACTCACTTGCCCCTTATAACGGTTTATAAAAGAAGGAACTAGAAGAACTCTGATTTCCCACCAATACACACGTCAGGAAGCTATTCATTCTGGATTTCACTGCCTTCCTCTCATTCTGCAGCTCAGGTGTCGGAATCATCACTAGCTCCCTGCGCCTGGAGGTGTTTCCTGCACGTACCCTCCCCTGTCCGCTGTCCAGACCCCCGACCTACCCTGGGCCGTCAGAGCATGGTCCACCGACAGGAGGTTACTGGGAACCCCTCACCCCCCAACGGCGCCTCTATGTTGCTTTATCTGTAAGTTACATGCAAGTGTTTTATGATGTTATGTACATCATATGATGTTATGTACATCATAAAACAAGTAAAATGGATGAATTTTTAAAATACTGCCATTTGCATCAACATAGATGGATCCTGAGATTATCATGCTAAGCAAAACAAGTCAGATGGAAAGCCATATGATTTCACTTATATGTAGGATATGAAACCGAAAGCAACAAACGAACAAAACAAACAAAAACTCATAGACACAGACAATAGTTTAGTGGTTCCCAGAGGGAAAGGGGGAGGGGAGAGATAGATGAGGGTAAAGGGGTTAAATATATGGTGACAGAAAGAAATTTAACTTTGGGTAGAGAGCCCACAATGCAATATACAAGCGATACATTATAGAATTGTACACTTAAAACCTATAAAATTTTATTAAGCAGTGTCACCTGAATAAATTTAATTTAAAATGTAAAAAAATAATAAAAACCTTACATGAATACCCTCCCCCCCCCCAAAGAAAAAGATAACTTGGAAATAAATGTAGGGATAAGCTAGAGACGTTCCCGCCTCAATAGCCCTGCGCATGCGCCTCGATGTGGACCACGTCTAGACTCACCATGGCAACACCCCCTCTTTCTCACCCCGCCTCCTGCCTCAATCCACACCACGCATGCTCCCTAGTCTTTCTGCAATGCCAATTTGATGGTATTACCTTCCTGCTGAAAATATTTAAGCCTTTTCTCACAAGTGAGCAGTTTATTTCCACATTCCTCAGCTTCGAATTAGACCACTTACAGATGAGGCCCCGCGTTGAACAGACTGCCGTGGGGACCACCTCCCGCCTTCCACCGCCCCAGCCGGGTCTGACTCATCCTTCCTCAGGCACCGGCTCCAACAGTCTCTATGGAAGTCAACGTATCCTTCTCCAGGCTGAGCCCGTGTGAAAAACTTTTCCTAACATGGGAACTGTATGATGTTTTACGCCCATCGGTCTCCCCTATTCCTGGAGTGAATTTTGCTTTGTGCTTATTTTATAGTTTCTTAGTGAAATAAACAAGCAGACTAAATAAAACAAATGAACAATAAGTAAATCCAGCGTGGATATATGCTTTTAATCTGTTAATTCATGTTCAAACTTGTACTTTCCCTCAGATGTCTAACATGAAAAATATATAATCCAAAAAAATTTTTTTTAAGTGCGAAATTGGGTTCCAACAGTAATATGTTGCTCACATGTCGGAGTCAGCAGAATCTTCCATTTTATTGTATTTGCTAAAACATATCTAAAAGTACGAGTAAAAGCCAAAAAGCACATAATATCTGAAGTAGATTATTTAAAAATTATATATATTTTAGTAAAGTCAACATTTTATATGAATTCCATATTCCCCAAAAGGCGTATATGAGAGAAATATTATTTTATTGAGACAACTATATAAGGGAGCTCTTTATTATTTCTTTCCACATCTTTCTTTAAACTTCTCTAGGGTAAGGTAAAAAGTAATAAAGCCACAGTTGGACAGTCTGTTTTAGTGACAGATCTTTCGAACTCACGGCGTTGTGTTT
>NW_011888971.1:350042-358101 GCF_000151845.1 Pteropus vampyrus | reverse complement strand
TCCAGCGTGGATATATGCTTTTAATCTGTTAATTCATGTTCAAACTTGTACTTTCCCTCAGATGTCTAACATGAAAAATATATAATCCAAAAAAAATTTTTTTAAGTGCGAAATTGGGTTCCAACAGTAATATGTTGCTCACATGTCGGAGTCAGCAGAATCTTCCATTTTATTGTATTTGCTAAAACATATCTAAAAGTACGAGTAAAAGCCAAAAAGCACATAATATCTGAAGTAGATTATTTAAAAATTATATATATTTTAGTAAAGTCAACATTTTATATGAATTCCATATTCCCCAAAAGGCGTATATGAGAGAAATATTATTTTATTGAGACAACTATATAAGGGAGCTCTTTATTATTTCTTTCCACATCTTTCTTTAAACTTCTCTAGGGTAAGGTAAAAAGTAATAAAGCCACAGTTGGACAGTCTGTTTTAGTGACAGATCTTTCGAACTCACGGCGTTGTGTTTGCTGGAGTTAAAGGCCTATGCACAGTTGGAAGGCGTGATGAAGGATGCACAGGATACCTTCTGACTCTGCCCCAGCAGAGGAGTTCCTAGGTGAGCCGGTGAGATCAGCGTTACATCACACAATCATCGCAAATACCATCTGGGGTTGAGTGAATTTCCTAAAAAGTCTCTTTTTATTTCACTTTGCCCCAAGGAGTGATGACAATGTCTTATGCGTTAAATGTGTGCAGGTTAGGATGACATTTCCACATGGGAGTAAATTTATTCATCCCTGAATTTATCCAGTAATCGTTACAGACGAGGGGGAAGGTAGCCCCACGAGCTGGTGGGGGTCAGAGCGAGAGCAGACAGCACAGAAGCACACCGGCGGGCCCGCTGACGCTTTCCTGTGGGGTTCGTGTGAAGTTTCTCCTCCTGGCTCCCCAAAGACCATGGCTGAAGCCCGCCTGGTTAGCAGCAATGTTTATTTGGGAGGCTCTTGGCGGCCCATTTGGAGAAGTGATGAGACTCATGTCCGAGTGACCATAGGCAGCCCAGAGACAGCAGAAGGGCAAGGGCAGAACCCCAAACCATGCGCCATGGCAACGGAGGTGCGGGGGGGTCAGGAAATTGGGAAGGCTTTGGACTTATCATGGAATTTGAGATTGAAGGAAATCCTTTATTACCTGAAATGATGACAGAATATCAGCATCGAAACGTGTCCACTTCTTCAGTTTGTCCTTACATGCAATGAGCAGCACTGTACCTTTCCTGGACACAAAACAGCGCAAAAAAAACTCAGAGCAAAGACCACAGCGATTCCATTGTGACTACTACAGAGATGGCCAATAAGGGGCCAGGCCATTAATGATGTGTGTGTGGTTTCTATCTGTGCTCAGATTATTACGGCTAAGTCTTCAAGAGCCGTAATATAAAAATTATCGTTGCCGAAATCGGAGATTCCTCTCTTGTCTTTATAGTGCGTCATGGCATAGCTCACATGGAAATTGATCGAGCTGAGGAAACTGGGGTTTCTCAAAAATGACACAGTTTGTGTTTGGTCACATCGCTCTGTAAGCTGAAGTTGTGACAATACCACATACCTAGAAAATCTATTTGCAATCACCCAAATTTCCTAAAACATAAAAAACACACTTACCCCGAAATTTTGAAAGACAACTAATTCATATGAAAATGAACAATAAGAAGGGGAATTCAGTGTGAGTTAAACTATACCGTCTGCTTTAAATCTGATTTTCGAGGAGCTGATGAGACCCCCTTACTAGGACATTTCAGTAATGCGGCACCGAGCCGTGGGGCTGTCTATGACATTCAGCATAATAGAGCATAGGACCACGAGAAAATGGGAATGAGAATTTTGCAAAGAACGGAATGCCTCATATGGAAAGACACATAACCTCTGGATAAAAGATTTAAAAAGAAAAAGAATAAGAGGTGTGTTTAAATACACGCCCTCATACCGTGTCACATGTGTCCCAGGCATAACTTAATAGATTCCAGTCATATAGCTCCAATCATGTGGTTCACTTTATTGTTATAACTACACACTGTTTTCTCTGACGAGGTTCTGCTGCCGCCCCACAAAGGAGACACAAAATTTTATTGGGTAATAAACTAAGATTAATCCATTAACTTTTCCAGGCAATCTTATTTAAACGCTCTCATGCTGGGATAAATATTCAGTCAAATCTAAAATTCATTTAACGCAGATCTGGGTTGACCTTTACACTCCGAGGTGTGCCCAGCCCCCAGCCAGCTGGTTCATCCTCAAGGAGTCCGTCCTGTCCTTGGCCCTGGTGTACCTGGATCTCACCCAGCGCTGTGCCACGGCTGAGCTCAGAGACAGCTCTCCCCCTGCCCCAGCCCAGACCACCTCCCCAATGCTCCAGCCTGTGCGGTCCAGGTGTCCTCAGGGTCACAGCCTGGCCTGGGCGCTATCTACTAATGCGTTTGCTGTATTATATCTTGGGAATTATAACACGAGAATGTGTTATATAATTAAAGAGCATAAATCCATGGTAACTAAACTTTTTATGAGTGGTCATGGTGTTAACCAATATTCCCTCTTTCAGTGGTTAAAATGAGTTAAATTTAAATTCTCATTATTAAAGAACTTGGCAGTTGAGATCGGGTGCATTCAGGGTGATCTTGAGATTATCACGCTAAGGAAAATAAGTCAGACAGAAAAAGTTGAGAACCATATGATTTCACTCATATGTGGGATATAAAACTGAAAGGAATAAACGAACAAGACAAATAAACAAAAACTTATAGACAGAAAAACCAGAGGGAACGGGGGGAGGGGCAGATAGATAAGGACAAAGGGTGTCGAATAATATGGTGACATAAGGAGACTTGACTTTGGTGGTGAACGCATAATGCAATATACACATGATGTATTATGGAATTGTACACTTGAAACCTATATCATTTTATTAACCAATGTCACCTCAATAAATTTAGTAAATAAATAAATATTTCCAAAGAAAGGGGAAAAAAGGACTTGCCAATATAAACTCTCACCCAGAGAAAGGATGAAAAGGGCATCATTAAAATAGACACATATACATGCATATATATACATATATTTTATATTGCTATTTTTCTTCAAATATAAGCATTTTTATCTCACAATTTCTTCTTTCAAAAGGACATATAAAAGATACAAAAAGGAAAATCTTTGGATTGTTCTTGAGCATGGTATTCTCTCAATTCTTAAAAAAATTATTTGATATTTTCGTGATATTAAATATGATAGAAAACAGCAAAGAAAATTTAAAATGATAAAAATCTATTTAAATAGAAGGAATAGGAGAAGAACAATTGAAGACATTTAATACATTAAATTACGTAATCGAACATTGAATTTATGGTTTAATGTCCTGGGATATACATTAGATCATATGATTCTCACAGCAGGCAAAAGTCCAGCCCTGCATGACAGGCACACAGTCCTCAGACCTCTAGGGAGAAGAAACAATCCCCAGCGTCCACTCAGCCCAACCAGCCCCAGGCTGAGGGAAACATGGACCCGAGGGGTGGGGTCAGCATCACAACACTGAATTTCAATAGACTCAGTTATCAGCAGAAGTCACTGGTCCAACTTCGTAGTGGACATAGCAATCCCACTGATAGTTTGAGGACTAAATGAATACAATAACTAAATGTCACTGTAGGGTGGCAGCGTGATAAAATCTAAAGCACGTAATTTGACATGGAAAGGTGATCTTTTCCTGGAATGGAAATCCTGGAAAAGTCACTAAATGGGATGTCGTTGTCAATTAACTTTAACCAGCATGGTACTCTGCAAGAAGCCGGCGACCTTCCCCAGGACCTAGCGGATCCAAGGTGATTTGTGTTTGAGCCTCCCAGAGCCTCTCACACGCCGACGTGCACACCAGACAGACGCGCGCACCAGACAGACGCGCGCACCAGACAGACGCGCGCACCAGACAGACGCGCGCACCAGACAGACGCGCAGCCGTTGTGTGTTGGCTTACTGATCGAAGGAGCGAACAACGGAATGAGGACTTGAGTAACAGTGGGACTTCCGTGAGACAGACACTCTCCTGGGCACCCAGCAAATGTTACCTTATGTAATTAAATCTTGATGACAAATCAAGATTTTATCCCATTTTACAGTTTTCCCAAAAGAAAACACAAGAAATTAAATTACTACTTACCAGAGGTCAAACTGTTCATGAGCTGATCATCAGCACAAAATCATGCTCATAATTTACTATCATCCACACTAAATATATATATACTCACACATGGCATATCACATGTATATATGCGTGTGCCTGTGTGTGTGTAAGTAAATATTCTTTGACTCCACAGCTTGCTCTACTCACTCTGCCTGTCATTCGTCTCCCTTTATTACAAAATATCATAAAATAGTTGTCTATATTAGGTGTCCCCAAGTTTTCTTCTCTCATTCTCACTAGAGAATTACTCCAAATCAGGTCACATTGCTGCTTGAACGTCATTTAGAAGACTTTGTCTCTGTGTGACTATGCCACCAACTTGGTTAGGTCCATCATTTTCATTTTGTTTTCAATTGCTGATTGCTTTTTGTTTTAGTTTTATTTCATAATTGTGTAAACTAATCATTTGGCTTCAAAATTAAATATACAAAAAAGGTATAGCTTCCATCTCTTTTAAATTTTAAAATGTATATTTTATTTTTTCCAACAAAGAAATATGTAGGTGTGTGTGCGTACATATGTATACGTATATACTTGTGCATGTGGTTGTGTATTTGTGTATATATTGTATTATTATACGTGTATGCATGTAGTATATAGGTATATTTGCATGTGCATGTGTACATATATACATACATAGCCAATTCTGTTAGGCAAACAGTAGCAGACTCTAACGCTTTATCATTCGACTTGAAAATCATTCCACAATACTACACAAATGTCATTCCTTACATATTTTTATGGTACTGTAGCACTTTACTGTGTGGATGAGCCATATTTTATTCAACCAGTTCCCGATTACTGAAAATTTGAAAGGTTTCCAATATTTTGCCACTACTTTTGTATGCTTTTAATAAAAATCCCTGGAGTTAAACTCGGAACGTATTTACTTTGGGAAAAATCATGTTCCCTCAGTCTGATCCAGCAACAAAGCGAGTAATAAAAAAAAGAGAGGGTTTTTTTTTTTTTCTATCAAGAACAATAAGTAAAATAGTTGTGGATTGATCCAGCGTCACATCTGTGGGTGCACTAACTTTGGCTTTTGGGTTAGTCATTTGTGAGAACATTCAGCCCAGCGGACCTGTCTGAAGGTGCGTAGCAAGTGCAGTGAACTCCGGGGTGAAACCAGGGACTGAGTGAGGAAATTCTGGGGTTGGCAAGTGACGTGGCAACTTTCCAGCAAGTGACGGCCACTCCCAGGCTCCAGGGTGCAAATCAGTTCCACTCATAAAGAGTTAAGGTAAGGATTCAGTGAGACGGTGCTTATCTATCACCAGCCATAGAGAGGGGAAGAATGGGCCCCTTGCAGATGCCCGGTTGTTATTATGATCATCTGCCACGCCCACGAACCCTTTGCATTATCTCTATTGCAACCACTGTTTTTGAAAAGTCCGGATGCATGCTTTAAGTTGAACCCTTTGGCTTGATTTCTTTAGCTGACTTCATGTTTGCACACTTTCATTCCTGTCGCCTTTCAGAAACATTCAAAAACTTAGGCCTCTGGTGGCTAAGTATCAGACCAGCGTCAAAGCGCTAGAGCGAAATCTTCCCACGTGAGGACTCTGTCTGCATCTAAGCCCGAATTATCCCCTGACCGACAGCATCTGTTTCACTTAACGTGCATGTTGGGTTTACAAGAATCTCTTCAAGTGAGGTCTTAGAGGGAAATCTACAGTATTACAAAAATTTACTTATGTAGAACAAGCTCCACAGAATTGATTAGAATGATTTATTTTCATGGTTATTGGTAGATACATGAGAATTCACCTGCAAGGCTTAGAAAATCTTTCGGACAATATGGTTTAAAAACTAACTGGTGAGAACGAGTCTTTGGGGAAGGTAGGGTAAGCGTTTATATAGTTTTCGTCTTCCATTTGGATCAGAATTTTCATTAAATTAGAATTCTATGTGAATCTCCCAAAGGCATTATAATTTAAATTGAACATTACTACATTGTTATACTAAGCAATATCTCATTTTCTAAGATATTCCTTGGCTCCATCCAATATATTTTAGTTATTTTCACTGAAAAGTCATGACTTATGCAATTAAAATAATTCTACTGAGGACTATGTTTCAATATGAGTTTTCTGTATGGCAGCAGAGCTGAGGGAAAGAGCAGCACATAGGATTCTGAAATGGTTTCCGGTTCAGAGACTTTCGTGGACTCAGCTACTTCTTATATCTCAAGTCGGGTTCCCGAAACTTAATATTTAGTAAAAAAAATTGACAAAGACTTTTCAAATTATGCTTATAATTGAAACTATATTAAAACGTTTTTCTTAAATTAAGTGAGGACTTATAATTTGCAAAACATCTAATCTGTGATGGTAAACTCAGGAATTGAGTGATGGTCTAGAAGGCGAGACATTTCTCTGATGATGCTAAGGTCTGGAATTGACCAGCATTTATACTTTCCCTTGACACTACTGATGGAAAACAAGATATAAAATTGAAAGCAAGGACAAAGGATTTATCAGATGGATGGAATTAGTGACTCACTGAGTCAATAACATAAACATGGCCCAATTCAAACCTGTTTGTAAATAAACAGGAAAAACCTTGTACTTGTTTTGAGGAGCCTGGATGGTCTACAGCCATGATGAGAGAATGAAATAAAAAGAGATAAAAAAAAATACTCTCAAAATCCATCGAGAAAATCACATTGCTGCCCACAGCCTCTGATTTATGGGTCTTATTTCCCATCATTATAAACATCATTAATGCTTATTAAATTAGTCAACATTACTTTAATAAAATCACAATTAATATTAAAGACTTATTAGAGAGACTTTGAAACTACTCCATCGAAATAATTAGTTGGCATCCAGTTCTAACATTAAAATATTTGATGAGAAGAATGATTCCTAGCAACTTTTAATATTTCTGGTAAACTTCTTAAAACTTTTCTCTTTTCTAGCTTAAGCCTATTCTTTCATCTTGTCTCTTGATTGATAATTTGATCACAGATATTCTTTTTATGGTTGATTCCCTCAACTTCTTTGTTTTCATTTTGAAAGTAGTTTTGAGTATTTAATGTACTATTGTATTTAACAGAGTAGCTCTACATTTGATATAGTGTCTCTGATAAGGGCATGAAATTCTTTTTCATTAAATTTATTGAGGTGACATTGGTTAATAAAATTACATAGGTTTCAAGTGGACAATTCTATAACACCTCATCTGTATATTGTGTTGTGTGTTCACCACCCAAAGTCACATCTCCTTCTGTCACCATATATTTGACCCCCTTCACCCTTAACTACCTCCCCGCTTCCTCTCTGGGAACCACTGAACCGTTGTCTGTGTCCATGAGTTTTTGTTTGTCTTATTCATTTGTCGCTTTCGGTTTCATATCCCATATATGAGTGAAATCATATGGTTCTTTCTGTCTGACTTATTTTGCTTAGCATGATGAGATTCTCAAATTAACATTTGATTGACATTAAAATAGAAGCTTTTCCCGTGACGTAAAAGAATTTCATATAGATCACTTTATGAAAGACATTTAAAATCTCACTAAAATTTCCCATTGTGTTCTTTCATTGTGTTCAACTTTATGTCATTTTTCTTTATGTCCTTTGCTATTCTTTTTGGCATGTTTCATACAATTCAAATGTGCTACAGTTAAAATCAGCTGTATTCGGGCCATGACCATGCAGGGAATCTGAAGAATGCTAAATAATTGACAGATTGCAAGAAGAGTACCAAGCCCGATGACAGAGGACATATTACGCCCAGTTGGGGCTGTAGAGGCAAATAGCGAAAGGCAGAGAGCTATTTCAAGACTGCACTTAAAGCCATTTATCACAGAACAGCTCAGCATCCTGCTCACAATTTAAAGAAAACATGTCACGTTTACCTACTACAGTGAACA
>NW_011888971.1:335841-349132 GCF_000151845.1 Pteropus vampyrus | reverse complement strand
GATTCATCAGGAAAAGTGGGTCAGAGCTGCCCCAGGATTACGTGGAATTACACATAAAGATGGCCATCGAAGAAAGGGTAGTTATTCCCGTTAGGAAAATTATGCCTTTGGTCCCTGGTCTAACAGATATTTCCTGAGCTTCGCCTAAGCTATAAATGCCGCAGAGAGCATGGCCTCCAACGATGGTGGGTCTTGCTCCTGGTTACACAGAGCAGCACACTGAGCAAATTCAAGGAGCGGGAATGGAAGGAAGCGATCTTGGAAGCCTTGTATATTCCAATTGGGAGGAGATTGTGAACAAACACCGTTGGCATGAAAAAAATGAGAGCAATTGCAGGCAGAATAAGGAGTATCTCGAGCATTGCACATTACTCTCTCAAATCCGTGTAAACTGATCTAATTAACGCAAACATTATCGTTCATTTAGTCCACCAAGTTCTAAGGGCTTTCCCTCAGAAGCGATGGCCACTTTTGAGTGTGATGGTTAATCGTAGTTCTGTTTCTAGGAAACCCTAACCAATACACCGAGTCTTCAAATATCGGAGAAATTTTCTAGAACCTTAAAGAGCTGACTCTGTACATTGTGCTCTTATATATCATATTTAGGTATTAATAAATGAAATTAATGCTCAACTTTTGGGCCCTAAGTGATGTCAGAAATGACTAATTATTGTAGAATAATTAAGCAAACTATCATTGCTCCCAAATATATCTGAACAACATGAAGGGTTGTTACTTTATGAGTCATCATCACCTCGCTGCCTACCATCCATCCCGGCACCATTTTGTACAAACGAAAGGATTCACTAGAATCTGTATTAATCTAACCAGTCCTTTAAAAAAAGTCATGCTGGCTACAGACTTAATTTTCCCCAAGACCATTTTAATGGTCAACTCCATTTTACAACTTTGCAAATATTATTCTCTCCAAATTCTTTCTCATTCCACTTGCAAGCTGGCTACTTCTTTTGAGTCCATCTCTTTCTTGTAGTAATTTATTAAACATGCTAATGACAACCAACACGCACAAGCAACGTTAATTTTGAAAGCACATCATCCAGACTCCAGGGTTGCCAGAGAAAATGGAGGCTGTCCAGTTAAATTCAAGTTTCAGATAAATAACATTGTGTTGTTGTTGTTGTATTTGTATGTCATTAATATTGCATGGAACCTACTTACACTAAAAAGTTATTCATTGTTTATCTAAAATTCAAGTTAAGAGAATGTCCTATACTTTTGTTTGCTAAATCTGGCAATCCTATAAGAACCTCAGTTTCACTGGGCACATAATAGCTTCCCAGTTATCACAGGTGGTAAGTTCGCCAAGTATTTCATAGGTCATAGGTCATGGCTATAGAACTATGACTTTGTCTGGAGCTGAAGACAAGGACAAAAGTCCAGGCCAAACTGACAACCTGTTTTGCTGGGACATGAAATAAGTCACAATCCCCCATATTCACACTGCTAGTTATAAAATGTATGACATTAATTTTGTTATTTATCATAAATGCTATCAAACTGCATGTGTTAATTTATTGTGTAACTCTTTAACATTATATGGTTTAAAGATTTTTTCGTGGCAGTCCAAGAAATGAGTTATCACAATTTACTTAATATTTATTTTTATTTTACCCATTCATAGTAGTTAATTTTAAGTATGTTTATAGTTATAATTTGTTAACTTGCAACTGTCAAGTTTTGTAAAAGTAGATTCTATTTTAACTCTTTCTCTTGTAATAGCCTAATCATATAAAATTATTTGTGGATTTAAAATTATTGTTTTAGCTAAATTATCTTTAGAAGCATCAAATTACTAGTGATTGACATTTGTTTGGTGAGATCATATATTAACTTACATGTTAAATATAGTTATAAATATATTATATAATATATTCTTTATACATATAGTTTTCTCAAAAGTATAAGCATATCATATAATTATGAATATAGCATATTTATCATATCTATATACATTATATATTATATATAGTCTACTTATAAGTAAAATTTAAATTAGTGGTATAACCATTACAAAGGTATTTCTTACTTAGATAAAATTTACACAAAGAGGCATTTCCTATGTGCGTGGTGCTGTTATGAATAAAGCCTTATCAATTCAGTGAGTATTAGTTCAGTTCCAGCGATTAAGCTAAACAGGGTCAAAGTAAATCAGCCTTTCAAAAATAATAACGTGGACCTAATTTCATTCCGTTTCTTTTGCTGAGATTGAGTTTAATAAATCAAGAGCAGGAAATTATTTTCACATTTAGGTTATTCAGATAATTAATTAAATCTAAATTCAGATGCGTCCTAAAGAAGTACCTTAGAGATATTGAAATATCAAGATCCAAAACCTTCCTCATAGCTTGCTACATTAGACCTAATGTAACAAATAGAAAGACTCATAATACAAGCAGAAAAATTCTGGATTACAGCCAATGAATAGGATACTGGCCACTCCAGGCAAGATTTGAAGCAAATAAGTTTCATCGTAATCTGTCTTATGAATTTTGAGCTTTGCTGGTGTCAGCTATTAAATTTAAACTTGCCATTTCTGAATTTATTCTACAATATCTTCAGAGTGGTACTGAGAAGATCAGAAAAATCTGATCTTCTAAAGACATAAAAAAGATTGAGAGCCATATATATTTGATACGATATCAGATTTCACTTTTGCTTTTTTTCTGTGAAAATGAATCCAGAATCCATTCAAACAAAATTAATGGAATATAGAGTTTCAGCCTAAAGTCTCTGGAAGATTCTAAGAAATGTAGTTTAGCTTTCTATCTATTCATTTTCCCCTTTTCAAGTCTACCTAGATGAAATGCAGTCTTGAGACAGTGCAGAAAAAAGAAGGAAAAAAAAAAAAAAAACTAAAATAGACACATAAACCCGATCTCCTAGGCCTCTTGAAAATTAATGAGCGGGAAGATTTAATTTGTTCAAAGCGGATTATGGTCTTTAGGAAGGCATGATTGCTAAGAATATCCTTCAGGATTTGTCTTAACCTTGTGACAACAGCATAGGACTTTTAGGCTCCTTGACCTTAGAAGAGTGTCCAGGTGGGGACACCTGAGTGCATCTTTGTCCCTGAGCATCTGCTGTAGCGAACGAACGCTCTGGGGGTGGAAAGGGAAGAACAAGATGAAGATGGCGGAGTGGACAGAGGGAAGGCAGAGATGCCCTTCAACCGCGACCCCTTTAAGCACCAGCCCCTGTGGATTCCGTTACCACGAGCCACCACGCTAAAGGGTCGGCCAGCCTCAGGGACCTGAGGCCCAGGATTTCTGAGCTTTGATTCCTCCTGAAACGACTCTTCCTGACTGTGTGCACGCGAGACTTTGTGAATGGTCACATTGCTTTTCACCTCAGGCTCAGGAAGGTCACGGTCTCACTGGGAACAGTCTTGAAAAGCAAATAAATAAATAGGGAGAGCAATTAAAAGCAAAAGGGGAAAGGGAGCTCTAACTGCTGCTGCCTTTTTACTTTGTAAGACCAAATTCCGACCTGCAGTGACAGCAGATGGGTACGTCCCGCTGTGTGCGCTGAGGGGAATCAAATGAGACCATTTACCTTGAGCCGGATAATCTTGACCTGGGGAACATTTAAATGTAAGAAACGGAGATCACCCATCCCTAATCAAACAGAACGAGGCCAAACGTGGGAGGTCTCCTTTGCACTTTTGACTTTGCTAAGAGAATGGTGCTTAAATGCTCTATTACTTTGGAGTTATATCCCAAGATAGAGTCATCTGGGGTAAATAAATAAACTCCGTAAGCAGAATAAAAGTCAGAAACGCTTTTCACTGGTGACTTTCTTTCACTGCTGGGAATTTTTAATACTAAATTGAGTGAATGTAGAATATTGAGCTGGGACGCTCAGCTCATCTCGCTGATATTAATTCTCTCCAATGTGCCACAAAGAGAGGAGCCCACAGAGATGTGTCCCCTCCGCCCACTTAATGCACGACCGGCTCGCGATTGCCTGGCCCGGCTCCCCCGGCCCATTCGCTCACCTTGCTGCTCTGTCTTCTACACATTTCCCCGGCCTGACATTGTCAGGTGTCCTACAGAAGCTCGCTTCGTGCAGAGTGCAGCATGTAAGGGAAAGGCATTCAAAATGGCAGAGTATTAAATCGTGATGAGATTGCAAATTTATCATCCTGTTTTTGTCATTACTCTGTCAACTTCCTGACCTCTGGCCTCCTCAGGGTTGATGAGAAGCTCTGTGGCCGTCACCCCAGGCTCTTCCAGCCGTGTCCGCACCTTGTCGTCCTCATTATTGCCACTCCCATAAATTTGCCCGACCTTGAAAACTGCGGAGGGCATTGGTATGATGACCATGGGCTACTTATTCTTGCAGGTGCTGGTTCCGGCCTCGGGCAAGATAGTTAAACTCACTTGCCAAGGATGCTGTTTAACAGTTGCTAAATTTAGTCAAAACTAGCTTTGTTTTTAGTTTCTTATTTTTTATATCGTCAGTATATCCAGATATAAGCATGTTCTAAAAGCCAGATCATTGTAATTGTCCAAGTTTCTTTGACAATTTTTCTGTCACTCCATGGAAGGCTTTACCACAGTTTTCCTGTTCTGTGATCACAATATCCTAGCACAGAGGAGTGTTTGCACCACACCTGCAGGCGACACCTGCAGGCGACACCTGCAGGCAACACCTGCAGGAGACAGCAGTACTGAGGCCGGTGGCCGGACGGGCTAATGATGGATGCTCTGTCTCAGTGGGTCATTGGCAGGTCACCGGGAAGGATTTAGGGAGTCATTGAACCATTTTCGGATCCCTAAAATCTCATCACATACGTCTCTGCTTGCTTGTCCACGTGTATTAAAATCGATTTCCCGATTTTCAAAAAATGATAAAAAAATAAAATTCTATAAAAACTATGCAGTATTTTAGAAAATAGAAAAATCTGATTTTTATATTATATTTTATTATAATACCATAAAAGTTATTGTTAAGGGTTTAAAAACGTGTACCTCAAATCCTAAACTCCTTATATAATACATTTCATGTCTGTATATTTTTCCCTAAGTGTAAATTAAGCACATACTTTACGTCATTATAATAAAGTGAACCAAGAATGTTGCCTTCTTTCTTCAAGAATTATTAAGCCATAGACGTTTTTCTCAATTCTTAGATTATCTTCTGAATTATCATGTGTATACGACCTAATGACAGATTAGGATTTAACCATTTTCTGTTGGTTGGATTAAAATTCTGTTTACAGACATAAAAATTCCCTCTAGAACATTCCTACCTTTCCAGTCAAAACTGACACACGTTTGATTCTTTCCATATACACATTAGGATCATTTTCATTGCCACCTTAATCAGCATGTCAAAACATCGGAATATGATTTATCTCTAAAAATTCGGCTGGTGGTATTTCTTCATCGCTCAGAGCCAGTGGTCTTGGCTATTTCCAGCTTTTTTCCTCTACAGCGGCTCCCAATTTTTGCGATAGAGAGAGGGGACGTGGAGGTAGAGAAGCTCCACGTGATGCAGAAGCAGTTGGTATTCAGGCAGCATCCCTCGTGGGGAGCTGTGGCTTTCTTACAGTCGTGGGCAGATGGCCGACTCTGTTCCTTAATGCTTCTCTCAGGTTAATATTCCATCATTAACTCAAGGTGTTGGCATTCAGTACAGCGAGAGCACTGTGGTTACCGTGTAACGAAGTACGCCACTTTAGCAGGTATATTATACATTAAAGAGGTAAAATCCTGGTGGGGCAATATTTTTAATAACTAGTAATGATGACTCCAGAATTACACCATTATCCCTTGAAAATGAGGGTCAGAAATTGCTAGGCTTCTTGCAGCCAGGAAGGCCTTCGGTCTCTGGCACCCCATTGGTTTGCTCACGTGGACTCATTGGGGTAGACGCTCGTCCACCTACACGTAGAGATACGGCTTTATTCGGGGACAATGCTATTGGCTGCAGGTGTTTTGCTTGGCTGTCTTCTCCGATGGGGAACCGCTGGTTTGCCGTGTGCAGTCACGTTTTGGAATTGCATTCACAAACGCCGCTTCATCAGACCACGCCGCGCTTTCGCAGACATCATCACGGAATGTCCACGTCTCTTCTAAGTGGCCGCCCTAGTGAAGAAAACCTCCGTTTTGATTCTCACACAAGGTGAATAGATACTGAGACCAAAAGAGGGAACGTTTATGGCAAAACAGAAGGTAAACCTGGAAACTGCCGGTCAGCTCTCTGAGGCAAAGAAGCCCCCACGTCTTCATCAGGGCGTGACACCGTCAAAGATCTGGGGACAAGAGTCTAGAGACTCCCACCAGCTCACATTCTTACACCTGCTCCATAGCCCCAGAATGAAGCTCCAAGCAAGCATCGGTGCCCAGGACGTGCCAGCCAGGGGTCAGAGCCCTGACGTTGTCCTTCCACAGTTTACAACACGGTCCCCAAAATGAGCAAGTCCCAGCGCTCCTCGGTGCCACCTTGCCCGTGTGGGGCATCCTGCCCTTGCAAAGATTCTTTAACTTTCTTTATTGCTGGGAATCCTCATCTCTCTCTACGGCACTGCAGTCCCATTTCCCTGGGCCCCGCCACCTCCCTTCGGTCTGACCTGCGTCAGCCAAGGCCTCTCCTCACAGGTGGGGTCCTGCTGGATCCTGACGCTGCAGAGCTGACATCTGAAACTGCACCGCTGTACTTGGATCCCTTGTTCTTGCGAGGCTTTTACTCAGCTATTCCGATGAGTAAATGAAGACAGCACCCCCTCCCCTTCTGCTAGTCGTTCATATTATACACAACCCTTTTCAAAACGTTTTTCTGTTACTGTGTTGTTTTGTTTCTTGTATCTCTTTTTTTTTTTTTTTTTTTAAGGTAGGTGAATCCACCTATCTCATCATTTAAGGCTTCTGGTCAATGATGACAAAGGCCTTCCACCCTTCGAAATTAATTTTTAACTATATCATATGTTTGCAGTTTTTATTTTTCAAGGATACAACTGGAATTTATTTTGCTATAAGACATAGGGATACAACGTTCATTTCTAGATAGCTAGGAAGCTGTTTTGGGTACATGCACTTAATAATCAATATTTTCCTACTGATTTGAAAGGACAACTTTATTTTTTTTTCCTAAATATCTCCGCGTTTTAGTTTATTTCTAGATTCCGAACGTTCTAGTAATTTTTCACTCTCTTCATGCGCTAGTTTCACACTGTTTCAATTAGTGTCGCTTTCTGTTACTTTTTTATTGCGAAATAATTGACATACAACATTGTTTAAGTTTAAGGTGTGCAACTGTTGATTTGATGCTTGTTACCAGAACGAAAGTCCATCTTCTCCCTCCCCCCAAATCAAAGGAAAGACACATGCAGGTTTGTAGCAAAAAGACAAGACGGAAGGATTTATTTTGGGGTCTTGCAAGTTCCGGAGACACAGGCAGGCTGTTGTTCTCAAGGACCTGGCCCCCAGCTGTCTCGAGAGTGCAGATTACACAGGGAAAAATCAGTCGTCATGGAAACTAAAGGAGCCTGGGTCTTTGATAGCTCTGTTCGGTTCTGAAGCCAGCCTGGCGCCTTGCAGTCTGGTCCCGTGGAGGTGGGGTGCTTGTTCTGCCTCAATGGGCCCGAGCTGGAACACATCTAAGGCTTAGCTGTCATCTTTAGTGTACCCGAAACTTATTGTTCCCATGATTATAGACCTGAGGCTCTGTAAATTTTATATCCTAAGGCTTAACGATTAAAGAACAGGAAGGGAGGGTAGAAAACGCAAGTAAGTCACAATGCCATTATCTGGGCAGAACCAGCTCGAATCAGAAAAAAACTATACTAAAGAAATGAAATGAAGTTTGTATGCGGTTACGGTGCAGTTACACGCATTTACGTGTGACAATATGATTACACCGCAGCATTCGCTAAGGCCTCTGTCGTGTCGCATAATTACCATTTCTTTTCTGTGGTGAGAACATTTGAGATCTGGTTCTTGGCAACTACGACGTATATAATACAGTATTGTTGACGGCGAACACTATAACGCTGTAAATATCTGGTATAATTATTCAACTTTATTGGTCTTCCTTTTTGGAAGTATCCTACATATTCTTGCACACTTGTCTTCCAAGAGAACTTTAAATCAGATTATGTATGTGCAGAAACAAAATCGCCTCTGCATTGACTGGCGTCCGCTGAATATTATGTGCGAGCAAATTTACGAAAACTGGCTTCTTGACAATAACCTTTTCTTTTTCAGCCCAGAAGTAGGATATACATTTCCATCTGTCTTCTCTCGTGGCCCTCAGTACCATTTTAAAGATTTATCCTTCTACATTGTTGACATGCTTTGTAAAGTTTACAGTGAGTTATTTTACCTACTTGTATTAGTCTAATAAATGGGACCTTTCACTCCAATACATTTACTAACTGTTCATTGTGTTTTATTAGATTATTGATTTTATATTAATTTTGTACTCCGTCGCTTACTGAATTCTGTAATTGGTTTTAAGTGTTTTGACTTGATTCTCTTATATGTGCTTTCCACACAGACCTGCCTCTTCCAGTTCCTAAAACTCATCATTTATTTGTGTTTTTTTCTAATATGCATGCAACATAAATTTCTGTTTTCTGTCAACCAATATTTTTATAGATATACTGATTCGTGGAGCTACCTCTTAGTTTCTGGCATGTAAATTAGAAAATTAGAATTTACCTTCTCCCCTCGCTCTTGCCTGCCTCTAAAAAGCATTGTGAGAATTGAACAGGTAATTCATCGGAGTTAGTTTTGACTGTTACAGGGAATGATTCCACATAAGTACTAAGGATTAGGGTAGAGCTTTGTCTCATTAATATTCAGAAATGAAAAGAGATCATAAACTAAGAATAGTAAGTAGGCCTGTGTATTTCAGAAACTGACACTATCTATGGAATGGAGATGTAGGTGTTTCATAAATGATGTAGATTAGTACAGCAAATATGAGGATGTGGCTTAGAGAAAAATTTAAATGATATGCATTAATATAAATGAAGGCAGTGTTTTGAAAAAGAGAACACAGCCAAAAGACATGCTGGGCATTGTAAGACGAGCATTTGCCAATAAATCCAAAATGTCGCCAGCTTGAAACGTATACATATTTCGTCCTGGTTTGCAGCCCCCAGGCAGGCTAGCAGAGGCCACTAAGCCTTTCGGGTATGAAGGGTTTCTCGAAAGATAAAGTCTTATGTAATTGCCTAAAATCTAGAAATCTCCATAAAGTCAGGGAAGCTGTTCCTGGCGTCTGAGCCCAAGGCGGGAAGTCGGTGGCTGTCTCTCTTTTTCAAAACACAGGTTTCATTTATATTGACTGACACATACGATTTGACTTTTTCTCTAAACCATGTCCTTGCTCTTCGCACTGGGAAGCTGCCTCGGTAAGTAGGATTCTCTAGGGTTCCCCCCAAACCTTCACAGCCAGTGACAGTGAAGTGGCTGACTAGTCGCAAGAGCCTGCCAGAATGCCCCAAGGACACCTGTGTCTGCTCAGGCGTCTGGCTATCATGGAATTCTTCTCTCTAGAAAATTCGAACCTGCAGCCCTACAAGAAAGAGATTCTGGGCACTGCGTTTCCTGGCCTTGCGGAAACACAGAGATCTGAGAAAAGGCAGTGGTGTTGCTGAGTTGGCAAAATACAAGGCTGTAAAAGTGCAGAACAGCACAACGCATGGGATGCTGGCCGGTGTGCAGCTCCCCGCACGTGAAGCTCGGGAGCCGTGGTCCTCGCGCCTTGTGGCTTTGCTGTCCCCTGGCACCCTGAGTCCTAGCATCCTCCTGCAGGTGGTCGGAAGAGTAGAGTGCCGTCTTGGACTTGGAAGTGATCGCATCTCTTCCCCTCACTGCCACCCAGACCTGAGACGGGGCTTGGAGGTGTAGGCACAAAGGGGAGATACTCATGGTGGAAAGCAGACAGCAAGACTGGCAAATAGCGCTTTGGGGATAAATAATTAAAATACAGAAGTTCAAATCCACTTTGTTATTTAATTAAAAAAATCAATCCTGGGATCAATATGCAACATGAATAGTTTCTTAACTCAGCTATATGGTTGACATGGCCGATTTTTCTTCATCTTTCGGATGTTATATTCTGTAACTTTGAATACACTAGAGTTTGCTCAGAACAAAAATGTTATCTAAAACACTCAGATTTTCATTGCTTTTTTGTATCGAACCAATATATCATCATTTGTCATCTATCATTCACCCTGGCCATTACTTTACAAGGGATGGCTTTTCTTTTTATGAGTCTGAACTCATAAAAATTTGTGAAAAATGCTTTAAAGGCTTTAATGAAACATACCTATTTTATGAAGACATCATAGACGTTTTTCATTACATCACACACTGTAATATTTATTTAAATATTTGCAAATATGTGTACCTTCTATCCTGTTTTTGCCTAAAAAAAAAAGTCTTGACTTACACTATTCGAGACAGTTTGTCGTCGGAGAGAAAATAAACACTCTTCTGATCCAACTTCTATTGAGCTCAACTAGGAGATTTTGAAAAGTCAACGTAAGCTGGGAAAGTGATATAAACTTTATCACTAAAAGCAGGTTGACTGGATATTAAATGAATGAATGTTTACTTCCATGCCTTTGGCCTAGGATTTTCGAAGCCATATATTTTTATCCCTTGCAGTTAGCAATGTGTACTACATTCATTTCAATGAATGAATAAAAAAGCAGAGAGTGTGTTTACAGTGAGAATTGCCAACCTATGCATCTGATCACAGGAATTCTAAATAGACATTGACATCATAATGATTCAGGGACATTCTCTTTATACGCCCTGAAATTCTAACCAGTTTCACACTACTAACATTATCGAGTCACCTACCCAATGGGTTCTAATTTATCAAGTTTGAAAATCACATGGATTTTTATAGCAGAAAAAAGTCGTTACAGAGATCCACACATCGCATTTTCCCTAAGTGTGGTTACTTGTTAAAGGTTAATTAGTTTTACTATATATTTCTGTTTTCATCGAGCTATTACCTAAATAGACTCAACTCTGGGTAGTTGCCTGAATTATCTGTACTCTCCCTTCTCCAGCGTTTGAGGTCGAGTGTCTTCAACCAGGATCGCAGCATTGGTGTGAGATAAAATATCTTGTGACAAAGATATTTTATAGAGCATATATTTTCACACGATTTTTCCATTCTAAAAACAAGCTTGGTGCAAATGGGCTCATGATGTAGGCAGCTTTACCAGAATATTTTAGACAAGGTATTTAAAAGTTCGTAAAACTGGATGATGATAAAAACAGCACATTTTCGTGTAATTAGAAATTTATGATGGTGTTATAATTTAATTTCTGCAGAGCAACCTTCCGTACGTGGGTTTCTCAAGCGTGTAATTGCGAAATGCAGTTGGAAATGCCCAGTGGAAGGCCTGCGTGTAGAATTCCTGCACAGTGATGTCGAGCGCAATCCGCCCTTATAGGAAATTGGGGGAAATTAGGAAGCTCTACAGCACTTGGCACTTGGTGCTTCTCTGAAGGAAGCTTGGAACGATGAAAGAAGAGAATTTAAGTGAATTCCTCAAAATAAGAACCTGAGGTGACTCTAAGGTGTTTTTCTGCTCACTTAGAGCCCATGGAGGCAGTAGCATTGTGCTGTGTGTGTGGCCTGGGGCGTTGGCCTGCCCCTCAGGAATGTGCTGCCAGGTGCAGGAGATGCCACAGTCGCCAGGTGGCTACTGACAGTCACAGAGGCCATTTGTGAAGAGCTGCTGTATGTTGAATGATATCCCCTTGACAGTCCATGTTGAAGCCCTTCTCCCCAGCTCCTCAGAATGTGACCTTATTTGAAACTAGGGTCTTTGTAGATATAACTAGTTAGTTCTAATAAGGTCATACTGATAGGCCCCTAAGCCAGTATGACTTGCGTTCTTACAAAAAAGGGGGATTTGGAGACGGACACTCACAGGAAGCCGGAGATGGGGTGATATTTCCACGAGCCAAGGGACGCCACTGACTGGCAGCAAAACACAGGTGACAGGAGAGAGCACAAAACAGCTTCTTCCTCACAGACTCGAGGAACCAGCACCCCCAACATCTCCGCCTCACACCTCTGCCTCCAGAACTACGAGACAATAAATTCCTCCCGTTTAAGCTGGTCAGTTGGTGGTACTTTGGTACAGTAGCCCTAGGAAACTGACACAATAGCATTAGCACCTGAAGTAATTCACATTTAACTAAAAGATAACACTTTCAAATGAGCGTGACTTGCTAAATAAACACAAGTGTACTTGAGTAGAATTAAATGCTGTATATCTGTAATCTAAAATCTACCCGATTTTAAACATTCTGTCCTAAAGCAACAGAATGCACAGTTTTTTCTCAAGTGCACATGGAACATTTTCCAAGATAGATAGATCACGCGTGAGGCCGCAAAACAAGTCTTCATAAAGAGATTGATATCTTATGAAGCATCTTTTCCAACAACCATGGTATGGATCCAAGAATTAATTACATTTAAAAAAAAAAACTGAAAAATTCACAAATACGTGGAGATTAAATAACATGCTACTGAATAACCAATGGGTCAAAGACAAAATCAGAAGGAAATCAAAAAAATATTTTGAGATAAAGGAGATAGAAATGTAGTATACCAAAATTTATGGGTGCAGCAAAAGCAGTTCTAAGAGGGAAATTCATAGGATAAATGCCTACTTCAAGAAACAAGAAACACACAATGTAAACATATATACACCTTACTGCGAAAATGTACAGCTGAAACTTATCGGATTTTATTAACCAATGTCTCCATAAACAAACAAACAAACAAACAAACAAACAAATAAATAAATAAATAAATAAGAAGAAATGAGAAAAGTCTTAAGCAACCTAATTTTACACTTCGAGGAAGTAGAAGAACAAAGCCCAAAGTCGGTAGAAGGAAGGAAAGAACAAAAATTAGAACAGAAATAAATAAACGAGGGCCTAAAAAACAATAGAAAGATCAATGAAACTAAGAGCTGATTCTTTGAAAAGATAAACAAAATCGACGAACTTTTTATAAGACTCACCGAGAAGAAAGAGGACTCAAATAAATAAAGTCAGAAATGAAAGAGGAGATGTTACAGCTGATACCAAGAAACACAACGGTCCATAAAAGACTGTCATACCAACAAATTAGACAACTTAGAAGGAATGGATAAATTCCTAGAAACATGCAACCTACCAAGACTGAATCGTAATGACACAGAAAATCTAAACAGACTGATTACTAGCAAAGAGATTGAGTCAGTAATAAAAATAAAAAATAAATAAAAATAAAAAAA
>NW_011888971.1:326801-334461 GCF_000151845.1 Pteropus vampyrus | reverse complement strand
TTCCCTTCCTTAGCAGGTGCCGCCTGCGCGGCCGCCAGCCTGACAGCTCAGAAGGAGGGACAAAAAGACAGTGAAAACGCCAGGAAACGTGACTGCTTGCCAGTCTCTTCAGACTCCTGACTTCGCAATTTCTGCTGAGAACGTTAGTTGGGGCTAAAGAGTCATCGCTGTGACTGATACTCAAGTCCATGATTTTCAGGCTAATTTGCAGAGAGTTTAATAATCAGAGGTTTCATACCAGCTTGAAAAATAATTCGCACATGATGAAAAACATTAAAAACATTCAAATAATCAGTCTGCAAACTGCCACTCCTGATGATTAAGTCATGAAAAATAACAACGAAAAGAAAAACTTCAGCAGTTCAGCCCATTAAAATAAGCCCATTAAAATAACCATTAAAATAAGAACAAATTTTACATCCTGGCATGTGTTCTTTAAAGAGGATACTATTTTATGTGTTTATTTTAATTTAGATAAATGGATGAACTCTCATACTTCTTATTTACTTATCACTACACTTTTATATATATTTTTATGTTTTATATGTTTCCATATATAAATCTGTTGTGTTTTCTTCTAAATGTTACATAATATTTCATCTGATGGATATGTCAGTTTCTTGTCCATTCCTCTAAAGATGGACGCATTGGTTAATTTAACCCCTTATTGCTACAAGCATAAGTAGTACTGCAAAGATTATCCTAATACACCTTCTCATGGCATGAATATATTAAAAATGTTGGTCTTAGTGTATACACATATGTAATTTTATTAAATACCACCAAGTTAATTTCATAATACCTAAAATGGTGACATCACAATCCTAGCAACTGTGTTAAGGTTTGAGGTCACACACTCTTACCCTTACTCGACAAGTGTTAATAATTTCTGTCAATCTATAGAGTAGTTTCTCACAGTTTTAATTTGTGCTTTCCTGATCACCGGTGTGTTTGAGAATCTCTACGTATACTTATTGGTAGTTTCTACAGAAATTCCCTTCTGTGAATTGCCTACTTAAGAGATTTTGCCCTATCTTTTCTTACAGGAAGTACCTTGTATATGCTCCATTTAATCCGTCATCAGCTTAGGTATTGTAAATACCGGTGATACTGATGTAATAACTGTAACACATCTGTTACCTTTGTTTATACTGTTCTTTTTTTTAAAGAAATTTGAATTTTAGTGTAGACAAATCTATCAATTTTCCCCATAGTAAAGCTATTATATTTATGGTCTCATTTAAAAAATGTTGTCAATAAACTGATCCTAAAGCATATATGGAAAGGCAAAAGACCGAGATAGTCAAAACAATACTGAAAACAAGAACGATATTGAAGAGCAGGTGGAAAGCTCACACTACCAACTGGAAGACTTACTGTAAAGATACGAAAATCAAGACTTACAAATGAATCCATAAACTCACAAAAGCATACTGGCAAAAGAATAGACACATAGATTAATGAAACAGAATAAAGAGCCCAGAAATAGACCCACACAAATATAATCAATTTATCTTTGAAAAAGGAGCACTAGTAATAAATGAAGGAACAATAGTCTTTTCAGCAAATGGTGCTGGGATAACTGGACATTCACTTATAAAAAAATGGATCTGGACACAGACCTTCCACCTCTCACACCAATTACCTCACAATGAATCACAGACCTAAATGTCGACCACAAAACTATAAAACTCTTAGAAGTTAACATAGGAGAAAATCTAAGTAGCTTTGCGTTTGGTGATGAATTTTAGCTACAGAAGAAAACCATGATCCATGAAAGAAATAATGAGTGGGACTTTATTAAAATTAAAAACTTTTGCTATGCAAAAGACACTGTTAAGACATTGGAATGACAAGCCATAGACTGGGAGAAAATATTTCCAAAGAGTCTATCTGATAAAGGTCTGTTATCCAAAATGTACAACTATCAAAGTTTAACAAAAAGAAAGCAACCTGATTTTAAAAATATGCAAAAGACCTGAACAGATACCTCACCAAAAAAGATATACAGATGAGGAATAAGCATATTAAAAGATGCTCCATATCATCCGCCATTAGGGAATTGCAAATTAAAACAACAGTTAAATACCGCCGCACTCCTATTAGAATGGCCAAAACCCTTCACGCTACCCAGTTCTGGCGAGATGTCGAGCAGCAGGCACTCTCATCCACTGCCGGTGGGAATGCAGAAAGGTGCAGTCGCTCTGGAAGACAGTCAGTCAGTTTCTTGCAAAATGAAACGTACCCTTACCATAGGATCCAGCAATTGCACTCCTTGGTATTTACTCAAAGGAAGTGAAAACTTTTGTCCTCACACAAATCTGCACATAGATATTCGTAGCAATATCTAGCAATTATTCATAATTCTCAAAACTTGGAAGCAACCAGGATGTCCTGCAATAGGTGAGTGGAAAAATAAACTCTGGTCCAGCCATCCAATGGGAGGTAATCCAGCAATAAGAGGAAATGAGCTACCAAACCACAGAAACACAGAGGAAACTTACATTCATATTACTAAGTGAAAGAAGCCAGTCTGAAACAGACACATACTACATGCTTCTGACTCTACGACATTCTGGAAAACTCAGCACCTATAGAGTCAGGAAAAAGATCGGTGGTCCCCAGGGGTTGGAGGGAGGGAAGGAGAGATGAAAGGCAAGCACAGGGGATTTTTAGGGTAATGGATATATTCTGTATGATGCGGTGATGGTGGACACGTGACATCAGTCAAAGTCTACAGGACTGTGTACAATACAAAATGCGAACCCTGATATCAACTATGAACTTTAGCAAATAATAAGGTGTCGATATTAATTAATCACTGGTAACAAATGTACCACACTAATGCAAGACATTAATAACAGTGGAAAACGTGGGAGGTGGAGGGGAAATGGGAGGAAAAACTATGATTGATCTCTGTACTTTATGCTAAACCTAAACTCCAAACTCAAACTTCTCTAAAAAATAAAGTTCATTAATTTTTAAAACCGTTCTCTACTCCATTGTCACAAAATTTAGCAAGTATAAAATATGGAAAGGAGGTGGTGAAATAAATCTTACTGTCGTAGTATTTATAGGAAACAATTTATTCATAATTTATTGTAGGTAGAACAATTCTCATGTTGGATTTTTAAAAAGATCCAGGAATATATTTCTGTAAGAGGAGACTTGCTTTGGGCTCTGCATCTGAAGCAGGTTGCACATTGCAAACTGTGGCCCACGGGTACAATATGGCCGGTAGTCTATTTTTATATAATCTGTGAACTAAAATTTTTTTTCACATTTTAATGGTTTTTAAAAATCTAAAGGAGAAAAATATTTTATGACACATGAAAATTTTTTGAATTTCAAAGGTCATTATTAAAGTTTTACTGAAACCCAATTAAGTACTTGCATAACATCCTCAGTTTTGCCTTTCGGCCCACAAAATTTACAATATTCGCTACCTGGCCCTTCACAGAAAAAGTGTGCTGACCCTATTTTCGGGGGTCTGCTACATCGTAAAGATGAAAATTTATTAAAGAACACTTGAACATCATTTTCACCAAAGGTCCTATATTAATTGTTGATTCAGCAAGACCGAAACTCTAAACTTCTGCTCTTAGAGCTGACATCGATCAGGCCCCAGGGAACACTTTTCCGCATATCTTGTTTATTCCTTCTAAACAAAGTGACTTTTGTCCGAATTCCATAGGGTTTTGAGGTGTGTGCAGCTAGCTGGTAGAGCTAGAGACGGACTCAGCTTTGGAGGATGGTATAGTTTGGAACAGAAGCAGCACTTAGTAAAAAAAAAAAAAAAAAAAGACTAATTAATGAATAAGCTAAATCCTTCCCTCTATATACCATAAACACAAGTTACCCTTATGCAATGCATTATCCCAAGTAATGTAGATTATCTACTTTTTTTCCCCTTTGGATCCAAATGTGTAGTTCTGGAAATACTTGTCAATTAGCAAAAAAAATGCAATTAGCATACGGTGCCTGAGCAGTATTTTGCAATACTAAAAAAAAAAAAAAAAAAAAATTCAAATACTCTTAAATTTATATAAAGTATTCTTAAATGTGTATGGTACACATTCTCTTAGATATATCTAGTCTAAGTGACACATTTGAAGTATGATATGATTCCTTACATTGACAACAACAACTGGAGATGGTTTGATCAGGACTACAGGTAGGGAGAAGTATTGATCCAACATAAAAATGGGTTTACTTTGATAGAAATGTACTAAAAGACACACAATATTTCATTGCAATGCATCGCAGCAAAAATTGGAAACATCTTAAATAGTTTTCCATAAGAGACTGACTGAGAAAAGGTTTGTGCACGTAGAGTATGAAACCCGATAAGTCAGAGGCAGCTGGTAGACCTCTGTGTGTCAGCAGTAAGTGAAAAAGCATGTTATTGAGAGTGTAAGAATGATGAGTACCTACAAATGTTGCTTACTAGAGACTGCTACTTATTCTGAGTTATTTAGATTTTTTTTTTTTTACCATAAATACATATTTTTAAGTGTATTTCAGTTCTGGAAAGAAAGAGGTTTATGTGAGCTTAGATAAATCAGTAAATAAATCTGAAATATTGGGGTAGAATGAAAAAGCCATCTTGTACTAAAAACGGCCCATTTTCTACCCTGAGCTGTTTCCAGCCTAATTTTCCGTCTGCATTTTACTTCGGATTCGCAAGAAAGATTTGTGGAACACCATTAGCAATGGTTGAGGAATTACTTTCACGCTCAACTCTTGTTCTTACCCACTTCTAACTTCCTAGAAAAACAAAAAAATTGGTCTAAAATTTCTCTCTAGCTGTTTTCAAGCCAAAGATAAGTTTCATTTGAAAAGCTTAGAGAGGAAAAAAATTTCCTTAGGTCCTGTTATTTATTTATGCATAATTCAAAGGGTTTGTTTGTAATGTGTTGAAAGAAAAGGAACGGCATTCACATTTTGAATGGATAACCTGCACTAAATACCCATTAATTTGTCATGGTTGCAGGGAAGCAAAATAGGATGTCAGTAACTGAAGCATGACTGTCCGTGTGGATTCTCTGTACCTACGTAACCACTGCGTAAGAATCCTCACGCAAACGCAAGTCTCTAGTGTTTGTTTTCAATTATAGCAGCTGGGCAATATGGCGTTTCTCCTATTTTTACATTCTGTTCTCTCTCTCTCTCGCTCTCTCGCTCTCTCTTTCTCCCTCCCTGCACCCCCCTCCAATTTTGCATTTGATTCTGTCTTGACTAGGCAATGCACACATGTGGTGCAAAATTTCAATGACGTGAAAGGGTAAATAGTGACAATTAAGTCACCTCCTATCCTCCAGGCTAACCTCCCAAGAGCCACACGACTGGGACAAGCTTCTGGTGTGTCCTTCTGGATCTGTTCCACACCCGTCACTCTGAAGAGAAAAGAAGTCGTGGGTACGCAGACCTGCATGGACCTTGTCCTCATAGGTCACACTTTGTAAACTCTGGACGTGCTGTCCCCTCTGCCTGTGCCCAGCAGTCATTCTGAGACCTCCACACGCCCTCATTCTGGCCACCTACTTTCTGGACTCTAAGATAACTCACTGCACAGTCCAGGAGAGAGCCAGACGTGTGTCCCCAGCACGCAGAGGATGTGGATAACCAGTAGGAGTTCTCCAGGGAGGCGGCAGAGACCGGCAGAGACAGAATTGGACCATGGCAATAAAATAAACATGGACTCGATATTTCCTGTCCACTGATCCCCTCTTCGCCAAGCAGAGGAGTTAGGCTCTGCAGAGACCGAGGCAAGGCGATGTCCCAGAAGTGAGCCATGCTGCTCCCCTCCACTCGCCAGTGCGGGAGTGGGAGAGAGGAAGAGCGAGTGGGCACAGCAGACCCTTCCTGCTTCGCGTCCCTGGAGCCACCAGCCTGGCCATCCATGGTGGAGAGAGAAAATCTGGGCTAGATGGAAGATTAGAGATTTAAATGGGTGGGCTTTTTGAAGCTCGCAGATATGGTCACAGTGGCATTAAAGGAACTGCTACGAAACAGTGAAGAAAGGTTTGACACAGCACAATTTGTGACAACAACTAAGAACAGACCGCAGTATGGCAGTTCCTTGCCAAGTCCGTGAATGCTTCATAACCGACGACTTATGAGTTAGGGAGAATAGACAGGTGGATAGTCAATAAATTGCTCTTATCACTTGACAGTCACCATTTCCAATTTAATCACTGAGTTGCTTTGATTAGACTGTGGACCCAGGTGTATTCTAAAATATATCATTTTAACTTTTGAAAGCCTATTGCTCAGAAACACAGGTGTTCTCCATACTTTTCCTTTGCTATGCGTGCCACAGAAATGGAAAACACACACCTGCACACATATATACAAGAGATACGGGTGTCACTAGGAAGCACACATCCACAGGTGTGGGCAGGACTAAGGCAGACGTCCCTGGCGGACAGGTCGCTAGCAGCAGTGCGGGGCTGGGTAGAGCTCAGCGAAAAGGAGATGCAGTGTACCCAGAAAAGAGCCGAGTCAGGGGGCATGGGGTGGAGAAGGAACTAGTGGAGGAAATATTCAGGAGGCAGCAGAAGCACCCCTTAAGACTAACCGGATGCGGAGACGGAGGAGGAGGGAGCTTGGCGGGAACATTCTCAGGTTTTGACTTAAGGGGATGGAGAGACAATGACTCGGTCAAAAGATGTGCATTCGAGGAGTTTTCAGGGCGCTAGCGTCTGAGCTCACAGGACGTGTGAAAGGACCAGTTCTCCAGATGGTCGGATGTGTCGGGCGGAGCCCCAGGAACAGTTCTGGGCTGGGTCCCTGGGGGTGGGGGGCTGAGCTGGGTGGCGGGAGGGGGTTCCGTGGGCCAGGGACATGAGAGGGGTGTCAGAGCGGGAAACTGCGAGCACCCGCTGGGCCCAGGAGAGCTGATTTCTGTCCATGTTCTTAGCCGCGTTACCTGACAGCCAGGTGAGGGACTCCGGGCGGCCAGACGTCCCTCAGAAGTCTACATCAGTGTCCTCATTGTTCTCAGGTGGGGTGAAAAGGAGAGTGGGTTGGTACATAAGCTGTAAGAAGTAATTTGGGACAAAAAGGGTTTAATTTCTGAAGTGAAATGGAAGTTATGCTATTTCACACTGATTAATTACAAAATAATATTTGGGTGAGTGACTTTTCAACTGATTTGCCTTAAGGCATTGAGCAGGTGCAGAAAAAAATCACAACCTATGAAAGGCAAAACTGGAAAACGATAACAAAAACAGAAGACAGAAAACCAACCGTGAAGCCAGCGACGGATGGCCTCATCCCTGGGCTTTTCGGTCTGAGTCTGAGACAGGCGGCATCCACACACACAGCCTGAGCCTCCGGTCTCCGGTCACCTGCCCCTCCCCCATCGCCGCCACAGGACAAAGCAGAGAAAACCCAGCAGGCTTTTCATTCCTCTAGGGGTGGCCCTTAGACATGGCCGAGGTGCTTTCCGGGGAACCACGAGCTCACTCAGGGGTGCTGTCGCCCTGGGTCCCCCTCCCCCGCTGACATAGTCCACAGGGAGGGTTGGCAAGTGGCCCGATGCCAGGCTGCCCGCCGCAATCAGGCCTCCAGGTGACCTCTGCGCTCCAGGATCCCGCCCACACTGCCTGGTGACCTCTGCCTTCCTCACCCCGAGTCATCCTTATCCCCTCTTAAC
>NW_011888971.1:323203-325181 GCF_000151845.1 Pteropus vampyrus | reverse complement strand
AAAATGTCTTCGGAATAGTTAGCTCAGTGATGAAATAGATTTAAGAATTCCTGAAATTTCTAAAACCTTCACAAATTCATACCGAAAATGTATTTTCCTGAAAATTGCAAAATCAAACGTTAACATGAAACAACTTTAACTTGCTCAAGTAGTTGTAGAGCAAGAGAACCATCCAGAACTAAAGTGGAAACAGAATCCTTCCTTTATTCTTCCGGCATCCCTCAGGGAGCTGTCCCCAAAGAAACAGCTCTGAACAGGTAGAAGTGCCTTTCTCTATACATGACATATATAGAGGGAGATAAATTTCTTATATATACCTTCTTATGCATTTCTTTTTGTATTCCTAACTTAAGAAAATGACTAGGCTTTTCATAGTCATGAATTCTGCTCTACTTCACTACCTTTAATGTCTGCATAGCATAACATAACATACATGTACTCGAAATTTTAGCTGTTCTCCTATTGCAGACACTCGGGTTTTTCCAATTTGTCATTAGTACAAACAAGATCGCAGAGAATGCTTTTTACCTATGCTTAGGGCATGGGGCTTATTGGCTCGACGTGATGGATGTTAAAAGTGCTTTGCTGTGCAATCGTTGGTAGGCATCACTGATTTGTTCTTTAAACGGTCTATGTAAAGCTGTCTATTCGAAAATGAAAGCGCTCATTTCTTCATTGATTATTTTCATATCATCAACCTGATTATTTTTACCAGTGTCATAGGCAAATATAATATTGTGTGTAAATCACACACATATAAAACTTATTTTATAATTTGCTTTCTTGATTTCTATGAGATAAGGTATTATTTCCAAGATGTATTAGCATTTCAACTTTTTTTGTTGGCGAGCTTGTGTATCTTGTATAAGTTTTCTATGTGGTCTTTTGCCTGTTTTTATTGAGTAGAGGGGTTCATCATCTATGATTAATATTAGTTCTTCGCTGTGGTAAATGCTGCGTGCGTCCAGTATATCAAACCTAATCATTGTATTTACACCTTTTGGGTTTCTTTCTTTTTCAAATTATTTCTTTTAATTCTGAATGTTCAGTGTTATTATATTTAGATTGGATTGTAGATTTATCCTCCTACATGACACAATTTTGTATTGTATATTTAGAAACTATTGATGGGATAGGGTGCATTATCTGCATTCTTCGTGGACTATAATTTTTGTCCCTACTTGTCCCATTTAATATTTTTCTGCTGGAATTCTGATTTTACACCTGCCAGACTTTTATTAACCTATTCCTCATAGACCTTTTACCGTGCACTTAGTTTTTATTTTTAAATAGTATGGCTGTTGAAAGTATAGCGTTTGGAGGTAACTATTGGGTCAATAATTGTGCCTAGCTCACAATGTCATTTTCAGGATTGCACGAGGAGATCCACGAAAAAAGGTTGGTCTAGTGCTTCTAACACACTTGGCATATAGTGCGTCATTGTTTTATCTGTGGCATGTGCCTTGTGGATGGCTTTTAGCTGAATTTTTATCTTGTCCCAAATTGGGAGTAAATATATTTTATTCAAATTTATTGTGAAAACTAATATATAACCTTTTATATTCTTCTATTTGACTCACTTAAATGTTTATCGAAAAAAAAAACATTTAAACATGCTTTTTATTTAACATTTGTAACGAAACCCTATGTAAGGTCTCTCTTGCACAGGTTAAATCAGTTACAAATTCATGTCCATCAATTTCTTCTCGCTTCACATATGTTTAAAAGGCATCTGGAATTTTAATTCTGTTATCCATTTTTTTATATTGTGCTTTGGCATTCTTAGAAATTGTTTCTTATCAGTTGAAGGATTAAGTTTGTTTTCTGCCGAGTTCAGAGCTTGTTGGACCAACAGCCTGACGGTATCAGAAGCCTCGTTCTGACGCTGCTTCTTTATAGACTTGCCACAACACAGTCTGCTTCAGAGGGTTGTGATTTTGATAATAAAGAGGTTAGGGTATCGCCTTTTATGGAAGCT
>NW_011888971.1:314201-323153 GCF_000151845.1 Pteropus vampyrus | reverse complement strand
TAGATTGGATTGTAGATTTATCCTCCTACATGACACAATTTTGTATTGTATATTTAGAAACTATTGATGGGATAGGGTGCATTATCTGCATTCTTCGTGGACTATAATTTTTGTCCCTACTTGTCCCATTTAATATTTTTCTGCTGGAATTCTGATTTTACACCTGCCAGACTTTTATTAACCTATTCCTCATAGACCTTTTACCGTGCACTTAGTTTTTATTTTTAAATAGTATGGCTGTTGAAAGTATAGCGTTTGGAGGTAACTATTGGGTCAATAATTGTGCCTAGCTCACAATGTCATTTTCAGGATTGCACGAGGAGATCCACGAAAAAAGGTTGGTCTAGTGCTTCTAACACACTTGGCATATAGTGCGTCATTGTTTTATCTGTGGCATGTGCCTTGTGGATGGCTTTTAGCTGAATTTTTATCTTGTCCCAAATTGGGAGTAAATATATTTTATTCAAATTTATTGTGAAAACTAATATATAACCTTTTATATTCTTCTATTTGACTCACTTAAATGTTTATCGAAAAAAAAAACATTTAAACATGCTTTTTATTTAACATTTGTAACGAAACCCTATGTAAGGTCTCTCTTGCACAGGTTAAATCAGTTACAAATTCATGTCCATCAATTTCTTCTCGCTTCACATATGTTTAAAAGGCATCTGGAATTTTAATTCTGTTATCCATTTTTTTATATTGTGCTTTGGCATTCTTAGAAATTGTTTCTTATCAGTTGAAGGATTAAGTTTGTTTTCTGCCGAGTTCAGAGCTTGTTGGACCAACAGCCTGACGGTATCAGAAGCCTCGTTCTGACGCTGCTTCTTTATAGACTTGCCACAACACAGTCTGCTTCAGAGGGTTGTGATTTTGATAATAAAGAGGTTAGGGTATCGCCTTTTATGGAAGCTGAGATTCAGAATACATTTATAGAAAATTCAGTGTCTTTTCAAAATGTGGCACAGTTCATAACGACAATTTTTCCTTGCTTTCCAATGTACGTAGAAAACTAAAAATTAAAAAAAATCAGTTACAAGAGAGAAAAGCAACCGAGACTACGTACACAGAAAATACACAGTAAACCTGGGTGTGTTCTGACTTTTTCTGGTCAGTTTTGAAATCACTTCTCCATTTGAATTCTGGAGGAGGGTTTCTGCAAAGTGGGGTCACGGCATGGCAGGAAGCACAAGACGCATCATTGACACAGCAGTGATCTCAGCCGGGCCGGCCACCCACTCCCTGTGGGACTTTGGTGCAAAATGTGTTGTTTTTCTCCTGTTTCCGGTCTGTGATGTGAGGAAGTTGGTTTAGGTCAGCGTGGACCCCCAGAAATCTAATGCGAGTCACATTTTATGTGTTCTAGTTGTCACATTAGAGTAAGTAAAAACAAATAGGTGAAATTAAGTTTAATGTTATATTTTATTCAGCTCGAGGTATCCAACACGTTATCATTTCAGCATGCAATCAATATAAAATTAACTATTAACCAGATATTTTATTTCATTTATACAAAGTCTTCAAAATCTGGCGGGTCTCATTTGCACCTGTGCCTCTAACTACTATGCAAACTTCCACGACTAATAAACTGTATCAAGCCTGGTTCTTTCCACGGGACTCCGGATGATTAATCTCACTATCCACAGAGCATCTGTACTTACACATCTAATG
Source organism: Pteropus vampyrus (assembly GCF_000151845.1). NCBI lineage: Eukaryota > Metazoa > Chordata > Mammalia > Chiroptera > Pteropodidae > Pteropus > Pteropus vampyrus. The sequence goes on along the minus strand of NW_011888971.1, from coordinate 321,479 downwards.
ACCACCTCAAACTTAACATGTTTCAAAAGGAGCCCCTGATTTTCCCCACACAAATGATGGTTTCTCCAGAATCCTGCCCTGTATCAGTAAGAGGCAGCTCCTTCCTTTCCAACCAAAAACCTTGGAATAATCCTTGATTCTTCTCTTCCACACCTATGTGCAACCCATGAGCCAATCATGCTGGCTTTAACTTATGAGCACATCCAAGGTCCCCTTCCCCCACCGCCTGCTCCAGCCTCACTCTCTCTCCTCTGGCTAGTGACAGTGACCTCCAAACTGGTCTCCTACTGCTTCTGCCCCTTGCATGCTGTTCTCAACCAGCAGGGAGTGATCCCCTTGCATGAAGCAAGTCAGATCATGACACCCTCCTCCCAACATCCTCTAAGGCTCCACGTCACTCAAAGTAAAATCCAATCATCGGTGACTTCTACGGTCCTGCCCAGTCTGGTTTTCTGTTACCTCTCTGATCTTACCTGCTTCTCCTTTTCTCCCCTAGGTTTGCTCTGCTCCAGGCACCCTGGCCTCCTTGCTCTTTTTGAAAATGACAAGCATGTGCCAACCGCAGGGCCTTTGCACTCCCTGCGTCCATGGCTGGGACATGAATATATAGATCTCTCTCTATGACTTGATGCTTCATTTTCTTCAGTGGTCACTCTTTGAGTGAGTTTTCTCCACATCATATAAAATAGCAACTCCTGCTTCCCTCATACCCCCTGTCACCCTGATACTGCTTTATTTCTTTCTGTTACACTTATCACTAATATTACTAATAATACCAATATTAGTGATATTATATATTATTATTATATAATATTAAATACAATATGATAATCTTTTTACTGATTACTCTCTCCCAAATAGAATTTGTTTTTCTCTACTAAAATTTAGTCCCCAAGATGAATTCGAGTCTGTTTTGTTTGCTGATGAATCCCCAGTGCAGAACAGTGTCTGGCATGCAGAAAGCGCTTGGTAAATACTTGTTTAATTAATTAATCTGTCATTAATACTACCTTGTCATTCAGCTGATGCTTAAACTCTTCGTGAATAGATATTCACTATTTCCTTAGATAATCTGTTCCATCCTGTGAGAATTCTGGGTAAAATCTGTGTGGAAAATCCCTCAGGTTTACTTCTGACCAGTTGTTCACGGGTTCATCTAATTCGTTCATACGGAATAATTGTAGTCTCCCTTCTTTCTGATATTTGGTGATGACTCTGGACGCTGTCTTCATTCAGGTTTCACAAGAAATCGGAAGAGAAGGCACATGAAAAGAAGGAACTCGAGCAACATAAGGCATGGAGTGCAGAGTCCTTTCTCTAGGCATCTCATTGACTTCTTGATCAATAGCCATCGTCTGCGGTTGATTGGGAAGGCACATGAATGTTCTCAGAATTGTTTTTGAGTTAGTTCATAGTCAGTTCTCTTGGCTCAATGCCGGTTTCTGCCGGATATTGTCTAAAGCAATTTTTCTAGCCAATTAAAATGCAATGGAGGTGAATCCGAAGCCAGCATCTGAAAATAAAGCATCCATAAAATATGCCAGTAGCGGTGAAAGAAAAAAACAGTACCAAATAATAGCAGAGGATTTTCAAGGTTCAGGTCTTCATAAAAATTTACAAAGCCGTGTAAAATCTTAAGAGGTGGCATGGGATAGTAATTAAAAGAATGGATTCTAGAACTGGTTCCAGTATTCAAATTCTGGCTGTGTCTCGCAAAGATCCCGTTGGATTTCAGGACTGTTGTGGACCAATGAGTTATGCGTATGTCTCCTATTTCACCCATTTTTGACAGGCAGAGTTTCTAGCAGCTTTCCCATACTTGTCCTACCTTTGTATGATGGGTGTGTGGTGGGGGAGGGGGATAAGCTGACGCTTCTCTTTAATTCACAGGTCTGCTGAGGAAGAGGTGCGGTGCTTACGGAACCACTCCTGAAGAACCCAGCATCACGTGATCTGGACACCTGAGCTGGATTCGGAGGACAAGATCCTGGATTTTGAGCTGACGCTACAGTGGTCGAGCCCTGGGGGCTGTGGAAGAGCTGCTTGTGGTTAACTTGAGCCAACTCCGCGCGGCCGCTTCAGCCCTCACGCTCAGTCCCCTTATCATCCCAGCTTTCTCTTCCCGTGGCCTTTGCTTCACCTCTGGGTTCTCGGCTGCTCTAAGCTGGGACATTTCACGGTTTGTTCTGCTGTATGAGGGGCCAGCTCTCTGCACAGACGGAGCTCCTGGCGACTGTCATTCGATTGCATGGGCAGAGGTCTAGCGAGTGACCCGACCCCACAGAAACCGTCAGCACCCTCGGCTGTCATGGGATCACCTTGGGGGGGGGGACCCCCACGTCCAGGACGATGGGAAACACTCCTGTCAGGACAGAAGCAGAACCACAGGCTGGCAGTGAACAGGGCGGGGCCCTGGGGAGGGTCCAGGACCACCAGCTAGTGGGGACAGCTGCGTGCTGAGGCGGCCCATGATCCCCAGCCGAGAGCCCTCTGACCCCCCTGGGACCCTTGCCTGGCTTTTCCCTCCATCCGTGGGAAGGACAATACTCACTCAAGAATGGAGCTCACGTGGCTCTTCAGAGGTCCTTGAGGAAAAGCCATTCTCAGTGTCCTGGGGCGATTTCTTGCAAGGGCGGGGTCGCTTGACCCTTGAAGCTGAAGGCTGACCTGAGACCAAACCGCGCAAGCCACTTACCTCCCAGGTGTCCCAACACACGCGCAGGTCAGGTGCTTGACGGGAGAAGCTGTGCAGGTGGAGCGCGCGCCCTAACACGGCCGCTCTCGTAGGAGCAAAGGGCGCCAACTGCGGTGACTGCGGGGATGAGAACGGGCAGCGGGGTCCACGCGGTGACGGTGGGGACAGGGACGAGCAGCGGGGTCTCCGTGGTGACTTGGGTACACGGGCAGTGGGGTCTGAGCTTCCCTCGAGCGCAGCGGCGTCCCACCGGGCGGGTCCACGGAGCTGGGCTGAGACTCAGTGCTGGGGGACCGACCGGCAGGGCAGGGCGGGGTGTGAGTGCACGGACCTGTGCGTGTGTGAGTGCGGGCACGCCCGTGCGTGTGCACTTGCAGCAAATGATCGAAAGCATGTGTGTGAGTGTGGGGGGTGTGCGAGTCGTGATGAGTGTGAGAAAGTGAGCAGGTGTGTGTGGGGAGTGAGAGTTTGTGAGTGTGTGATTGTGCGTGAGTGTGGACGCACGTGTGTGAGTGTGAACTCATGCGTGTGTGCGCACGTGTGTGGGAGAGTGAGTGTGAACGCGCGCGTGTTGGTGTGTGAGCGCGCGTGTGTGGGTGTGTGAGTGCGTGAGTGTGAACGCGCGTGTTTGGGTGTGTGTGCGTGAGTATGGATGCGCGTGCGCGCGCTGAGGCTTTGCGGAGACGTGGGAAGAGGGAAATGCAGACTCCTAGTCACTCTCCCAGGAAAACGTGGACCCCGCAGGCCCCCTGTCCCCTGTCCCCCGACCCTGCGCACACCTCGCTGAGCCTTCGCAGCCAGGACCCGGAGGAAGGCTGTGGTCATGGTTCCAACTGGACACAGCGCCGGGCAGTCACAGCGTCCCCGCCCGTCGCCCCACCCCGGCCCCCGCGCCTTCGCCCTGGTGACAGCGCGCGAGTCACCCGAGGGTGGACCTTGCGGGCGGAGACGGCCATCTGCGCAGCCCTGGTCTCCCCCTTACTGCTCCACAGCCTGTCCTGTGTCCCCGCTTTCTCTCAGGTCACATGACACCGGGCACTTCAGGTCAGTCACTTTCCAAATGAAGGGACTTGGGAAGCCTGTCTGCTCTTTCGGATTCTGCCCCCTCGCACCCCGAGAGAAGCGTGGGGCACCGCGCGGCAGACGAGCAGAGCAGCATCTGAACGAGCTGATTCTGTAGGGCCCCGAAGGCGTCCGCGTCACTGGGCACCGCGACCTTGGGCCGGGGGAGCCGCGGGCGCTGGAAGAACACGCCTGTCCCCTCGGGGGGACCCCCCACGCTGGCTCGGGGGCTGCAGTGGAGCAGGGGCGCCCAGCCCGCACCGCCACCCCTTTCTTCTGCCAGATCTCTCTGGGACGCCCCGTGGTGTCACCTTACGGCCCCCAAATGCTTCTCTAAGGAGGGAGACAGACAGATAGTCGGACAGACAGACAGACCGACTGCTGGGCGCGGGGCGCCCTTAGCACCCGGCCGCAGGCAGGGAGCCAGGGTCCCAGCTTCATCTTGAAATGTAATTCCAGTGACATCCCAATTTGTAAATTTATTAACTTTTTGAGAAAATCTTTTAAAGCTTTAACCATTTAGGATGTAAGTTGTATTTGAAAGTTCGTTTGCCACTAATTTTTCAAACTCAAACTAGGAGCTGTCAGGGGTCACGCCCCAAGCGGCATGGGTGCTCTGCGGGTGAACCTGAGCTGCAGACCCAGACTAGCAAGAATGGAGACTATTTGACCCTTTGCCCTTAGCCCTTGTCTTCCGTCCACCGTGTTGCTCCACTCCGTGGCCGTGGCCGCTGTTGTCATTCTTTGGGGAATGACCCGCATGAGACTGAGCAGTCAGGGGACCTAAGGGGTTCTTGTCACTCCTAAACTCAGATCTCGCTGTGGCATTACATAATAATAACCGCCTTTTCTAGTCTGTTCATGTATCAGTCCCAGTATGAGTGTGATAAGCTATTGAAATGATTGAAAAAATTGAATGTTGCTCATGATTTTTTTTGGGGGGAGAGGTAGATTTTCCCTTTTATGATCGTCCAGTTTTAAGATTAAACCCAGAACCAAAGAGAGAATTCCTGGTCATGTGGCGAAAGGCATTCTATTGTCATTCCTAACACTTCAGGAAGACAAGATATTTTTATTTCTGAGAATGGCAGTTGCAGCTGGATACTTCCCTGAGCTTTTCTTTCTTAAAACAGAGTCACAGAAGGATTTTGAGAACGTTTTAATAGATGAATTGGGGAGAGGGAGAGAGAGCAGTTCCACACATGAATGACACCCCTGGAAAATCATCTGGGTCGCCTGCAAAGGGCCCGTCTTGATCTTTCCGCGAGAGCACCCTGGGCGGGCGCTGGTTCCCCTCCAGCCTCAGAAAGGCACCCGGCATTCTCACTGTTCGGCAGGTTCTCCCTCCAGGGGTTTGAGAAGGAAAGAACACAAGAATAAAATCGCACATTCGTCAGTAGACTGCTTTCCAATACGAGACGAGGTGTACTCAGATGATCACGTTTCCGTATTGCTTTATGATGACTGTGGTTTGTGCCCATTGAGAAGGGCGCCTCCTTCAAAGGAGCTAAGCTGGTTCTGATTAATTATTAATTGAAAATAAACCAAGTTCTTGGTTCTTAATAAATGTCAAGATCAATCGATAAACGCTATCTATAGAGACAAAAATAAGTCAGACTTGCAAAATGACCCTCTGGACTCATAGAATATAGATGAAATGAACAGCTTTTAGAAAAGCACTCGACAAGGTCGCAGGAGTTTGTTTCTGGAATGTATGAGGATGTTTAGCACAAGGGCTAGAAAATAAAAGTTAATTTCAAATATATGGACTTGAACATTAAGCAAGGAGACATAGAAATGGACAGCAGGCAACCTAATTACCCATCATCAAAGAATAAGTTAGACCTCTATTAAACACAAACACATCTATTTACATATAAATAGAAATAAGTACTTCTTATATTGCCCTAAGTGTACCACAATCAGTTTCATATTCACTGGCTTCCTATTATTTCGGACCATTCTATATTCTGAAATAAGCAACTGCATTTGAAGTTTGGACAAGATAGGCAAGCATGTCACATCTTTGCCTACACTGAGAAAAACCACAGACACTGGTGAAAATTTGTTACTCCTAAAAAAGGCCACTTTCTGCTGCAGTTTTTAGCCAAGAAGGTCAGATGGCTTAGTGGAAGATGAACTGGAGCAGACCTCATGACCTTCCAACAGGCCTTCCAACTGCTCCACGAAAAATACGGGATAAAATAATCGTAGGTACACAAAAAAATCATCATCATCATAGGTAGTAATTTCAAATAATACAGAAGCTTTAACCATTGTTTCCAGTAAAAGTGGCTTCTATTTGGAGAGAAAATACTAGGATCTTTAGATTGTCAGGAGTTAGGTAATGCTGAATTATTTTTTTAAATATATTTAAAAGGATCCATGTCCCATTTTGAGTCCATTTATTTAGATTCTCTCTGTTTAACCCGTGCGTAGGCATGTTTTTATATGTGTGCGTAGTATATACAGTATTAAATGAACTTGCACATGTATTTCTAGGACGTGTACATCTGCATATATGTAAATCTCTGAAAGAACGGTCACTAAATTTTTCTGTGTACTGAGCATTGAAGTTTCTGGTGATTTTTTTTCTTTTTTACGCTGCTTTCTGATGTTTGTGTCTTTGAACGATGAGCATGTGTTATCTATGTTACTAAGAAAAATGTTAGAATTTTTATTGGGGAAAAATTTTAATTGTTCCATATGTGAAAGAGATCTGGCTGTTTCCTCCTACATGTTTTCTCCTGTAATATAATGGACTGTATTAGCACTTTAAAAAAAATGGTTGCCTTATCTCCCACCCCAGATGCCACCTCCATTTTAAATTAATAGGAGAAAGCTAAAATGATTATAGATTACATTTTCTTTATCCTTATAGTGAGCCGTTTTATTTTTTTAAGGGCACAAATCATTTGTTTTCATATTTGGCTAGAATAAAATATTTATCATAGCAGTATGGATGAGTCTTACAAACTGAGATGGTTTTGGAGAAATATATCTGATATGGTCCCACACGAGCTTAGGGGCAGGTGCTAATTCCTGGTGCTTCAGAAATCTTTATTCCAAATCAATGACTAAGGAATGAGAAAGCACCCAACATACCTGCATAGGAAGGCTTAGGCTTTTCTCAGACCACCACACACACACGCGCACACACACACACACACACACACACACACGCACACGCACGTTGGTCAAATTATTTTTTCCCTCTGTGTTAGCACTCTTCATGGCAGTCAGAGTTTCTAACAGAGCCATAAAATTCAGGTCACGACATTTCCAATAATGGTTATGTTGCTTTTATCTTTTCTCTCATTTCTTAGCAAATAATTTTGTTTTCGCAACTGTTATTTTTGTTCGGCATAAAATGCTGAGTTTTACTCATTTGCTACAGAAAATTTCTAATGTGAGATAAGTTCAGAGTAAAATCAATTGAATTCCGTTTCTTCTAATGCATTGCTTAGGGAAGGTAGAAACTTCTGCAGGAAGAAAATTACAGATCTAAAGTTTACAAAAAA
>NW_011888971.1:311596-314151 GCF_000151845.1 Pteropus vampyrus | reverse complement strand
TAGGTACACAAAAAAATCATCATCATCATAGGTAGTAATTTCAAATAATACAGAAGCTTTAACCATTGTTTCCAGTAAAAGTGGCTTCTATTTGGAGAGAAAATACTAGGATCTTTAGATTGTCAGGAGTTAGGTAATGCTGAATTATTTTTTTAAATATATTTAAAAGGATCCATGTCCCATTTTGAGTCCATTTATTTAGATTCTCTCTGTTTAACCCGTGCGTAGGCATGTTTTTATATGTGTGTGTAGTATATACAGTATTAAATGAACTTGCACATGTATTTCTAGGACGTGTACATCTGCATATATGTAAATCTCTGAAAGAACGGTCGCTAAATTTTTCTGTGTACTGAGCATTGAAGTTTCTGGTGATTTTTTTTCTTTTTTACGCTGCTTTCTGATGTTTGTGTCTTTGAACGATGAGCATGTGTTATCTATGTTACTAAGAAAAATGTTAGAATTTTTATTGGGGAAAAATTTTAATTGTTCCATATGTGAAAGAGATCTGGCTGTTTCCTCCTACATGTTTTCTCCTGTAATATAATGGACTGTATTAGCACTTTAAAAAAAATGGTTGCCTTATCTCCCACCCCAGATGCCACCTCCATTTTAAATTAATAGGAGAAAGCTAAAATGATTATAGATTACATTTTCTTTATCCTTATAGTGAGCCGTTTTATTTTTTTAAGGGCACAAATCATTTGTTTTCATATTTGGCTAGAATAAAATATTTATCATAGCAGTATGGATGAGTCTTACAAACTGAGATGGTTTTGGAGAAATATATCTGATATGGTCCCACACGAGCTTAGGGGCAGGTGCTAATTCCTGGTGCTTCAGAAATCTTTATTCCAAATCAATGACTAAGGAATGAGAAAGCACCCAACATACCTGCATAGGAAGGCTTAGGCTTTTCTCAGACCACCACACACACACGCGCACACACACACACACACACACACACACACGCACACGCACGTTGGTCAAATTATTTTTTCCCTCTGTGTTAGCACTCTTCATGGCAGTCAGAGTTTCTAACAGAGCCATAAAATTCAGGTCACGACATTTCCAATAATGGTTATGTTGCTTTTATCTTTTCTCTCATTTCTTAGCAAATAATTTTGTTTTCGCAACTGTTATTTTTGTTCGGCATAAAATGCTGAGTTTTACTCATTTGCTACAGAAAATTTCTAATGTGAGATAAGTTCAGAGTAAAATCAATTGAATTCCGTTTCTTCTAATGCATTGCTTAGGGAAGGTAGAAACTTCTGCAGGAAGAAAATTACAGATCTAAAGTTTACAAAAAAGGGAATCGTGAAAAGAAAATGACGAAGAGGAAATATTAAATATGAGAAAACCTGCCCCGAGCAAACACTGTGCATTAATGTCTTGATTTCATAACATTTTCAGCATCATTTGTAAAAAATGTTCTACAGATTGCCTTTAATGCTTTGAAAAGAATTCAATGGATTCAGGCGAAGTGGAGAGGCACATCCGCTGGTGGATCCTGGGGCACGTGGCTTTGGCGCCAGAATCGTCGTCGTGGCCTTGGAACCTGGATGTCTGCCAGGCTGTGGGCCCTCCTCTGTGGTCCCCCAAGACACGGGCTCTAGGGGAAGACACCCCTGGCCTTGCCTCTGGACCCAGCACTTAGCAGCCACCGTGGGTGGGCGAGCTGCCTAATTCTCATGACATCTCGTTTCCTTATAAACAAATTGGGAACACCGCTAAATAAGTAAATTGAGAAGTAGAAGATCGATTAAGTATACATTTGACCTGCTAAGAATGTAAGCTAATATAAAAATTGTCACTGAGTCACACGTATGCTCAATCGATCATGATTTCTTTGATGTTTATTCATATAATAACATCTGACCGGTGACGTTTATACAACAGGACCCCTCCACTCCATTGTCAGTACTTATTCTAGTAAAAATCAAAACATCCAGGACAGGGACGATGGAGTATCTTCAGCCAAATGCAGGCACACAAAACTACTCCAGGGCCAGATTTTCCAGAAGGTTTCTTCATCAATTCAGTTTTTCACTATGGTCCAGCTGTTTATCTTTCTCTACTCTCTCAGGTACGGCCTTGGTGCAGGCGCCTCTCACCTGTCATGACTATTTTCCTGGTCACTGGTCCGCTTCCTCCAATCTCTACCCCCAGTGAATCCAGAGTTTCTTCCAAAAATAAAAATCAATGAGAAGGCTTCCCTTTGCCCCCAAACCAAATCTAGGCTCTGCTTCACTCGGCACCCTTCTCAGAAGCAGGCATTTCCCAGAATCCTGGGTTCAAATCGTCCTTGTCTGCAGCCCGGCCAATTTCCAAGAGCATCTGCCTCTGGGCCTTTGCACACTCTGATCCAGATCCTGTGCTCCGCTTCTGGGCCCGAAGACTGTTACTAGCTTTTTCACCCATGTAAGTATCTTCGTAACTCAGATCAGACCTAACCTACGCAGGAAAGATCTTCTTGACCTCCTGAGGCTGGAATAAGCACTTATACACTGGCCATAATCTCAAATTCCACACTAAGCATATCTCGATGTTTAGCT
>NW_011888971.1:311199-311546 GCF_000151845.1 Pteropus vampyrus | reverse complement strand
GAGATGCAGGAGGCAAGAAGAAGAGAGAAGATCGGGCAAAAGAGTGAGAAATCCAGGCACAAACTGAGATGGAGGAGCTGGAGTTCCGTCTCAGGCGGGATGCAAAGTCAGCGCGGCCAGCGGCCTCCGGCTCGCCACGAAGGAATCTTCTCTATTTCGGCAGCTGTCTTAGCTGGAGGAAGCGAAGGGGAGGCTGTGGCTTGGGAGGATTGACACCGGGAACACGACATAAGGACCAAATCCCCAGGGAAGGCACGCGAAGCCAGAGGAGACAGGGAATTAGATCCCGCTGAAAGTCTGGAGGAACATGGGAGATGTGTCCGGACCTCCACTATTGTTAAAAACGA